>NC_086102.1:127084578-127398149 GCF_963921235.1 Mobula hypostoma
GCTTGCTTTCATACTTCATCTTTTCCCTCCTAATGATTCTTTTAGTTGTTCTCTGTAGGTTTTTAAAAGCTTCTGAATTCTCTGTGTTACCACTAATTTTTGCATTGTTGTATGCCCTCTCTTTTGATTTTATATTACTTTGACTTCCCTTGTCAGCCACGGTTGTACTATTTTGCCATTTGAATATTTCTTTGTTTTTTTGAATAATCTATCTTGTACTTTCCTCATTTTTCCCAGGAACTCACACCATTGCTGTTCTGCTGTCCTCCCTGCCAGCAGCTCTTTCCAATTTACTTCGGCCAACTGTAATCTCTTTTACTCAACTGAAATACTGCTATATCAAACTTTACTTACTCCCTTTGAAATTTCAAGTTGAATTCAATCATAATGTGATCACTGCCTCCAAAGGGTTCTTTTACCTTAAGCTCCCTGATCCCCAGTAGGCTTAATGACCAACTGCTCTAAAAAGCCATCTCATAGGCATTCAACAAACTCACTCTCTTGAGATCCACTACCAACCTGATTTTCCCAATTGACCTGCATACTGAAATCTCCCATGACTATCATAACATTGGCTCTTTGACAAATCTTTAGTATTTCCCATTATAATCTGTAGTCCGCATCCCAACTATTATTTGGAGGCCTGTATATAACTGCCATCAGGGTCCTTTTACCCTTGCAGTTTCATAACTCAACCCACAAGGATTCAACATCTTCTGATCCTATGTCACAGCTTTCTAATGATTTGATGCCATTCTTTACCAGCAGAGCCACACCACCCCCTCTGCCTACCTTCCTAACCCTCCTATATAATATGTAACCTTGGACATTCAGCTCCCAACTACAACCACCCGTCAGCTATGATTCAGTGATGGCCACAACATTATACCCAACGATCTGTGAAAGATCATCCATTTTATTTTGTCCCTCCTGGGTAATACCATCAGCAAGGGTATCCCTTATCATTACCGCACCTCTCTTCTCACTCTTTCCCTTCTGCACCATGGACCAATACTCAGTTCTAATACCCTGGTCACTGTGGCATTCCCCAGGGAAGTCATCCCCCACAATGGTATCCAAAACGGTGTACTTATTATTGAAAGGAATGGCCACAGTGGTGCTCTGCACTAACTGCCTATTCTCACTTCCATTTCTCCTGACAGTCACCCAGCTACTCACCTCCTGCAACTTCGGGTGACTACTTCCCTGTAACTCTGATCGATTATCTCCTCCCTCTCCCGTACAAGCCGAAGGTCATCCATTTGCTGCTCCAGATCCCTAACACAGTCTTCAAAGAGCTGCAGCTGGATGAACTTCACACAGATATAGTTCCCTGGGAGACTCTGGGTCTCTCAGGACTCCAACATCTGGCATGAAGAACACACAACAGCCATTTACTACACTGGGTACAGTAAGAGAGGAAACAAAAGGAACCTTAACAGAAGCTTAACCAGAGCCAGCACCTCTTTCAAGCTGAAACTTCCTTTGAGCCAAAGCCTGACACGCCTACTCTCACCACTGACCTACTCCCAACAGTGGCTGTCCTGCTTGTCCCTTCTGTACTTGTAAAGAAATGTCATGCCCACCTGCAAGAAACCTCATCGTTGTGGCCTGCTCCTGCCGCTGACTGGGCCGCTGGAACAAATTTCCTCAAGTAATATTCCTTTCTAGCAATCCTTCACTGCAGAGTTCAAAATTTGTGCATTTTCACTACTGTATTCCACCACAAGAATACATTTATCTTGAATATCTCCATCCCCTCCACAAAGGATATGAATAATTTGCAGACCATGTTATAAATCACCCAGTTTATGAATACACTCAAGTTCCTACTTTCTTTCTTTCCCCACTAAATCAGTGCTACAGTACACAAACCTCCAGCGAGTTTGCACTTGTACTCTTAGTGCAATAGACTGCTTACAGACTTATATCACTTTCCTTTCTTTAATTTCCTTTTCAAAAAAAAAATCAGTTGATGTAACTTTAACAATGAGTGCTAGAATCTATCAAGCAAACAAACTTCCCCGACCCTAGAATCTGAAAAAAAAAATGGACTAACTGATTCTGAAATCAGAGGACAGTAAATTCAGGAGCCGTTTCCTGCTGAGTTTCCATGAGACCATGGAATTTGTATCCACACAATAAGGAAGTTGCATTTAATGGTATAAAAATATTAAAACCAATTGTTTTCCCAATTACAGGGGCTCCCCAGATTGTGGAAAGCCTGGCATACAGAAATCTAATTTTACACAATTTCTCACAGAAAATGTTAAAGCATTTTTCAAAAGAAGAAGCTAGCTACAGAAACTCAGACCTCTTCAGGAGTTATGCAAAAAGGGTAGCAGCCAGTTAATTCAAAAGATAGCAAGTCTTTTAAAAACTTTTTGCATTTAACCTCCCCACAGTAATCAAACAGATACACTGATTTCAAGCATGCACCTACCAGTTCACAGTGGTACTTAGGAGATTTGTTTTGGAAACTGACAAGGCCAATCTCTTCTTTTACACTTCTAAAATGCCTTTAACAAACAATGCAACATCCATTGGTAATTTTGGCTATTGAAACTAGCCATTGAATGTCAGACATTCAGATTCCACACTACTGTAGCTATGCAGGGAAGACAATTAATAGATGTTCATGTTAATTGACCCTTGTTGAAATTGTTTGTTAATAACTCCCAGAGAAAAACAAATCAGTCCATAGTCCTCAGGAACGGAACTCTTTCTTAACCTAGTAGAGACTGCCTGTAATTTATTTAAACCTTTTCAAACCAGTACTCAGTGGGCCTTGGATAATCTCAGAATTCTAATAAATTGTATTTAACAATAACAGTTACAGGACACATGAACTTCCAATGAAACTATTACCCTAACAGCAAGAAACATCTACATTTGTTGCTTACATCATAAGATGTTTGTATAAATATATTCAAATATATCTAATAAATTCTGCTGTATTGGGGGGGGGCAGAAGTGGGGTAGTGAGGCACTAAATATCTTCCCTCCTCAGTATTACTATCAGTCAGGTTTCCTTAATTAAAACTAAGAACAAATATGACTCTTTCCTTGGTACACTGCCCCGTGTAATGATTCAAAGTGTGTGGGCAGAGCTCACAAATTAACTCTACATAGCTTTGCTTTTTAGTTCACCACTACAAAAGGCAGTAAATCCAAATGATTAAATAATCCTCATAAAGACATTAAAGCTGCTAAATGTGCTTCACTGGCATCTACTACATGATGAAAAGTCTCTGCAAAGTTCCATAGGTGCTCAGAAACCAATGCAATATTTTTCACATTAGCAACGCGAGGGCTTCCAGAAGGAATACAGAGGACATTCATCAGCTATTTTGTTTTTCATTCTCATCAACAACAGTTCCCTAAAGAGCTCCTAACCTTTCTGCAGAGAGAAGACTGTCACATGATTCCTCGTTGAACAGGACATCAAGCTTGAAGGCATTCACTGGAGTCACCTTCATTAAAATTTGGTTATGAGAATGTATAGAGTTATAGGATAAATTGTAAGAATAATACTCTGGAATACATGTCATATGTTAATAGAGGTAAACATTTAAATAAGGAACAAAAAAATTCTTCACATAATTCATGATCAATGGAATAATGAATGGAATTAACTTGTAAACAGAGAAATAAGTTCTCTCAATACCAGACTTTAATATCTTCATAGATGGATGAATTTAAATGGACTTCCCTATCTGTAATTATTTGCCACTTCAGCAACTAAAAAGGAATCAAACCGATACTCAAAAATCACTGAGTTTGACAGTAATTCCTCCTAGTCGAACCTTGTCGTGGTTTGAATGCTTGTGTGCCTCAGTAACCTGAAGAGCGATGCTTTGACCCTTGGTAGGGTCACCCATGTCAAACAGGTCAAAGGGTAGAGGCCAGACTAAGTAGTCCACTGGTCCTCCAGGTTCAGAGCTTCACCCTGACTGTTCAAGCAAAACTGTTATGAAAACAGCAATGAAGAATCCTTCTACATCTTGTGAGTGAGAGTACGAGATGGAGGACCTTCATTGCTGCCGCAAACACCAGCAGTAAGTTAGCTAACAGTAATTCACTGGACCAAATCATGCTGATTGCCAGCTGGTAATTCTATGGCATGGAGGTACCTAATACAATGCGCACAGCCTCTTGATCTACTGAGGCACACAAACATTCTAACATCAGATTCACCATTCATTTCAGGGGCACTCTATAGTTGACTAATTATTTTTAGAATTAAGATGTAACTCACCCGCCAATCTTCAGGATGTTTGATAATCTTATGAACCTTGAAATCTGGCAAGCTTTGTGAAAGATGGTCTGCCATAAGTTCACATTTGGCAAAATAAGGGCAAGTTGCTCTGCCTGCAATGATTGAAATAAATCATGAACACTTGTAGGATCAGTGGTCTTGTTTTCTCAGATTCAGCTCTCTTTCACAATACTTGCTGATGTTCCTTCAGAATGCGTTAATTTGCTCCTAAAATTCATTTGTAAAACACACAAGGACCTTATTCTGTTCCTGTTTAACAACATGGGATACAAAACTGCAATTCCTGTGTTGCTATGGAGATGATACTTCAAAATTAGTTATTGTGTTATAACGTATTTTTCATCAATCTGAGATGCTCAGAAGTGCACGTTTTTTTCTTATCTATCATTCATTTGATGCAGCTTTTCTTTTTTATTCCCCAGGACAGTTTATACAATCTAGTTGCATGAGTATGATAAAGAGATTCTCAGGGTTGTTCAATTATGTGCCATTTGTGAGATACAGTGCTCTCACCATGGTAAGATTGCCATGCCATGCTCCATAAAGTTGTGGATGAGATCCACTTTTGGGCACCTTTAGATGTTACTGAATTATAAAGCTATAAAAGAACTCTTGGAGGCATGCAAGTTTTCCCTTGCACAGTTCCAAGATGAGCATGGGACTTCTCCTAAGATTCAAGATTGCTTAATGTCATTTCCAGTACACAGGTGTAAAGGAGAATGAAATAGTTGTTACTCTGCATCCAATGTAGCACAAAAAAAAGAAAAAGAACACAACAATAAAAAAAATTAATAAATATAAAAGCATAAGATAGTTTATATACATTAATTGATTGCAGTTAGTGGGTGAAGGTGTTGACCAGCCTTACTGCTTAGGGAAAATATCTATGTTTGAGTCTGGTAGTCCTGGTGTGGATGCTATGTCGCTTTCCTCCTGATGGGAGTGGGATAACAGTCCATGAGCAGGGTGAGTGGGATCCTTTGTGACATTGCTGGCTTTTTTCCAAGACCTTCCTGTACAAATTGTCTGCCCTTGACGGTGATTAGACTGGTTCTGGTGAAGCACTGGACAGTTTTGACCACCTGTTGTAGAGCCTTTCAGTCCACCGCAATGCAGTTTCTGTACCATGTAGTGATGCAGGATGTTAGGATGCTCTCTACTCCACATCTGGAGAAGGTTGGGAGTACTGATGTACATAGTCCAGCTCTCTCCAGTCTCCTCAGAAAGTAGATGCATTGGTCAACTGTACCAGTGATGCCTCCTTCTTTGACACTCGAAACAGATTTTATGCACACTTCGAGACATACAACACCACATCAGCCTCAAAAACTACCCCCTTCCAGGTGAGCAGCCACTGTCTGTAACAGTAGCAGATGTGAGAAGGATTCTTCAGAGCCTCAACCCCCATAAGGCTGCGAGGCCAGACAACAACCCAGGCCAAGTAGTCAGGGAGTGTGCCCACAAGCTCACAGATGTCTTCATGGATACCTTCAACACTTCAGTCATCCAATCTGTTGTTCCTGTATGATTCAAATCAGCCGCTATCATCCCTGTACCAAAGAACTCTACACCTTCAGACATCATGAAGTGCTTTGAATGCCTGGTAATAGCACACATCAAAAACTCCATTCCTGCCACACTGAACACTCACTAATGTGCTTACCAACAGAACTGCTCTATCCAATATTGCATCGCACTGTCCAACAGTCACTTCTTAATAATTAGTATTAAAACTCATTATTTCGTTTGCTTTAAAATGTTCGTGGACTTGGATGTCACTGACAATGGCAGCATGAGTTGCCAATTCCCAATTATTCATGAACTCAGGTGGCAGTTTATAGTCAACTAGTAATAACACCTAGGCTAGAGTAGTTAAAGATGACAGTACTCCTTTTTTCTGAACATTTAGGGAATTTCATTGCTATTTCAGTATTTCTTGTCCTTATTTGCTGTCACATTTCCCTAAATTACAACATCATCAACCAGGGTGTGAACAGAAGTTTAAGTTTGATGATCTATGGAAGAACATCTTTGAAATTATGAAGCAAACAAGTGCACACACATCCATTACCTCTCGGTTTTTAAGATGATTATAGATATGTATCCCACTTCCCCAACCCCCTGAACAATGTGTGCCCCTTCTGGTTACATACTACAATATAATAGCCTATAAATTATATATATTATGGGCACAGACCATTTGGGCTTTTTAGTTATCCACATGTAAATCCCATTCCAAACACAACTTTTTAATTTATTCCTCATGCTTCATCTTTGAAACAAACCATTATTTTCTTATTTCATTAATTTGCAAGACGTGAATTGGTATTGTTTCCATTTCTGACCATCCCCAGCTGAGAGAGCCATATTGATGAGCATAGGGTCACTTGTACATCAGCCAGGTTCATGTCTCTTGATATAAATACATCCTTGGGATACCAGCCTAGTGAAGTAATCATTAGGTTACATATGATGCTGAAACATCTTTATACATTACATATAATTTTTTCTGTTTTTACACTATCTTAATTTAACTATATTGTACATATTTACTGTACTTGACTTATTTATCCTTTCTATATTATCATGTATTGCATTCTACTGCTGCTGCTAAATTAACACATTTTACAACATACACTGGTGATATTAAACCTAATTCTGATTCTGATGTAATTATATGCAAGGGAAAGCCTTGCTTGCCTCAGTCTCTTCAGGGAGTGGTGCCATTGCTGTGTTTTCTTGAATAAAAGGGTGGTGTTGAGGAACCAGGTGAGAATGTCCATTATGTGCACTCCCAGAAACTTGTTGCTCCTAACTCTTTCCACGGACGATTCATTTATATGCAATGAGGACTGGTCACCCTGCTCCTTCCTAAAGTCCACCATCATCTATTTAATCTTGTCCATATTGAGACTCAGCATTAAATTCTATTGTTTGTCCCTGTCCTTCCCCCTGCCACTTGTCCCTTTCTCCTGTACATTTTCCTTGTCCCCTGCTTCCCATTTTTTAGATCAGGAAGACACGTAGTCCTCTTTTATTGTCATTTAGTAATGCATGCATTAAGAAATGATACAATATTTCCTCCGGTGTGATATCACAAAACACAGGACAGACCAAGACTGAAAAAAACTAACAAAACCACATAATTATAACATATACTTACAACAGTGCAACAATACCATAACTCGATGAAGAAGTCCATGAGCACAGTAGAAGTTCAAAGTCTCTCAAATGTCCCACATCTCACGCAGACGGGAGAAGGAAGAAAAACTCTCCCTGCCACACCCGACCACGATCCAACTCTGAGTCATTCAAAAACTTCGAGCTCTGATCAGCTCTCCGACACCGAGTACTGAGCGCCATCTCTATCTGAACGATCCGACCTCCATCTTGGTCACCAACGGCAGGCAAAGTTGGGGATTTTGAGGCCTTCCCGCCGAAAGATTCCCGACCGCGCAGTGACGACAGCAGCGAACAAGCGTTTCAGAAATTTTTCCAGATGTTCCTTTGTGCTTTCATGTCTATCTCCATCAAATCACAATTGTCCATGGCCCCTATTTAATGGATACGATATCATTTTTCACCGGAGGGCTGCGCACGCGCGGCGCGCTGCTATCGCCTCCTCCTTATTTTAACTTATTTAGAGATACAGCGTGGAAGTGGTGATGTGTTTTGAGAAGTTGGTGATGAAACTTATCAACTCTGCTCCAATCCAATTGTCCTACCAGAGCAGCAGGTCAACATCAGATGCCATCTCATTGGCTCTTCACTCAACCCTGGAGCATCTGGACTGCTAAAATGCATACATCAGGATGCTCTTAATCAACTACAGCTTAGCACTCAATACTATCATCCCCTCAAATCTAATCAGTAAGCTTCAAGAACTTGGCCTCTATACTTCCTTGTGCAATTGGATCCTCTATCTCCTCACTTGAAGACCCCAATCAGTTTGGATTGGCAACATCACCTCCTCCACAATCTCCATCAGCACAGGTGCACCACAAGGCTGTGTGCTTAGCCCCTGCTCTACTCACTTTACACTAATGACTGTGCGGCTAAGCACAGCTCCAATGCCATATTTAAGTTTGGTGGCGACTCCACTGTCATAAGCCTAAAAAAACGTGGTGACAAATCAGCATACAGGAGGGAAATTGAAAATCTGGCTGAGTGGTGCCAAGGCAACAACCTCTTACTTAATGTCAGCAAGACCAAGGAGCTGATTATTGACAGCGCCTCTACTTCCTTAGGAGTTCGTGAAGATTCAGCATGACATCTAAAACTTTGACAAAACTTCTATAGATGTGTGGTGGAGAGTATATCGACTGGCTGTGTTACAGCCTGGTATGGGAAGACCAATGTCCTTGAATGGAAAATCCTACAAATGGTAGTGGATAGGGTCCAGTCCTTCATGGGTAAAGCTCTCCCTACCATTCATTACCTCTATGTGAAATACTGTCACAGGAAAGCAGTATCCATTATCACGGACTCCACAACCCAGGCTGTGGTTTATTCTCACTGCTGCCATCAGGAGGAAGATGCAGAAGCCTCAGGACTCACACCACCAGGTTCAGGAACAGTTAATACCCTTCAGCCATCAGGGTCTTGAACCAAAGGTAATAGCTTTCTCAACTTCACTTACGCCATCATTGAAATGTTCCCACAACCCGTGGACTCACTTTCAAGGACTCTTCATCTCTCGTTCTCGATATTTTTTGCCTATTTATTATTAATATTTCTTTCTTTCTTTCTTTTTGTATTTGCACAGTTTGTTGTCTTGTGCACACTGGTTGAACATCCAAGTGCAGCCTTTCATTTACTCTATTATGTATTTACTGAGTATGCCCGCAATAAAATGAATCTCGGGGTTGTATATGGTGACATGTATGTACAGTAATTTGATAATAAATTTACTTTGAACTGTGAACTTTGGAATAGACCCTTCCCGCTCTTCGAGCCCAGCAACAACCACCGATTTAACCCCAGCCTAATCACGGGATAATTTACAATGAGCAATTATCCTACTAACCGGTATGCCTTTGGACTTTGGGAAAAAAACCCATGCGGACACGAGAAGGAACGTACAAACTTGCTTCCAGGGAATGCCGGAATTCAATTCCGATGCCCCGAGCCGCAATAGCGTCCCGTGAACCGTTACGTTACTGTAACGCTGTTTACTGTTGTACTTCTTGAACATAGACGGAATGAACTCTACAGCACAGACCCCAGTTACCTACTTCCAGCTTTGGCTTCATTTGACGCTCACGGACAAATCCAACTCACCTGCAACCACAAACTTCGCCATGTTGTTTGCAGTGTTGCCAAGCAACGCCAGCTGACTGCCGGGCCTCATTTACGGGTTCACGGGTGTACTGTACCCTCTATTGTCTCACGGGTACCAGAAGACCTGGGTTATCAACAGTCCCAGCTTCCAATCGATCCATCCGCCAGGTCTTTGCGGAATATAACCCCCACCTCAAAACGTTAAGATACGGAAGAATAGAAAGGGAAGATACAACGTATATTTTCAGCTTCGAAGAGCAGTGCAGAAAGGCTAGACAGCTTCCAAATCAGAGGGACGTATGAAATATTTACAGCCCTTCAGTCTTGAAAGGTGTCTATTTAAATAACATGATAAAGTTAAATGGAATAAGACAAAATGGTAAACCCCCCTTTATCTGACGTTTTTGAAACGGGACTATAAAACTTTCCAGATTATTGGATTGTTTATTCCAACATGTGTAAATATTCCAACACATACGTGTAATTCGTTTTTTTTAAGGCGTTACATTGTAGAAGGATAAATATTCGTGCGAACCCTGTAGCTCTTTCCGGCAGCAAAACCAAGTGAGTAACATTGAAAGAGCATGAATGAGTGAAGCCTTGGAGGACTGGAAGGGTGTACTGGAGCTGAGACCCCAGCGAGGCAGAAGGAAGTGCAACAAGCATGGCCTGGTGAGCCTGGCATCAAACCGTTGGGATTTCTGAATAGTTGGATAGGGGATTATGAGTGTTTTAGTGTACTGCAAAACGGAAAATGTGAAGGGAAAGCACCCACAATGCTGGAAATAACTCAAGGGACATCTCTGGGGAGGGACACGGTTGATATTTCAGTGGTGATCTTTCATCAACATTGAGGTTAGGAATATGCATAAGGTTATCGGATAAATTGTAGGAATAAAACTTGGGGATACAAGTGACATGTTACTAAATGTAAACATTTTAAAAGGAAACAGAAAAAGTTTTATATAATGGGTGATATGTGTATGGAATGAACTTGCAAACAGGGAAATGGGTTCACTCAATGCCAGACTTTAAGGTCTTCTTGTGTTGTTTTATGGCGGTTGGCAAACCAGCTTTAAGGTGCATTACCGCCACCTGCTAGACTTGTAGTGTTCCGATTTCAAACAAATATGTCCTGGAGTACTCAACTTTAGACAACCTAGTTCAGCCTGCTGATCTCTATTTGCATCACTCCGTAATTGCAATTCCTCTTGCGAATGCTGTATTTGCACATTAGCTAGCAGTGCTGCAAACTGCTTTTCTTCCCTAATTTTTGTCACACGGTTTTCAAATAATTGTATTACCTCAATTACATTGATTTCATCTGTAACATTTGTAAGACTAAAATCTTCTTGTTTAAGAATATTAATTATCACATGCTTAACTTTTAAAATAGCTGTTTTTCAAGTCTATCTGCTGTTTCCAAGTTTTCCTTTACTTGAATCATAGCCTGTAGTTGTTTACTGAGATCTCGAAGTTCTTCTTCATTTCTTTCCATGTTTTCATTTTATAATCTGAATGTAGATAATTCACTTTGCAACAATTCCTTTCCCCTTTGTAACTTTGTAATAAGTTCCTCAATTTTTCCAATCTCTTTTCCAACTCACAGTTGTTCTTATTGAGTACTTCTATTTGTTGTTGGAATTCTGTACATTTACCCTGGGTTTCAACCATGTTTCTTGTATATATAAAATCTGAGGTTTTTCCTTGAATTCTGATACATATTTCTTAAATTCTTGACCATTTGCGCTAAGACTCCTTGCATTCCATTGTAAAATATATACTGCCATTAATATCCCGCCTCCCCTGCCTGTGAACTGTTTGATCCTTCATTCAGCGTTTCTTTGACTACTTCCCAACTAAGGCCTGTAATACCAAGATATATTTCTGCAGACTTTATAAGGTCTTTATAGATGGATGAACTTAAATGGACTTCCTTATCTGTAATTATCACTTCACCAATTAGATAGGAATGAGATAGACACTGAAAAATCACTGTTTTTTCCTTGTTCAGCAGTCCCTGGATGTCGAGATGTACCTCAAATGGTAGTACTTTTATCTCTGGATAGGAGCCTTGTTTCAGCCCCACTTGAGTTCAAATCACAAAATTTATGCTGACAGTCCAAGTAATAAACGAACAGAAGTTCCATCTTTATGCTAACACTTTAAAAAAAAAACTCAATTTTCATTCATGGATGAAAAGATCTCAAGGCACTTCTGGACACGAAAAGCACAATCTGAATAAGATACTTATTTCTACTCCCCCCCCCCCCCCATCTCCCATGTTCCTATCCCACTCCCATCAGTTCTACCCATTTTCCTCCTCTTTCACTTGGTTCCATCTGTCCATCATTACCTCACCATCTTCCCCCCTGCCCACCACATGCTCACATCTGGTACCACCAATCACCTACCAGCCTTTGTCTCACTCATCATTCTCATTTCTAAATCCTGACTATATCCCACTTGTACTCCTCCCCCGCCCAGCATCTTATTCTGGCTTCTTCCTTCTTCATTTCCAGTCCTGATGAAGGGCCTTGGCCTGAGTTCCACCAGCATTTTGTGTGTGTTGCTCTGGATTTCCAGCCTCTGCAGAATCTTTGTTTTTTTTTTGATGTTGTTCAGTTCAGTTCTTTCACTGGGTTATGTTCTAGAAGTCCACTAGATGGGGCTGTGAGCTGACTTGTTTATTTAGAGATGCAGCCGGGTAACAACATGAAGCAATAAAAATTTGTCTGTGCAGAACTGTTAATTCCAACACTATATGCAGTTGAAAATAGATTTTACCCACAGTAAAATGGCCTTCGCCAGATTATTTAATGTACCTCTGGAAATTTGAGTGGGTATCTCAGAGCATGAATCACATTTGTAGATTGGACTCAATTTTGCTGTCAGACCACATCACTTTGCTTCTTAAGTATTTTGTGTCAGTATTCACTGCAGAAGACACTAGCAGTATGCCAGAAATTTGAGAGTGTTGGGGGCAGAAGTGAGTGTAATTGCTGTCAATAAGAAGGAGCTTGGGAAGCTGAAAGGTCTGAAGATAGATAAGACACCTGGACCAGATTGACTACACTGGCACCCCAAGGTTCTGAAAGAGTTAGCTGAAGAGATTGTGGAGGCATTAGTAATGATCTTTCAAGAATCACAAGATTCTGGAGTGGTTCCAGACAACTGGAAAATTGAAAATGTCATTCCACACTTTAAGGGAGGGAGGCAGAAGAAATGAAATTATAGGCTAGTTAACCAGACTTCAGTGTTGGTAAGATGTTGGAGTCTGTTGTGTATTTCCAACCTATCTTAGTACATAATTAGATAGTGCATATGTCATAGCTCGATGCTTAATGCTCTGAACATGCCTTTATTTCTCATTCTCACTTCCAAGGTCCCTCACATCACGTTGTTCTGTCCCAGACTGATGACATCATCACCATACTTGACAAGTGTCAAGTTACTTAACCGACCTTACCATTTCAATACATGACATTCCTCCTTTCCTGAGAAATGAACTTTAATGTTTTAGAACACATTCAACTCACAGGTTTAACCATTTCAATTCAACAATATTCTCTGATATGCATGACTATAACCAACACATTTTTTGTTTCAACCTAATGATAACTCTGGAACTGAAAACTTCATTTTCAACTTACAACAATTTCAAAACCCATGACTTAAAGCTCTACTTCAGTACAAAATCGTTAAACTTCAGGGGTTGTTTTCTAATCCTTTGAGGTATCTCTATTGGTTTCTCTTTGCTTTCAAAAGATTCAAAAGATTCAAAGATTCAAAAAACTTTATTGTCATTCTAACCATACATCAGCTCTGCAGGGCAGAATGAGACAGCGTTTCTCAGGGGCAGTGCAATAATAACATAACAAACGCAACACTAAATAATAAACATACCAATAAATAGTAAAACACAACAGCCACATGTCCGTTAAAATCAGTTATAAGTGTCCAGTGCAAGTTATAAGTGTCCAAAGCAGAGTCAGGTGGAGCAGCTATTTAGCAGTCTGACTGCCTGTGGGAGGAAGCTGTTTAGTAGCCTTGTGGTTTTAGTTTTGATGCTCCTGTAACGTTTACCTGATGGCAGAAGAACAAACAGTTCATGGAGAGGGTGTGAGGGGTCTTTAATGATATACCATGTCTTCTGGAGGCATCGACTCTGAAAGAAGTCTTGGACAGAAGGTAGGGAGACCCCAATAACCTTCTCTGCTCCCCTAACCACCCTCTTGCAAGGCTTTTTTGTTGACAGCACTGCAGCTGGAGTTCCAGGTTGTGATGCAAAAGGTCAGCACACTCTCAACCACGCCTCTGTAGAATGTAGTTAAGTTGTTAGTGGGGAGTGATGCTTGTTTAAGCTTCCTCAGAAAGTGCAATCTCTGCTGGGCCTGTTTCACAATCCCAGTGGTGTTCCTGGACCAGGTGAGATTGTCCGAGATCTGCACCCCAAGGAACTTGATGTTTTCCATTCTCTCCACTGTGGAGCCACTGATGCTGAGGGGTGTGTGCTCAGGCTGAGACCGTATGAAATCGACAATCATCTCCTTGGTTTTGGTGACATGAAGCATCAAGTTGTTATCCCTGCACCAGCTCTCTAGGTGTTTAACCTCCTCCCTGTACATAGTTTCATCATTTTTGCTGATGAGCCCCACCACTGTGGTATCACCTGCAAATTTAATGATCAGGTTGATCAGATTTAATGATCAATGTCTAGCAATGGCTTTTGCTCACTGTGCACCTGAGCTTGTCTGTAACTGTCCATCATATTGTCCTCCTGTGCTAGTAACTCATTGACAAATCCTTGAATTTCCTCCTGTTTGTCAAAAGTCTCTCTTGTGTTGAACTTTTTTACATGTATGGTGTTCCTTGCATACTGCACTCCAGTTGGAGATTGAGCTACCACTTGATTTCCTCTATTCCTAACCACCATGTGTGGTGTTGTGTTGAAAGGTGGTGGTGGATTTGTTCACTTTTTCTTGCTGGATAAGCACAGTGTCCCAAATTTTACAGTAGTCTCTTGTGCTCCTCTGCATACAGCTTGTACTGTCCTTTTTGTTCTGCATCCTAATCTTGTACTCCCAATTCGGCCGTGATGTCTGGTAACTTCCCCATCACTTTGTGATTGTAGAGAAGTTCTGCAGGACTTTTCCCTGTGGTGGCATGTTCCACACATCTGTATAGTCACATACTTTCTCAGTTCACATTTCCAGTCAAGTCCTTCTGCTTGACCAATCCTAATCCTTTTAATCAGCAATGCAATTTTGCACACTTCTTCACCATTTGCCTGAGCCCACTTTGGCGTTGTTTTCATGCGTTTGATTCCATTACTCTCACAATATTCCTTGAACTATTCGGATCTGAATTGAGGTCCATTATCTGATTTGAAAGAAACGGGCAGTCCATGTTCTCCGGACTGTCAGTAACTCTCTCTGCAGCTGGTCAAAATACCATATTGATAAAATTGGCTGTAGTAATCAACTACTACTAGAATGGAATAGTTTGTTGGTAATGGTCCAAGCAAATCAACAGCTACCTCCTGCCTAGGACCATCCAGTAATGGTGTCAGTTTTAGTGGTTCTGGAGGGTGGGGTCTAGATACAGTTCGACAGTAGTAATGAATTTTGCAGTATTTCTCAGCTACTTTATCTATACCGGGCTACCAAACCCTGGTTCTGAGATGCTGTTTTGTACCAACTATTCCCAAGTGCCCGTCATGAGCTAGGGTGCACAGCTTTAGGTAACGCAATCTGTGTCCGTCTGAGGATGAGATGACTCATTACACATAGCTCATTTGCAGTGGGTGCATATGCCTTACAGTTCTCAAAGCGTCTATTCATGATGGCTTTACGCACCTCCTGCAACTTTGAATCTGTGGCTGACGCTCTCTCTACCTCTCATGTTGTCAGAGCTTTAGGTGTAGCACCCACAGCTATGAACCTGACATATTCCTCTGAATCATGCTTGTGTCTCTCTTTTTGAGCAGTTTCTCCCAGTAGCCTCAACAGCAATGTTCTGTTTTCCTGGCATGTGTATGACTCCGTAATCATATGGTTGCAATCTCAAGACCCACCGCTCTATGTGTGATTTAGATCTTGGGCTGTGAATCATTTCCAAAGGTTTGCGATCTGTGATCACGTTAGATTTTCTCCCATACAAATAAGGATGAAGTCCTTCACAGACCCATACTAATACTAATGCTTCTCGCTCTGTTTGTGAGTACTCTAGTTCACAGTCTGTGAGACTACGGCTCACATAGCAGACAAGTACCATTTCTTCATTTTGTTTTTGTATGAGTACTGCCCCCCACCCAGTCCGACTGGGCTGGCATCTGCTACTACCTTAGTTGGTGCATCCAATGTACCTGTTCTTGCTGGATGCTCTTTTAGGCCTTTGAATGCTTGTTTCTGTTCTTCTCCGAACTTGAACTGCATGTCCTTCCTGGTCAATCATCTCAGTGGTTGTGACAAAGTTGCAAACTTTGGTATAAATCTGCTGTTGTAGCCAACAAGACCTAGGAAACTCCTCATTTCTGTGACACTTTGTGGTTCATGAACCTCCATTACTGCTCGCACTCTCTTCTCAGTTGGTCTGATACCTTTCTGTGACAAGAGAATTCCCACGAAAACTAGTCTGTCCATGTTGAACTGATATTTCTCCGGGTTCAGTGTCAGTCCACACTCTGAGTCCCTTTAAGACAGCATGCAGTCTCTCATCATGCAGTTGTTGGTTAGGAACATTGTGAAATCACTTCATCTGAGATGTTCTCAACTCCGTCAATTCCAGCTAAGGCATTTACCGTCTCATGCTGGCACTGCTCACTGACTGATGACATGCCAAATATCAGTCTCTTGTACCTATACACCCCATTCTTTTTCTTCATGTGCCTTGCGCGTTACATGCTTGGGCGTTCATGGCTTTCCACATCGAATGATCCCATGCAGCGTCAATGATATCTCGCATACTTGGATCTGTTAGTTCTTTCACAGTGTCGATATATTTACAACCCATTGTGCACAGCAAATGTGGTTATCGCTCTAGATTTTGGAGTTGGTTCTAGCTGGGGATAGCCCAATTTCAAGTTTAGCTTGCTAAACACCACAACTCCGTTCATACCCTGCAGTATCTCATTTACCATTGGAATGAGATATCTCTCCCTCACAATTGCTTCATTTGGCTTTCTCAAGTCTAGGCACATTCTGATGTCCTGGTTTTAGTAGAATTACTGCCAGGCTAACCCATGGAGTTGGGCCTTCAACTTTCTCAATAATGTCCAGTTTCATTAGCTTTTCAATTTTTTTCTCAGCAGCCTCCCTTAAGTTGTAAGGTATGTGTCTGAGTGGCTGGGCCACTGGCTTTACCTTTGGGTCAATGTACAGACTGATCTGCTTAGTGCTCAGCTTTCCTACCCCTTCAAACACTTTTGGGTACTGCAGTCTGTCACTACTGATGCTTTTTCTCCAATCTTTACCACTCCCAATTTTGTAGCTGTTTCTCTACCTAGGAGTGGTTCACCATTGCCTTTTATCACGATGAACTCGACCTGGTCTGTTCTGTTTCCAATACTTATTTCACATTCAAACGCTCCCTTAAGCTTCAGTCCTGCCGAAGGGTTTCGGCCCGAAACACCGACTGTGCATTATAGATGCTGCCTGGCCTACTGAGTCCTTCCAGCATTTTGTGAGTGTTGCTTGGATTTCCAGCATCTGCAGATTTTCTCTTGTTTTTTAATCTCCAGTGACGTGCTGGATGAATGTGGGTACAGCTTTCTCTTCTGCTTAGGAATATATGAATGGCACTTTATCTTCTCTGACTTAAGTTTTTCCCACACATTTTCACCCAGTATATTACTTCTGTCTCCTGAATCCTCTAACATGCACAGATTTACACCCCCTACATAAAAAGTAATTTTTTTCAGTTGACTCTGTCTCATTAAAAACAAATGCAAACTCCTTCTGTTCATTCTCAACATTGTTCTCTTTTTGTATCTTTAATCCTTTTGTCTGTCACATTTTTGCAAAGTGGTCCTTTCCGGTGCATTTTCTCCATGTCTGTCCACTAGCTTGGCACTTTGGATCTCTACCCAAGTGATCTGCTTTTCCACATCTGTAGCATTTCCTTTCACTTTCTTTCTCCCCCTGTCTTTTTACCATGTGTTGTGTCCTCACAACACATGCCAAAAATGGTTTTAAAATGGTGCACAGTCTCTGGCTGGCTTCCTTGGACTGACATGGCTGATAACTGTTCCTTTCCTATACTTCTTCACATTGTGCCATTATTTCCAGTGTATGGGCAAGCGTTAGCCCTTGCATATTCTCCAATACTTTTCTCCACACATAGACTGAGTTACATTTTCCCACTATGGCGTCCCTGATTTGGTTGTCTGTGTCAATTAGAAAGTTAGTCTTTTGCTGGCTGGCAAAGGTGAATAGAGAACTGTTGAACCGTCTCACCTTGTTTTTTGGGCAAGCTAATGAAAATGCTGCCGGGCAAACATAGTGTTGACCTGGGGAATGAAGTAAGCATTCAGCACATCCACAACTGCCCCATAGTCTGTGACTTGTCCCGTGCTTGGTAGTGCTGAAAATATATCCTGCATATCTGGTCCTGCAAGGTGTAAAAATAGTGCTCTCCGTCTTTGTTTTGTATTAGCTGGTGTGTTATCGTCCACTATCAGTCCTTTGCCACCAGCATAAAGTTCAAATGAGTTGAGCCACTGTGTCCAGCTCCAACTTAGCGTAGCTGGCTTCGTAAAACATTGGATGTTTTGGATCCCAGATTTCTCCATTCTCATCAACTGAACATTAAACTTACTTTCAAAGTCCAAATCCTTGGTGCCACTGTTGTGTATTTGCAACCTATCTTAGTACTTAATTGGATAGTGCATATATCATGACTCGACAATGTGGCGATGTCATGTGTCACATGGCAGAGTTCGGAGCATGCACAGAACTGACAGAATAATCGAGAAGCTTGTGTGTTAGATGTGGTTGCTGTTTGTTGTAAATAAAAGTTCTAGTTATGTTCTATAGACAATAGACAATAAGTGCAGGAGTAGGCCATTCGGCCCTTTGAGCCTGCACCGCCATTCACTGTGATCATGGCTGATCATCCACAATCAGTATCCAGTTCCTGCCTTCTCCCCATATCCCTTGACTCCGCTATCATTAAGAGCTCTATCTATCTCTTTCTTGAAAGCATCCAGAGAATTGGCCTCCACTGCCTTCTGAGGCAGAGCATTCCACAGATCCACAACTCTCTGGGTGAAAAAGTTTTTCCTCAACTCCGTTCTAAATGACCTACCCCTTATTCTCAAATTGTGGCCTCTGGTTCTGGACTCCCCCAACATCGGGAACATGTTTCCTGCCTCTAGCGTGTCCAATCCCTGAATAATCTTATATGTTTCACTCAGATCCCCTCTCATCCTTCTAAATTCCAGTGTATACAAGCCCAGTCGCTCCAACCTTTCAACATATGACAGTCCCGCCATCCGGGGAATTAACCTTATGAACCTCTGCTGTACTCCCTCAATAACAGAATGTCCTTCCTCAAATTTGGAGACCAAATCTGTACACAATGCTCCAGGTGTGGTCTCACCAGAGCCCTGTACAACTGCAGAAGGACCTCTTTGCTCCTATACTCAACTCCCCTTGTTATGAAGGCCAACATGCCATTAGCTTTCTTCACTGCCTGCTGTACCTGATGCTTACTTTCAGTGACTGATGAACAAGGAAATCTAGATCTCGTTGTACTTCCCCTTTTCCTAACTTGACACCATTCAAATAGTAATCTGCCTTCCTTTTCTTGCCACCAAAGTGGATAACCTCACATTTATCCACATTAAACTGCATCTGCCATGCATCCGCCCACTCACCCAACCTGTCCAAGTCATCCTGCATTATCTCAACATCCTCCGCACATTTCACACTGCCACCCAGCTTTGTGTCATTTGCAAATTTGCTAATGTTACTTTTAATCCCTTCATCTAAATCATTAATGTATACTGTAAATAGCTGCGGTCCCAGCTCTGAGCCTTGCGGTAACGCACTAGTCACCACCTGCCATTCTGAAAGGGACCCATTAATCCCTACTCTTTATTTCCTGTCTGCCAACCAATTTCTATCCATGTCAGTACCCTACCCTCAATACCATGTGTTCTAATTTTGCCCACTAATCTCTTATGTGGGACCTTATCAAAGGCTTTCTGAAAGTCCAGGTACACTACATCCACTGGCTCTCCCTTGTCCATTTTCATAGTTACATCCTTAAAAAATTCCAGAAGATCAGTCAAGCATGATTTCCCCTTCATAAATCCATGCTGACCTGAACCAATCCTGTTACTGCTATCCAAATGTTCCGCTATTTCATCCTTTATAACTGACTCCAGCATCTTCCCCACCACTGATGTCAGGCTAACTGGTCCATAATTCCCTGTTTTCTCTCTCCCTCCTTTCTTAAAAAGTGGGATAACATTAGCTACCCTCCAGTCCTCAGGAACTGATCCTGAATCTATAGAACACTGGAAAATAATTACCAATGCGTCCACGACTTCTAGAGCCACCTTCTTAACTACCCTGGGATGCAGACCATCAGGCCCCTGGGGATTTATCAGCCTTCAGTCCCATCAGTCAATCCAACACCATTTTCTGCCAAATGTGAATCTCATTTAGTTCCTCCATTACCCTAGGTCCTCCGGCCACTATTACATCTGGGAGATTGTTTGTGTCTTCCCTAGTGAAGACAGATCAAAAGTACCTGTTCAATTCGTCTGCCATTTCCTTGTTCCCCATAATAAGTTCACCCGTTTCTGTCTTCAAGG
Organism: Mobula hypostoma; assembly: GCF_963921235.1. NCBI lineage: Eukaryota > Metazoa > Chordata > Chondrichthyes > Myliobatiformes > Myliobatidae > Mobula > Mobula hypostoma. The sequence continues at coordinate 127,104,960 of NC_086102.1, forward strand.
GCCCAACTTTGTTCTTAACTAATTTTTTTCCTCTTCACATACTTAAAGCAACTTTTACTATCCTCCTTTATATTCTTGGCTAGCCTGCCTTTGTATCTCATCTTTTCTCTCCATATTGCCCTTTTAGTTATCCTCTGTTGCTCTTTAAAAGTTTCCCAATCCTCTGTTCTTCCAGTGGGTGTTCTTCCAGAATATGTGTCTTTATGAGTAACCCACGGTACGTATAAAGAACACAACAGACGATTCATGCTCTGAATGTGTCTTTATTTCTCATTCTTGCTTCCATGCTCCCTCACATCATGTGTTGTTCTGTCCCAGACTGATCACATCATCACCATGCTTGACAAGTGTCAGACTACATTAACTAACCTTACCATTTCAATACATGACAGAGACCATTCTTAAGGATGAGGACTTGGAGACACATGATAAAGTAGGCCAAAGTCAGCATGGTTTCCTTAAGGGGAAATTTTGCCTGACAAATCTGCTGGAATTCTTTGAAGAAATAACATAATAGTCAGGATAGACAAAGGAGAGTCAACGGATGTTTTTTATTTTGATTTTCAGAAGCCTGCACATTGGGCTACTTAACAAGATAAGAGCCCATGGTATGATAGGAAAGATATTAAAAATGGATAGAAGATTGGCTGACAGGCAGGAGGCAGAGAGTGGGAATAGAGAGAGCCTATTCTGGCAAGCTGCTAGTGACAAATGGTGTACTGCAGGGGTCAGTATTAGGACTGCTTCTTTTTGTCAACGATTTGACTGACAGAATTGATGGCTTTGTGGCGAAGTTTGCAGACCATTCAAAGGTAGGTGTAGGAGCGGGTAGTGTTGAGGGAGCGAGCAGTCTGTACAAAGACAGACAGATTGGGAGAATGGGAAAAAGAATTAGCAGATGGAACAAAATGTAGGGAAGTTTATAGTCATGCAAAATAGAAGGAAAAATGGTGTAGACTATTTTTTAAATGGAGAAAATTCAAAAATCAAATGTGCGAAGGGACTTGGAAGTGTTTGTGCAGGATTCCGTAAAGCTTAACCTACAGGTTGAGTTGGTGTAAGGAAGGCAAATGCAATGTTAGCACTTGTTTTGAGAGGACTGGATATAAAAGCAAGGGTGTAATACTGAGGCTTTATAAGGTACTGATCAGAGTACACTTGAGTATTGTGGGCAGGTTCGGGCCCCTTATGTAAGTAAAGATGAGCTGGGTCCAGAGGAGGTTCATGAGAATTATTCCAGGGATGAAAGGGTTATCATATGAGGAGCATTTGATGTCTCTGGGGGGTCCTGTAATCACTGGGGTTTAGTAAAATGAGGGGAGATCTCAGTGAAACCTATCGAATATTAGAAAGTCATAGATGGAAAGGATGTGGAGAAGATGTTTCCTATAGTGGGTGAATTTGACCAGAGGACAGAGGCTCAGAATAAAAGGATGCCCTTTCAGAACAGAGATGAGGTGGAAGTTCCTGTGGTAAAAGGTGGCGTATCTGTGGAATTCATTGTCATGGACAGCTGTGGAGGCCAAGTCTTTACGGATATTTAAACCAGAGATTGATAGGTTCTTGATTAGTCAGGTGTCAAAGGTTATGGGGAGAAGGCAGGAGAATGGGGTTTAGAGGGACAATGGATTAGCCATGATGAAATGGCAGAGCAGACTCAATGGGCCAAATGGCCTAATTCTGCTCCTATGTCTTATGGTCTTATTGCTACATATTTTAGAGTGCTTTTGAGGGATCCAATCCAGGGATCCCTGTGGTTTATTGTTCATGGAACAGCAATGCTTTCATTGCAATATACTGGGTGCGGGATCTGGGAACCAATTAAGGATGTCACATTATTTACCTGCTACTCTTTGGCCTCCTCCTCTACACCACCCCTTCTCACTTACCTTCACTGATCACCCAACCACTGCACCACAGCTCGCTGAACTGACCACCTATGGCCTCTGGCTCTGATTTCATGAACCTCTCAACGTGCTGATGACATGAACACTTTCTTCTCTGGATTGATGATTCCCGCTGCTACCCAGTGAAGGCCAAAATCTCCACCCTGTCTCTACCAATGAGATGTCAATCTCTAGACAAGGCAATCTTTCTCCTTCTTCCAACATCCCTCAACTGGCCTTCTCATGTCCACACCATACCCCTGGTTCTGATCAAGCCTCTATTATCTGAACTTTATATCTGTCCCCAGTCAGGCTTCAATAATGCAAACCACTACAAGGGCTAAACAAAATCTGCAAATACCCAAAATGTAAAGTATATTCCAGAATCATAAGCTGTGCTTGTGGTTTGGCTTAGAAACTAGAATGTGACATAAAAGGCACATAAGGCACCAAAACCAATTTATTGGGAGTCCTCTCTTACAAACTTCAATGGCATCCTAATGGGACTGCTCTATAATAGATCTGATATGTTGAATATTTTCTTTTTTGATATGATTTTATGAATTTATGATACCATGTTATTCTATGAATGAAAGCCATATTTCCATTTCAATGCATCAGACTGTGTCTCTTTAAACTTCCACATTATCATTCATTGTGGGTCCTCTCTAGCAAGCTTCACTGGCTTTCTAAATACATGTCTCCTCTCCATCTTAGCCACAGTTTTTAAAAAGAAATTATATAATTTGTCTTTTTTTGTGCATTGGTTTTTTGTCAGTTTTTGCTTATGTATAGTTTTTCATAAATTCTCTCGTAGTTCTTTATTTTCCTGTAAATGCCTGTAAGAAAATGAATCACAAGTTAGTGTATGGTGAGATATACGTACTTTGATAATAAATTTTCTTTGGCTTTGACTACAATCTTAGTCAAAGATGCAACTTTCTGTTACCGGAATAACAACAATGAATTCTGGAAAATATATGTTGAGTAACTGCAGGAACAGTTTGCACTATTAAAGGGTAAACACCTTCAGGTTTGGCATGCTCAGTGCTGGTCCAAGGAAGAGCATTTAGCTCCTCGGATCTGCATCGTGGAGCCTTGAGATCAGGTAACCAAAGGGACAATTGCAAGGATCAGAATCAGGTTTAACATCAGTGACATATGTCATGAAACTTGTTTTTCTGTGGCAACAGTACAATGCAATACATAAAAATCTATAAATTACAATAAGAAATATACATACATATAAATTAAATGACATAAATAGCGCAAGATAAGGGGTGTCTTAAAAGAGAGAGGTAGATGTGGAAAGGTTAAGGGAGCTGATGTCACAATTTCCTATCGAGTGAAGAAAATTAGAGCTCAGAACTGAAGGTCCAATTCCCAGAGGAACCCTGGATGGAAGACGTTATAGAGATAGACAGAGCTTTGGAAGGAATTAAAAACAGGGATTTGTTTTAAAATGTACATGTAAAGTGACAATCCTTCTCCTCACCAGCAGATGACTAGATAATTCTGTTCTCAATCCAGCCACACTGCTGTAAATGACTGAGATTGTTCTTCATGCACATAATTTGTTATATGACTGTACATCATACATTTTGCTTCACTGGTTAAATCACCTGTGTTTAACTGGTAGGCATTGCTGTGGTTTCTAATGTATGTTTTATTTTCTCCTAAAACAGACTCTGCTTTCTAAGCACATCATCCTGTTTGCTGTACAGTAGACTGTCTGCTAAAATCCCAGATATTTGTCCTCTCCACGTCCCTGAATGATTGGCTGGCTCAGTGTTGTCATTAGACACTGCTTCTTAAAATCAATGCCTTGCCAGACTGGGAGATCAGCTGTTGATAGATGGATGTCCTATTCTTGAGGCTGAAAAACACCAATGGAATTAGAGACTTTAAAGTGAGATTGTGCTGAGTGGGTGCAAAGGAGATGTGCTTTGATGCTGCCAGGACAAAAAACAAAGGGCCCAGCACTGATCCCCGAGGCACACAACTAGCCATGGGCCTGCAGTCCAGGAAGCCACCTCCCATAAAGCCAATTGTGTATCCAGTTGGACTGGAAAGGAAGGGGTCAGAAGCCAGAATGAGAAGGTGGAGGGAGGGGGTGTGTAGGAGGAGGAATGAAAACTGGCAGTTGATAGGTGAGACCAGGTGAATGGGAAAGTAGCTGGGTGGGGGAGAGGATAATGAAGCTGGGAGATGATGGGTAGACGAGATGAAGCACTGAAGAGAAAAGTGGACCATGGAAGAAAGGGAAGGAGGAGGGGAACCAGTGGGAGGTGATGGGCAGGTGAGGAAAAGAGAAGGGGTAACCAGAATGAGAAATAGAAAAAATGAGGTGGGAAGGGGAAGGGAGTAATTACTGGAAGTTCATTCCATCAGGGTGGAGGCTATCCCAACAGAATATGAGGTGTTGCTCTTCCAACCTGATTTTGTCCTTGACATGGCAATAGAGGAGACAATGGACAGACATGTCAGAATGGGAGTAGAAAGTCAAATTGAAATGGATAGCCATCAGGAGACCCTACCTCTTGTGGTGGAAAAAGCAAATGTATTTGATAAAGTGGTCACATCTATCACTTGCTAGCTTGTACTCCTTCCCCCCCTCCCACCCACCCCTCAACTTCTTATTCTGGTTTCTTCCCCTTCCTTTCCAGTTCTGATGAAGGGTCTTGGCCTGAAATGATGACTGTTTATTCTCCTCCATAGATGCTGCCTGACTACTGAGTTCTTCCAGTATTTTGATGTGTTACTGTGGATTCCCAGCATCTGCAGAATCCCTTGTGTGTATGCAGTTGGCCAGCTCTCCCTGGATTCCCTGTGATCGAATCTGCCAAGTGGAACCTTAGATTTGAAACTTTCCCATTAAATTAGTGGCTGTGCAGTGCCTAGTGCAGGCTGAGGTGGCCAGTCAGGCTGCATGGGGTTAACGTTGCTCACTTACGTCTCCTCCTAGCTGATCTTCATTGGTGGACCTGCAGTTCTGCAATGGATAGAATATCCCATTCTGAGAGTTAGTGGGGCACTGTACAATGTAAGTGGAAGCATTTGAAATTTTGTTTACCTATGTGACGGAGGTGCACAAAAATGGCAGAAGGGGCCTAGATTTCAGCTCAAGTGGTGTTATGAAGACATAACCTTCAGTCTTGTAGCTGGGAGTTTTCCTCACTGAGCCATGTCTGCTCAGAAAGAGAAACTTCCAGGTTAAACTTTTGTCTTAACCGGTTTGGCAGCAAATATGGTGTGGGCCCAGGGTGACTATCTAGAGGCAGCCTGTTATTCTTTAGATATGTACTGCCCTTCTAGGCCCATCCCCTCTGTAGAAAGTCCCCCAAGGCTTTCACATGCTGAGTTCTGCTTCTGGAAGAATTCTTAAGCTAACACCAGAAAGCCAAGTGGTGCCTTTCATTACAAATAGTACTGCTGAACTTGAATTTTTTGCTGTGATAGTACAAATTGGATGTATAAAATTGTAACCCCTCCCAACATTGTTATACCCCTAACCCACTTTTCTTTTATTAATTCATGTTTTATGGACTTCCCTGGTGAGGCCATTTCTGTCAGGTTGTTAACGGCTTTGGATATGGCATTGGTACACTGACTCATTGGAGATGGTTATTGACTAGCTGTTGTGAACTGTGACTGTTCCTTGCCTGTTATTAGCCTGAACCAATAGATAAGAGAGAACCAGTGATAAGGTACATTTGGATTTTGAGAAGACCTTTGATAAAGCTCCATTTATGAGGCTGGTGTGTGAAATAAAAGATCATAGTATTGGAGGTAAAGCAGTGGCATAGATTCAAAACTAGTTGACAGGCATGGAACGGAAAGTAAGAACAAGAATCTTTTGCAGAGTATGGGAGGTAATGGCAGGGGCCATTGTCTCAGAATACGAGGCAAGATGTTTAAAACTGAGATGAAAGGGTATTTCTTCACGCTGAGGTGGTGAACCTGGTGCTAAATTCTCAATCACTGAAAGAGGCAAAGAGACCATAAGACCATCAAGGAATATGTGACGAGAGCAGGAGTATGATAATGGAGGTAGAGAATCGGACGTAATTTTACAGAATGGCAGGGCTGGCTTGAAGGGCTTAATGGTCGACTAATCCTATGTTTATCAGCCTTCAAAGCTCAGAATCAGATTTATTATCACTTTGTATGATGTGAAATTAGTTGTTTTACAGCAGTGGCACAGTGCAAAAACATAAAAATCCATAAATTACAAAAATACATAAAAATAGCAAGGTGGTGTTCATGTTGATTTGGTTTTGCTCCATGTGGACAAAAGTTTATTTCAATATTTGAAGAGTTACAAAGGAAATGATCCTTGTGCAACCTTTGGTTAATAGTCTCACTTATGTCTTAACATAAAGGTTGAAAGATAAAGACTTTATTTTTAATTAATAACCTCACTTATGTCTTTACATTGGAGGTGATAATCACTGATAATGCAACTAATGATGGCTGGGCCTCACACGTAACCTAAGGAGTCCCTGGAGTGAAGTATTAGGGCTGAGACTATTGAACTCCATCAGCCGCAATCATCCTTCCTTGTGGTGGGCAATTCAGCCAATGAAATATATTCCTCGTGATGTCCATTGACTCCAGTTTTACTGGAGTCTTTGATGCCACATTTGGCCCTAATGCTGGAAAATGACTATGCAAAGTCATTTTCCAGCGGTCCGATATCCACTCTAGACTCTCTTTTATTCTTTATGTATCTGAAAAAACTTTAGGTATTCTCTTTCATGTTATTTTTGTTTATTTATTGAGATACAGCATGGACTAGGCCCTTCGGCCTTTCGAGCCATGCCGTCCAGCAATCCCCGATTTAATCCTAGCCTAATCACAGGACAATTTACAATGATTAATTAACATACCACCCAGTATGTCTTTGAACTGTGGGAGGAAACTGGAGCACCCGGAGGAAACCCATGTAGTCACGGGGCGAACATACAAACTCCTTACAAGCATAGGCAGGAATTGAACCCAGGTCACATGTACTGTAAAGCATTGTGCTAACCAATACACGTTACCTTCATATTTCATCTTTTTTTTCCTTATGGTATTTCTGTTACCTTTTGTTGAACACAAAGCTTCCCAATCCTCTAACTTCCCACTGATATTTGCTATATGTCCCCCGCTTTTGCTTTTATGCTGTCTTTGACTTCCCTATCAGTCAAGTTTGCCTCATCCTCCCTTTAGAGTACTTCTTCATCTTTAGCATCTATCTAACCTGCGCCTTCCAAATTGACCCCTGGAAACACCAAACATTGCTATTCTGCCGCCATACCAGCTCATATGCAGCACCTTGTCAAAGGCCTTCTGAAAATCCAAGTATACCACATCTACTGTATCTCCTTTGTCTACTCTGCTTGTAATTTCCTCAAAAAATTGCAGTAGGTTAGTCAGGCAGGATTTTCCTTTCAGAAAACCACACTGGCTTTGGCCTATCATGTCATGTGCCTTCAGGTACTCCGTAATCTCATCCCTAACAATCAATTCCAACAACTTCCCTACCACTGATGTCAGGCTAACAGGTCTATAGTTTCCTTTCTACTGCCTCCCACCCTTCTTAAATAGTGGAGTAACATTTGTAATTTCCTAGTCACCTGGTACAATGCCAGAATCCATCGATTCTTGAAAGATCTTTGTTAATGCTTCTGCAATCTCTCCAGCTATTTCCTTCAGAACCCGAGGGTGCATTCCATTAGGTCCAGGAGCTTTATCCACCCTCAGACCATTGAGCTTCCTGAGCACCTTCTCAGTTGTAATTTTCACTGCACAATCTTCACTTCCCTGACACTCTTGAATGTTCAGACTGTTGCAAAATACACATTCAGTTCCTCTGCCATCTCTGCGTCTCTACCTCCAGCATCATTTTCTATTTGTCCTATATCTACCCTCAACTCTCTTTTACCCTTTATATGCATAAAAAACTTTTAATATCTTCTTTGATATTACTCGCCTCCTTTCTTTCATAATTTATCTTTTCCTTCCTAATGACCTTCATAGTTTCCTTCTGCAAGTTTTTAAAAGCTTCCCAATCGCTATCTTCCCACGAGCTTTGGCTTCCTTTTATGCCTGTCTTTTGCTTTTACTTTGGCTCTGACTTCATTTGTCAGCCACGGTAGTGTCCTTCTTCCATTTGAAAATTTCTTATTTGGAATATATCTGTTTTGCACTTCCCTCATTTTATGCAGAAACTCCAACCATTGCTGCTCTGCTGTCCTTCCTGCTATTGTCTCTTTTCAGTCAACCTTGGCCAGTTCCCCTCTCCTGCCATTGTGATTTCCTTTATTCCACTGAAATACCGACACATTGGAATTTATTTTCTAATTCTCAAGTTTCAAAGTGTACTCGATCATATTGTGATCACCATTCCCTAATGGTTCCTTAACCTTAAGCTCTCTTGTCACCTCCGAATCATTGTACAACACCTAATCTAGCACAGCCGATTCCCTAGTGGGCTCAACAACAAGCTGTTCTAAAAAGCCATCCCTTAGACATTCTACAAATTCTCTCACTTGAGGTCCAGTACTGGCCTGGTTTTCCCAATCCACTTTCATGTTAAAATCCCCAACGATTATCATGACATTACCTTTCTGACATGCCTTTTCTATTTCCCGCTGTAATTTGTAATCCACATCCCGGCTGCTGTTTGGAGGCCTCTGTACAACTGCCATTAGGGTCCTTTAACCCTTGCCATTTCTTAACTCAACCCTTACAGTCTCTACACCTTCCGATCCTATGTCATCCCTTTCTAATACTTTAATATTATTTCTTTTACACAGGGCCACTCCACCCCCTCTGCCTACTAACCTATCTTTCTGATACACCGTATATCCCTGGACGTTCTCAAAATTGTTAAAGCTGGAATATTCCAGGATTTCTATTCAAAAGATGACATGGAAGATATGATGTAATTGAGGTGTTTCAGATAAATGAAGGGCATGTAAAAGGGGAACTTAGATCATAGTGTCATAACCTTAAATTTACAGTTATGCATTTAGAGGATATTAGACTATAGGACATAGGAGCAGAAGTATGCCATTCCAGGGACCTTTACAAGGAGGTGTTTCCTTAACTGCAGGTGGTGGTGATGCCAAGCACCTGCTGCCCAGCACCAAGGGCAGTAGGTCCATGAGATCACCCACCAGCTGCAGATTTTCCCTTCAAGTTCTGCACTGATATTTATCATTATTCCTTTGTAGTTGTTGGGCCTAAATACCAGAACTCTCTCCCCAGCAGCATTATGGCAACATCTTCACCATGTTTCTAGAAGGCAGTTTACCACTAACCTGTCAAGAGCAATTAGGGATGGGCAGTAAATGGCAGCCTTGCTTGCAACACTCATATCCTCAAAAAATGAATAAAACGCAAAAGGCCATGAAAATTTAGAACAGATTAAACAGATAGTTGCCATTTTGATTTTCAAAACTCAGATTTGTGGATTTTTTGGATTAAATATAAAGGACTTCAGCAGGTCAAGTGCCATCTGTGGCAAAAGACTCAGTTAACATTTCATATCAATACCATTTTTTTTCCATCTCCAAATCCCAAATGCAAGATGCAAATGTCAGGAGCCCCACCAGCCTTGCACCTGCATTTGTTAATTGTTGTCTTATCTAGAGTCTTTAAGCTCTTGGGCTTTCTGTTTAACCTGGGTTCAGTCACTTGTCGGTACACACCGTGACAACAAACTTTGCTTCAATACCAGTTTCTCCATCTCGAAACCCTGAATGCAAGCTACAGACTTAGTTATCTTCAAAGTAATAAAGGATGGAGAAGAGGGCAAAAGGGAACTGAGAAAGCATGAAAGACAGATAATAGATAAATGAAATTCTCTGAATGTGTTTGCAGTGTTGGGAGAAATTCAATAGCTATATGTATCCTGTTAATCCATTTTTCAGTTGCCTGCAGTTAATGTACTTCTACTAATTTTATAAGTAGTAGTATAAATAGGAGGCAGTGATCATAATATGATTGAATTCATACTGCAGTTTGAGAGGGAGAAGCATAAGTCGCATGTATCAGTATCGTAATGGAATAAAGGGAATTACAGAAGCATGAGAGAGGAGCTTGCCAGGTGGATCGGAGAAGGATACTGGCGGGGATGATGGCAGAACAAAGGTGGCTGAAGTTTCTGTGAATAGTTCACAAGATGCAGAATAAATATGTCCCACAGAAGAAGAAGTTCTCAAATGGCAGGACTAGGCAACCATGGCTGACAGGGGAAGTTAAGGACTGTATAAAAGCCAAGGAAAGGGCGTATAAGGTAGCAAAAGTGAATGGGAAGTTGGATGATTGGGAAGCTTTTAAAATCCAACAAAAGGCAACAATAAAGCTATAAGAAGGGGAAAGATGAAATATGAGGGCAAACTAGCTGATGATATAAAGCAGGATACTAAAAGTTTTTTCAGTTATATAAAGAATAAAAGGGAGGTGAGAGTTGATATTTGATCACTGGAAAATGATGCTGGTGAGGTAGTAATGGGGGACAAGAAAATGGCAGATGAACTTAATAAGTACTTGGCTTCAGTCTTTACTGTGGAGACACTAGCTGTCAGATGTCTGTGAGTGTCAGGGAGTCAGCAGGAGTGAGTGCTATTGCTATTACAAAGAAAAAGTGCTAGGCAAACTGAAATGTCTTAAGGTGGGTAAGTCACCTAGACCCGATGGACTACATCTCAGAGTCTTGAAAGAGTTTACGGAAGAGATAACGGATGCATTGGTCATGATCTTTTAAGAATCACTTGATTCTAGCGTGATCCCGGAGGACTGGAAAATTGCAAATAACATTCCACTCTTTAAGAAGGGAGGAAGACAAAACCGATGAAATTATGGGCCAGTTAGCCTACCCTCAGTGGTTGGGAAAGTTGTGGACTCCATTATTAAGGACAAGGTTTTGGGGTACTTGGAGCCTAATAATAAAGTCAAAGTCAGCATGGTTTCTGTCAAGGGAAATCTTGCCTGACAAATCTGTTAGTATTCTTTGAGGAAGTAACAAGCAGGGTGGGCAAAGGAGAGACAGTGGATGTTACTTACATAGATTTTCAGAAGGCATATGATAAGGTGCCTCACATGAGGCTGTTTAACAAGATAAAATCCTATGATGCTATAGAAATATACTGGCATGGATAGTGGAATGGCTGACAGACAGGAGGCAGTGACTGGGATTAAAGGGGGCTTTTTCTGGTTAGCTGCCATTGACTAGATGTGTACCTCAGGGGTCAGTATTTGGACCACTACTTTTCACATTATTTGTCAATGATTTAGATAGTGGAATTGATGGTTTTGTGGTCAAGTTTGTGGATGACACAAAGATAGATGGAGGGATAAGTGGTACTGAGGAAGCAATGGGATTTCAGCAGGACCTAGACAAATTGGAAAAATGGGCAAAAAAAGTAACAGATGGAATACAGTATTGGGAAATGTATAACAATGCATTCTGATAAAATGAACAATAATGCAGGCTATTATCTAAATGGGGAGAACATTCAAACATCAGAGGTGCAAAGGGACTTAGGTGTCCTTGTGCAAGAGTCCAGAAGTTTAATTCACAGTTTGAGTCTGTGGTAAAGAAGGCAAATGCAATATTGGCATTTATTTCAAGGGGAATAGAATATAAAAGCAAGGAGATAATGCTGAAGCTTTATAAGACAGTAGTCAGGCCACACTTGGAGTATTGTCAACAGTTTTGGGCCCTATATCTCGGTAAGGATGTACTGTCATTGAAGAGAGTACAGAAGAGGTTCACAAGGATGGTTCTGGGACTGAAGGGGTTAACAGATGAGGAGTGTTTGGCAGCTTTGGACCTGTACTCACTGGAGTTTAGGAGAATGAGGGGGATCTCATTGAAAGCTACTGAATGTTAAAAGGATTAGATCACAAGATCACAAGACAAAGGAGCAGAAGTAGGCCATTCGGCCCATCGAGTCTGCTCCGCAGCTCCCCCATGAGCTAAACTATTCACCCATCTAGTTCCAATTTCCGGCTTTTTCCCCATATCCTTTGATACCCTGACTAATTAGATACCTGTCAATCTCCTCCTTAAACACCCTCAATGATCGGGCCTCCACAGCTGTATGTCGCAACGAATTCCACAAATCCACGACCCTCTGGCTAAAAAAATTTCTCCTCATCTCTGTTTTAACTGGGTACCCTCTAATTCTAAGACTATGGCCTCTTGTCCTGGACTCACCCACCAAGGGAAACAACCTTTCCACATCTACTCTGTCCAACCCTTTCAACATTCGAAATGTTTCTATGAGATCCCCTCTTATTCTTCTATACTCTAATGAATACAATCCAAGAGCCGACAAACGCTCCTCATACGTTAGCCCCTGCATTCCAGGAATCATCCTCGTAAATCTTCTCTGAACTCTCTCCAACATCAGTACATCCTTTCTAAGATAGGGGGCCCAAAACTGCACACAGTATTCCAAATGAGGTCTCACTACTGCCCCATAGAGCCTCATCAACACCTCCTTACTCTTATACACTATTCCCCTTGAAATGAATGCCAACATAGCATTCGCTTTCCTTACCGCCAATCCAACTTGGTGGTTAACCTTTAGGGTATCCTGCACGAGGACCCCCAAGTCCCTTTGCACTTCCGATTTTTGAATTTTCTCCCCATCTAAATAATAATCTGCCTGATTATTTCTTCTTCCGAAATGTACAACCGTACATTTGTCAACGTTGTATCTCATCTGCCATTTCTTTGCCCACTCTCCTAAACTGACTAAGTCTCTCTGCAACCTTTCCATTTCTTCAGCATTTCCTGCTCCTCCACCTATCTTGGTGTCATCTGCAAACTTAGCCACAAAACCATTTAATCCATAATTCAAATCATCGATATACATCGTAAAAAGAAGCGGCCCCAACACCGACCCCTGCGGAACACCACTAGTAACTGGCAACCAATTAGAATAGGATCCCTTTATTCCCACCCTTTGCTTTCTGCCTATCAGCCAACACTCCACCCATTTCAATATCTTTCCTATAATTCCATGGGCTCTCATCTTATTAAGCAGCCTCATATGCGGCACCTTATCGAAGGCCTTTTGAAAATGCAAATACACAACATCCACAGCCTCTCCCTTGCCTTGTCAATCTTATTCGAGATTACCTCAAAAAATTCCAATAGGTTGGTAAGGCAGGATCTTCCCTTCATGAAACCATGCTGACTTCGGCCTATCTTGTCATGCACCTCGAGCTATTTCATAACCTCGTCCTTGAGTTCAGAGAAGATGTCAGACTAATAGGTCTGTAATTTTATTTTTGCTGCCTCCTTCCTTTCTTAAATAACGGAACTACATTTGCGACCTTCCAGTCTTCCGGAACCATGCCAGAGTCTATTGATTCCTGGAAGATCATTTCCAATGCTTCCACAATCTCCAAAGCCACCTCCTTCAGAACCCTTGGGTGCACCTCATCCGGACTGGGAGACTTATCTATTCTTAGTCCGCTTAGCTTCCCAAGCACTTTCTCTCTAGTAATCTTGACTGTACCTAATTCTATTCCCTGATACCTCTGGCGTTCAGGTATATTGCTCATGTCTTCCACTGTGAAGACTGATGCAACATACTCATTCAGTTCCTCTGCCATCTCTTTGTTATCCATTATAATTTCTCCAGCATCATTTTCAATCGGTCCCGTATCTACCCTTGTCACCCTTTAACTCTTCATATATGTTAAAAAACTCTTAGTATCCTTTTTTTATGTTAATCACCAACTTCCTTTCATAATTCATCTTTTCTTTCCTAATGACTTCCTTAGTTTCCTTCTGTAAGTTTTTAAAGATCTTCCAGTCCTCATTTTTCCCACTAATTTTTGCTTCCTTGTACGCTGTTTCTTTTGCTTTTATTTTTGCCTTAACCTCTCTCGTTGGCCACATTTGTGCCATTTTTCCATTCATGATTTTCTTTTTTCTTGGAATATATTTTTCTTGCATTTTCCTTATTTCTTGTAGGAATTTCATCCAATTCTGCTCTGCCGTCCCTCCATTTAGTTTACTTTTCCAATCGACTTGGACCAGTTCCTCTCTCATACCACTGTAATTTCCCCTGTTCCACTGAAATACCGATACACCTGATACCAGCTTCTCCTTTTCAAATAAGATAAAATGGCAGTGAAGAGGATGTTTCCTCTGGTGGGAGTATCCAGAACTAGAGGGCACAGACTCAAAATTAAGGGGCAACCTTTTAGAATGGAGGTAAGAAGGATTTATTTTTAGCTAAAGAGTGGTGAATCTGCGGAATGCTCTGCCACAGACTGCGGTGGAAGCGAAGTATATTCAAAGTGGAGTTGATAGATTTCTGATTGGTCAGGACATCAAGGGATATGATCAGAGGGTAGGTGTATGAGGTTGAACGAGAAATGGGATCAGCCATGATGAAATGGAGGAGCAGACTTGATGAGCTGAATGACCTAATTCTGCTCCTATGTCTTATGGTCTTATAATCAATAGGAGGAAAATGATGAACAGCTACCTTCCAATTTATATGCTGTTCATTACCCTTAAACTACACTTTGATGAGATTTTATGTCCAAGAAAAATCAATTGAAATTTCATTAGGATTACTTTTGCTTCTGTGACTTGGATAAGCAAGCATAAATTGCAATGGACGAATGGCATGATAATTTGAACCGAATTGTTTTCACTGACTGATTACAGGACTGGGTGAAACACTGATGATTAAAAACCACTTTCACTAAATATTAGGCAATGAGACTAGTCAAACAGCTGCTGTAACATTGTGATCACCTAGATTAACGCAAAAGAAGCAGCTGGCATTTTTTAAACTAGCAATTTAGGCAGAAATTCACATGGGCATGACATAAAAAGACATTTATCAATAATAAATGAGAACTGTTTAGGTCTGGAACATGTGCATCCTATAGAGGACGTCGCAGTGCAACACATCCACTGTACTTATAATTTTCTGGATCAGTGCAGAGGAGAAAAACATTTCTGATAATTCACTAATTCTGGTAACCAGTGCCTATTGCCAGGAATTCTGCTGAATCTCCTAAGTATCCTCCAGAACTATGAAGACCGCAACTGTGTGCAAGAGCAAAACATTGAAAAGTCAAATAGATTCGAATTGTAATCTATGTATTGTATCACCAACTGATAAAGTACTTCCAGCCCAAGTTTCAACACAAGGTTCCTGGAGAAACCCTTACTGCAGACACTGGCAGCAGCTGGGCTTGATCCTTGCTGAGCGCTCCTTCCTCAGCAGTGTGTTTTTCACATGTTCCCGCCAAAGAGCAGACTGCAACACAGACTGCTTGCTGGTGTGTTGCAAGTTCAGACTTAAGTCAAAAAAATTCCATCGTGCTAACCAAGAAGGGAACCTTCATATTGATTGCTTTGGGCTTAGAGTCCAAGCTGCATAGCTCTCTGATTCAGAATGTATATCTGCATCTTTCAAAGGAATGCAAAACCAGCCAAGACTGCAGCATGTTTTCAGAGGGAAAGCCAGCTATATGTTTTGAAACTCTTCAAATGGAATACGCAGTTGAGAATACTTTTATGTAAGATATAAACAGGTGAAGGGGTTAATTTTGAATACTGAGAAAAGAGGTTACTGTAATTGTGTACATGTGCTTGGGTGAGGGTTTTTTTTTCAACAGTAACCCTTGAGTAATAGAACATAGAACATAGAGAAACTACAACACAATACAGACCCTTCAGCCCACAAAGCTGTGCCAAACATGTACTTACTTTAGCAATTACCTAGGGTTCCCCATGGCCCTCTACTTTTCTAAGGTCCATGTACCTATCCAGGAGTCTCTTAAAAGACTCTATTGTATCCGCCTCCACCACCGTCGCCGGCAGCCCATTCCACGCACTCACCACTCTCTGCGTAAAAAAAAAACAACTTACCCCTGACATCTCCTCTGTACCTACTTCCAAGCACCTTAAAACTGCGCCCTCCCTGATAGCTATTTCAGCCCTGGAAAAAAGCCTCTGACTATCCACATGATCAATGCCTCTCATCATCTTATACACCTCTGTCAGGTCACCGCTCATCCTCCGTCACTTCAAGGAGAAAAGGCCAAGTTCACTCAGCCTATTCTCGTGAAACATGCTCCCCAATCCAGGCAACATCCTTGTAAATCTCCTCTGCACCCTTTCTATGGTTTCCACATCTTTCCTGTAGTGAGGTGACCAGAACTGAGCGCAGTACTCCAAGTGGGGTCTGACCAGGGTCCTATATAGCTGTAACATTACCTTTCAGCTCTTAAACTCAATCCCACGATTGATGAAGGCCAATGCATCATATGCCTTCTTAACCTTAGAAGTTGTATAAGATGTTGGTGAGGCCTAATTTGGAGTATTGTGTTCAGTTCCGGTCATCTAGTTACAGGAAAGATATCAATAAGACTGAAAGAGTGCAGTGAAAGTTTACAAGGATATTGCTAGGACTTGAGGACCTCAGTTATGGGGAAAGATTGAACTGGTTAGGACTTTATTCCCTAGAACATAGATGGAAGAGGGGAGATTTGATTGAGGTACAGTATACAGAATTATGAGGGGTGTAGATAGGGTAAATGCAAGCAGGCTTTTTCCACTGAGGTTGGGTGAGATTAGAACTAGAGGTTAAGGGTGAAAAGTGAAATATTTAAAGACTTGGAGGGGAACCTCTTCACTCAGAGGGTGGTGAGAGTGTGGACTGAGCTGCCAGTGTAAATGGGGGATATGGATTCCATTTCAACATTCACGAGAAATTTGGATGGAAGTGGTATGGAGGGCTATGGTCCAAGAGCAGGTCAATGGGACCAGGCAGATTAATAATTCGGCAGGGACTAGAAGTGCTGAAGGCTTGTTTCTGTTATTTACTGTTCTATGACTTGATGAATTTAAACCTGTTCTCCAACCAATGCACCACTGGGCAATTGGGCTGCAATGTTCATCATTGAAAGTTGCACTGCAGCAAACCACCATCATTATTTCAAGAGGCCCTGACTGCCCTGTGGTTTCTTTATGTAAAAAAGAATCTGGGTTCCAGTCTTTACCATTCACCTTTATAATAAGAGTTACAGAAAGACATTAGAATAGCCAGAGGCTTTTTCCCAGGACTGAAATGGCTAACATGAGGGGGCATAGTTTTAAGGTGCTTGGAAGGAGATACAAGGGGGATGTCAGAGGTAAGTTTTTCATACAGAGTGGTGGGTGTGTGGAATGTACTGCCAGCAACAGTGGTAGAGGCAGATACAATGGGGTCTTTTAAGTGTCATGAACCCGTGACGGGTTGAAAGGCACCAGCAGAAATGGAACACACCTGGCGTCTGGTTTACTGTAAATTAAGACTATTTATTACTACTACAAATTAATATCATTAAACCAAATAATACAATACAGGTTATAAACTACTATATACATATCTGTAAATGTGTGTGTGGATACAAAAATAATAGTCCAGAAGGTAGATATCAGTCTTACGGTGTCAGGTAAGTTTAAGCAGTTCAGTTCACTTTATGTTGCGTCGAGTTGAATTGATGGAGAGAGAGAGAGTTAATTGAGTTGATGTTCAAGTTGGCAGCTTTAGTTGTTCTTGCTTCCGAAGTCTTCTGAAGTCTTCAGAGTCACTTGGTGTGACTCCCACACAGACACAGACACAGATGGACAGAGCCCCTTCTAGGGAACAGTCTACTAACCCACGGCACGGGTTCACCACCAGCAGACCCCCACAGGCAAGCTCTTACCCGCTCTGGTAATCATGGGTCGAAATTAATCAGTCCGTTGCCTCCCTTCCACCAGTGGTTTCTCGGGTAGCTTCCGCAGTTCCCTCGTGTCGTGTCTCCTCTGTCGTTATCAGACCGAAGGATCCACTTTTTATAATCCATCCAAAATTCCCGCGTCCGTTAGCTCAACCACTCTGAGCTGTTACCATAGTGACTTCCCAGCTCGTGTCTCAGCTCGCGCCGTACTCTCTCTCTCTCTTTTAATTGCCTCCTTGTTCATTAGGCTGCTGCTGCTGAACTTTCTAGCAGTTTCTCACCTGCGTGACATAAGGGACTCTTAGCTAGGTACATTGAGCTTAGAAAAATAGAGTGCTATGTAGTAGGGAAATTCATGACAATTTCTAGAGTGGGCTGAAGGGCCTGAAATGTGCTGTAGATTCCTATGTTCTATGTTCTATTAGAGAAACAGTCCATTGGGCCCACCAAGTCCACACTAAACATCAACCACTACATCAATCCTATTTTACTCTTCCCTACAACTTCAGCAATTTCCCCCAATATTCTACTGAGTGAGGGACTCCATTGGTCAGAATTGACCATGGATATTGCACCCTAGCTGTTTAGATACACAAGCCTGGGCAGTACGATATGGAAAGCAAGCTGTTGGCCATGTGGCAAGCTTCCCCTCTTCACACATTTGATGAACCCAAAGGAACGCAGAGACTGATAGCGTTTGGTACAAGCAGCGTTGCAGAATTACCAGTCAACATTGAACTCAATGTAGGACTGCCTTAGGGACTCTGGAGTTTTCCTCCACTCCTGAAGCCTTCCCCATGAGCGGGTATAGCCACAAGGCAGCAGAGGTTTGAGATCAGAGTTTTCCTTCTCCTAGATGAACTGCCAACCATGGCGGACAAGTCCCATCTGCCCAAAACGACTGGTTTTTAACCTGCCTTTGCCCCTGCTCCTGTAGAAATGGTTCCGCTAGGCTTAGTGGCTAAGCCACAGGTGGAGGCCGGAAGCTGGACTTGGATGTTAGAGGCTATTTGAGGTGCATGCCATTGGGAGTATTTAATAGGTAGTGGGAGATTTCCCCATTACCACCTTCGACTATAACAACCTTAAGGAACCGATACTCTACTGCTTATCTACAAATTAATGCCAGCTTACCCCAGCAAATTAACATACCAACCTACCTGTTTTTGGGATGTGGAGGAAACTCAATCAGTTGGAGGAAATCGATGGAGTCAGAAGGAGAATATGTGCAAACTCCACACGAACAAAATCCAGGTCAGCATTGAAGTCAAGTTGCTGGTGCTGTGACACAGTGGCTCTCTCAGCCACACAGCGTTGGGATAACTGGATATTATAGGCTGCTGAACAGAACAGTGGCTAGTTACACTTGATATCCATCTCATTATGTTTCATATCAGTACCCATACATTCACAACTCACCTTGAGTAACAACACTGCAAAAAATTTTGAAATCCGTAGGAATGGGTCTTATCGATTTACAAGTCACTATTTCAGATTGAGTGAAACCACTGGGACCTGATATGAAACATACTGAGACAGGTATTCGACGTAACTGCGGATGTTCTGTTTTCTCATCTATAATGTCCAATTACTTCCAAAACTGAGCAGTATGTGTTGAAAATCTAGAACACCAGACTTGAAAGACTGAGGTAAGGAATTTTCTTCACACCATACCCAATGTTATCTGGGGGATTATTGGCTCAGCAGGCCTGGACAGGAAAAAAACAATGAGTACACGTGTTTCTGACTCATACCCACTTCATGGAAACAGCTGGAGGTTGAGATGAGGCAGAGTAGATGCAAGAAAAGACAGAAAATGAAAAGTGGAACAAAGCCCCCCCCGCCCCCCCCCGAGGAGCAAGATAGCCGCACCACTCATGATGTGTTAGTAACTTGTTTTAGTTATTTTGCAGCAGCAAACTTTCTTATTAATAAATGCTTCTTGCTTTTTAAAATGAATTGTTCCTAACTGAATGCTTTCTTCTTCTGAAATCTACAGTCACAAATACTCAGATCCTTCCCCTATTAGGAACTGATGCTGTGATGGAGACGCAAGAAACTACAGATGCTAGAATCTGGAACAGAAAACAAACTGCTGAAGAAACTCAACAGGTTGAGATGTATCTATAGGGGAAAGAAATTGTTCATGTTTTAGAGCTGATGCTGGGCCCTTACCCAAAACATCGACAATTCCTTTTCCCCAAAAATGCTGCTTGACCCATTAGTTCAATGAGCCAACACACCTTTCATCCCTCTTCCCTCAGGGAGAAGGCTCAGGAGCTTGAAGACACGTACGGCCAGATTTGGGAACAGCTTCTTTCCAACTGTGATAAGACTGCTGAACGGATCCTGACCCGGATCTGGGCTGTACCCTCCAAATATCCCGACCTGCCTCTCGGTTTTTTTGCACTACCTTACTTTCCCTTTTCTATTTTCTATTTATGATTTATAATTTAAATTTTTAATATTTACTATCAATTTGTAATCCAGGGAGCGGGAAGCGCAGAATCAAATATTGCTGTGACGATTGTACGCTCTAGTATCAATTGTTTGGCGACATTAAAGTAAAGTAAATAAAGTAAAGTTCCTCCAGCTGTTTGTTTGTTAGTCCCATAATTCCTTGCAATATGCAAGATCAAAATGCCAGAAAATAGGAACAGGATTAGGTCACTTATCTCCCGATAACTCCCCCTTCCCTTTAGTAAGGGAAGGGGCAGTTCCCAGGGCTGTGTGTGTACTCAGTCCACTACTGTTCACTCTGCTGACCCACGACTGTGCTGCAACACACAGCTCGAACCACATCATCAAGTTCACCGATGACACGACCGTGGTGGGTCTCATCAGCAAGAACGATGAGTCAGCATACAGAGAGGACGTGCAGCGGATAACGGACTGGTGCAGAGCCAACAACCTGTCTCTGAATGTAAACAAAACAAAAGAGTTGGTTGTTGACTTCAGGAGGACACGGAACGACCACTCTCCTCTGAACATCAACAACTCCTCCGTAGAGATCGTTATGAGTACCAAATTTCCTGGCGGAGAATCTCACCTGGTCCCTCAACACCAGCTCCATTGCAAAGAAAGCCCAGCAGCGTCTCTACTTTCTGCGAAAGCTGAGAAAAGTCCATCTCCCGCCCCCATCCTCACCACATTCTACAGAGGTTGTATTGAGAGCATCCTGAACAGCTGCTTCACTGCCTGGTTCAGGAATTGCACCGTCTCAGATTACAAGACCCTGCAGCAGATAGTGAGGTCAGCTGAGAAGATCATCGGGGTCTCTCTTCCCGCCATTACAGACATTTGCACCACACGTTGCATCCGTAAAGCAAACAGCATTATGAAGGACCCCACTCACCCCTCATACAAACTCTTCTCCCTCCTGCCATCTGACAAAAGGCACCGAAGTATTCGGGCTCTCACAACCAGACTATGTAACAATTTCTTCCCCCAAGTGATCAGACTCCTCAATACCCAGAGCCTGGACTGACACCAACCTACTGCCCTCTACTGTGCATATTGTCTTGTTTATTATTTATGGTAATGCCTGCACTGTTTTCTGCACTTTATACAGTCCTGGGTAGGTCTGTAGTCTTATGTAGTTTTATGTTGTTTTACGTAGTTCAGTGTAGTTTTTGTATTGTTCATGTAGCACCATGGTCCTGAAAAATATTGTCTCGTTTTTACTGTGTACTGTACCAGCAGTTATGGTCGAAATGACAATAAAAAGTGACTTGACTAGTAGATCAGGCCTGATCTACTTCAGTCCTCAACTCCTCCATATTCCCACAGCACTGTTTCCCAATACTATATCTGAGAGATTTACTTCCATATTAAATGCTTTTGAGAATTCCGGAGATTCACTGCCCTCAGCTAAAAGTAATGTCTGCTTACCTGGATTTTAAATCACAACTCCCTTTTAGCTGTGTCCTCTCATTGGTGACTCTCCCACTAGTGAGAAAAATCTCAGCATCTGCTGTATCATGCCCCTTAGGACCTTATAGGTTTCAATAAGTTTACTTTAACTCTTTTATACTCCAAAGAATAAGACCTCAATCTGCTTACCCTCTCCTGATAGGACAATATTCTTATTTTAGGAATTAGATCATAAGATCATAAGATCGAGGAGCAGAATTAGGCAATTGAGTCTTGTCTGCCATTTGACTTCCTATGATGCTCAGCAACACAGAGCATCATAGGAAGTCATTCCTGCCTGTGGCCATCAAACTTCACAACTCCTCCCTTGGAGGGTCAGACACCCTGAGCCAATAGGCTGGTCCTGGACTTATTTCCTGGCATAATTTACATATTACTATTTAATTATTTATGGTGCAACTGTAATGAAAACCAATTTCCCTCGGGATCAATAAAGTATGACTATGACCATTTGATCATGGCTGATTTATTTTCACTCTCAACCCCATTAGAGTCATAAACTCTATAGCACAGTAACAGGCCCTTTGGCCTATCTAGAACTGCTTAGTCTCTTTGACCTGCACCCGGACCATGTTCCTCCATTTCTCCCTCTCCATCTATGTGTCAGGAATTGTAGAAGAGGCTTGATCCAAACACAGAGCAGCAGAGAAAATATAGCAATGAATGATAAATCTAATAATAAATGGAAAAATAACAGGCCATGAGGGGCCACAAAACAAGAGAGAAAGGATACTTAACACAAGGGCCCCAAATAGTCCTTCCAGGTGGGGCAACACTTCACTTGTGAGTCTGTTGGGGTCATCTATTGCATCCGGTGCTCACGGTGCGGCCTCCTCTACATCGGTGAAACCTGACGCAGATTGGGGGACCGCTTCGTCGAACACCTCCAGTCCGTCCGCCACAACAGACAGGATCTCCCGGTAGCCACCCACTTCAACTCTGCTTCCCATTCCCATTCGGATGTGTCCATACATGGCCTCCTCTACTGCCATGATGAGGCTAAACTCAGGTTGGAGGAGCAATACCTCATACACTGTCTAGGTAGTCTCCAGCCCCTTGGTATGAACATGGAATTCTCCAACTTCCAGTAATTCCCTCCCCCTCCCTTTCCCTATCCCTATTTCACTCTGCCCCTCCCCCAGGTGCCTATCACCTCCCTCATCATTCCGCCTCCTTCTACTACCCATTGTATTTTCCCCTATTCCTTCTTCACCTTTCCTGCCTATCCCCTCCCTGCTTCCCCTCTCCCACCCCTTTATCTTTCCCCTTACTGGTTTCTCACCTGGAACCTACCAGCCTTCTCCTTCCCACTGTCCCCCCCACCTTCTTTATAGGGCCTCTGCCCCTTCACCCTTCAGTCCTGATGAAGGGTTCCGGCCCGAAACGTTGACTGATCTTTTCCACGGATGCTGCCTGACCTGCTGAGTTCCTCCAGCGTGTTATGAGTGTTGCTTTGACCCCAGCATCTGCAGATTATTTTGTGTTAACGCAAGGATACTCCTGTCTGGTCCTAGCTGGGAGTGGATAGTCCTGGCACCCACACCAGATGTGTCCATTTTTACCGCGACAGGTCTGAAGGGGTTCAGATGGCAGAGAATGAGTGCGGTGGTGTGAAGCATCACTTGAGCCCCTCAAAAGCATGGTCTGCAGTAGCAGACCAGGTTATCCGTGAGGCAGGTGGTTTGGTGAGGGAGGTGAGAGGAGCAGCGATTTAGCTGTAGTTCCTGATGAAACAGTGGTAGAAGTTGAAGAAGCCCCAAGAAGCACTGTAGCCTGTTTGAGGGAGCTCCTTCAGGACCATTCAACAATGGTACACACTTTCTCTGGGTCTATGGTTATGCCATGGGGTGAATGGATGTAACCCAGGAAGGAAATGACTGGGATGTGTAACTGGCATTTTTCTAACTTGCAGTACAGTTGGTTTTTGAGGACACATACCGACATGGTCTTAGGGGTCCTTGAAGAGGATGAGGATGTCCTTGAGGTAGATGAAGTATGCCTCAGAGGATCTCATGAATGAAGGTTTGGAAAATGGCTGGATTATTAGATAGTCCGAAAGGCATCACCAAGTATTCGTAGTGGCCAGTGGGTGTGAGGTGCTAGGATGCAGATCATGTTGAATGTGCTCCATAGACACAGTTGGGGGAAAATTTGGGCTCCAAGGAGTGTTTCAAATGCACTATCCATCAAAGGGAGAGGGTAGCAGTTCTGAATGGTGATTTTCTTGAGTTCACATTGGTTGGTGCAGGAACGGAGAACCCCCATCTGCCTTTTTGCCAAAGAAGAAACCTGCACGGGCTGGTCGAATGAAACCATGCTGTAGCGCTTCAGCGATGTCATTCATGACTTGGGTCTCAGGAGGGGAGATGGAGAACCGACAACCTCAGAGAGTGTTGGTGCCTGGGAGGAGGTTGATCGTGCAGTCATTTGGTATGTGAGGCTTCACTTTTACAGAAGACGACGGCTAAGTCATGGTATTCCTGCGGGTGTTTGGTAAGGTCGAGGGTTTCCTCGGCCTCCATGGATGTATGGGGTGAAGTCAACTAAGGTTGCAGGCAGGTGATCCAGCAGGAGGCTCCACAACTCAGCAGTGAACCATATGACCAGGCGAAATGAGGATTGTGAGTGAAGAACCAGGTGTAACTCAATTTGAGGGGAGTGTTGGTTGAGTCGATAAACAGGAATTGGATGAACACGGTGCTTTCTGATGCTCACCTGTACAGGTAATGTGTGCGCTCGGACTATCCCAGACTCCAAGGACATTCATCAATGGCTGTGATGCCAAAGGGATGAGACATAGGCTCAATATGGAGTGCAAGCTGCACACACAGAGTCTGGTCCAGAATGTTACCCACAGCGCCGTGGTCCAGCAGAACCTCCTGTGCACGTAGAGCCATTAGGGTGTGGAGGAGGACAGAGAGTGAGTCAGGTTATGGCGCTGGGATGAGGGGCTGGGGGCAGCTCACCAGAAGTTAATTTCTACCTGGTGGTGCCATTGTCCAGGGTGCAGTGGGCATATGATGCATGGGCTCCACAGTAAGCACACAAGTGGTTTCTCCACCAGTGCTCATGCTCTTGGGGTTGGGGAGGGGGTGGGTTAAGGGAGCTCCCCCAACTGCACGTGCTCTGGAGGTATTGCCGATGAGGGTCCTGCACCCGAAGCAGTTCTTGGAACAAAACTGCGGTTCTAGGAACAAAACCTGGGGTTCTGGCTGGTGATCTGAAGGGTCATTTCATAAGATGTTTGTCAACACAGAAGGCTAGAGAAATGAGGCTTTTGAAGTTGGTGGAGATCTCTCAGGTAGAAGCTCACTTTTCAAGCACTCCAAGAGGCCATAATGATAATGGGCCAGCAGCTCTTCCGCATTCCAGCTGCACTCCACCGCGAGGGTCCTGAATTCCACGGTGTAATCCAGCACCAAGCACGATCCTTGATGCAGGTGAAGTATCTGATCCGGTCTCTCCCTTCCGCTTCCCAGGCGCACCCGGGACAGGAGGTTATGGCATTAAATTGGAGATCCATTGAAGTGTTTGGGCACTGGAATCTGGGGCTTCAAGAGAGGAGGTTAACTGGCACAGGGTTACTGTAACGAGACAGACAGTGTACTCATGTCGGTGGACAACTTCCGTTAGGCAAGTAAACTCTGCTGGGTCAATTGGTGGTTCACTCGTCCTGTCAGGAAATGTAGAAGATGCTTGACCCAAGCTCAGAGCAGCAGAGACAATTTAGTGGTGAGTGATAACTTTAATAATAAATGGAAAAATAACAAGCCACGAAGGCCCACAAAACAAGAGAGAATGGGTACTTAACACAACAAAGTATCAGGTAACTGAAGGCTAGGGGCAACTGCTTGAGACTGGCTGGTTTGAACAAGGATTGTGGATGAATGTTGGGTTTAAATAGGCTGCAGGTGATGAGTTGGAAATGAGTGGCAGGTGAATCTTGTTAGCTGGGTGGAAACTGAGAAGTGCCTGCCTGTGTACGCCTGACAGCATAAACCTACGCAAATTTGCCTTAAATGTTGAACTTGAATCCAAATCCATCACTTCCGCTGGCAACTTGTTCCACACTCCCACCATCCTCTGAGTCAAGAGGTTCCTCCTCATGTTCCCGTTAAACAGTTCACCTTTCACCCTTAACCAACGACCTCTAGTTCTAGTCTAACCCAACCTCAGTGAGAAAAGCCTACTTGCAGTTACCCTATCTATGCCCCTCATAAGGAACATCCTTGTACTCTAAGACTATGCCCTCTGGTCCTAAACTTTCCCACCTTTTGAACTATCCTTTCCACACCACTCTATCCAGGCCTTTCAATTAGATTGGTGAATCTCCTTTGGACTGCCTCCAATACAGCATCACACATCAAAGTTGCTGGTGAACGCAGCAGGCCAAGCAGCATCTATAGGAAGAGGCGCAGTCGACGTTTCAGGCCGAGACCCTTCGTCAGGACGAAGGGTCTCGGCCTGAAACGTCGACTGCGCCTCTTCCTATAGATGCTGCTTGGCCTGCTGCGTTCACCAGCAACTTTGATGTGTGTGGCTTGAATTTCCAGCATCTGCAGAATTCCTGTTATTTGCGTTTAAATCCAATACAGCATACTTATTTCTAGGCAAGGGGGCCAAAACTGCATGCATTATTCTAGGTGTGGCCTCATCATATCCTGTACAGTTGTCATAAAACTTACCTAATCCTAACATCAGTGGTGGGAGGGTTACTGGAGGAGACTCTCTGGGACAGGACTGATCAGCATTTGGAATGGTGAGGACTGATAAGGTACGGTCAACATGGCTTTGTACTTTGAGTGATGTAGGTACACTTATCCAGCTGGTGGAGAGAATTCCATCACACTCCAGACATGAGCCTTGTAGATGAAAATAAGGAGTAGCAATTGTGTATATCTACTCCAATTCAGTTTCTGGCCCTGGTGGACACTGCAGTGCTTCCACTACATCCACTGGCAGTATCTTCTATACTGCATGAAAACCTTTCTCTTTTAATTCCTTTGGCAATCATCTTTATTCTATGACCCCTGGTTCTTGGCCACTCCACTGGTGGGAGCAGTTCCTCTTTATCTGCCTATACCCTTAATTATTTTAAATGCCTCTATTGGATCTCCTTCTAATCTGCCCTATTGAAGCAGGACAACCTCAGCTTCTGAGGTTCATTAGGAAGGGTGAATAAAAATAAGGCTGAGGCAGGCAGAGTGGCCATTGTTGGAGTAGTCATTGTTGTGAGTGGGCCCGTGTTGGAGGGACTTAGACTCATTAGGCTTGAGTGAAATAGGAATCTGGTAAGGTTCCTCTTTGTCTTCTTTATTCTTCATTTCTTGGCTGTTAGGGCATAGTTAGTGCAGTGAGAATGGCTCTGGGACAGTGTTTAGTTCTGAGTGTAAGATGTGGGAATTCTGGGAGACTTTCAGCCTCTCAGATAACCACATCTGCACTAGGTGCACTGAACTGCAGCTCCTCAGAGAGCATGTTGAAGAACTGGAGCTTATGCTGGAGACTGAGGAAGTGCTAGATATGAGCCACTGGGAGATAGTTATGCCTAGATTGCAGGAGGCAGGTAACTGGGTAACTGTCAGGAGAAGGAAGGGAAATGGGCAGCCTGTGCAGAAAGCGCTCATTGAGACGTATACCACTTTGGATACTGTTGGGGGCGGGTGGTAATGGCTTACCAGAGGGGAGCCACAGCAACCGGGTCTCCAGCACTGAGTCTGGCATTGCATCTCAGAAGAGAAGAGCAGTGAAGAGGACTGCAGTGGAGATAAGAGATTCTGTAGTCAAAGGAATAGAGACAAGATTTTGTGGGTGCAATGGAGACACCCTAATGGAATGTTCTCCTACAGGTGCCAAGGTCAGGGATGTCTTGGGTTGGATCCACAGCATTCCAAAGGGGGAAGGTGAGCAGCCGGGAGTCTTGGTACATATTGGCACCAAGAACATGAGTATGAAAGGTGAGGAGGTCCTAAAGAGAGATTTTAGGGAGCTAGGTAGAAATCCGAAAGACAAGACCTTAAGGGTAGTAACCTCTGGATTGCTGCCCATGCTCCGCATCAGTAAGGGCAAGAATAGCATGATTTTTTGCAGGGGGCAGGGTTTCAGTTAAATGGGATCTCTTCTGGGGAAGGTACCACCTGTACAAAGGGGACCGGTTACATCTGAACCCGAGGAGGACCAATATCCTTGCAGGCAGATTTGCTAGGGCTGTTCGGGAGGGTTTAAACTAATTTGGCAAAGGGATGGAACAGGAATGAAAGGCCTGAGGATGGAGTATTTGGTTTACAAACAGAGTCAGTGAGTAGTGAGACTGCTAGCAAGGAGAGACTGATGACAGGGCAAAATTGCAGTCAACAGGATGAGTTGTAATCTAAATGACAAACAAAATTGAAAAAGGTAAATGCAAGACTGAAGGTGTTATATCTGAATGCCACAGTATGCGGAATAAAGTAGATGAACTTGTTTCACAGTTACAGATTGCCATGTTTGACGCTGTGTGAATCACTGAATTTTGGCTGAAAAACGAATATAGCTCAGAGCTTAATGTCCAACGATACACACTGTATCGAAAGGATAAGCAGATAGACAGAGCAGGTGGTGTGGCACTGATGGTAAAAAATGAAATCACATCATCAGAAAGAGTGAAATATATTGAATCATCGTGGATAGAGCTAAGGAACTACAAGGGTAAAAAGACCCTGATGCGAGATATATACAGACACCTAAACAGTAGTAAAGATGTGGTCTACAAATTACAATGCAAGATAAAAAATGCACGTCAAAACGACAGTGTTATGATATCATGGGGGATTTCAATATGCAGGTAGATTGGAAAAATCAGATTGTTGTTGGATTCCAAGAGGGGGAGTTTCTAGAATGTCTATGAGATGGTTTTTTAACCCACTAGGGGATCAGCTGTTCTGGGCTGGGTATTGTGCAATGAACTGGAATTGATTTGAGAACTTAAGGTAAAAGAAACCTTAGGGGAAAGTGATCATAATATTATAAAATTAACCTGAAATTTCAGAAGTAGATGCTAAAGTCAGATGCATCAGTATTACAGAAGAGTAAAGAGAATTACAGAAGCATATGAGAGGAGTTGGTCAAAATTGACTGGAAAGGAACACCAGCAGGGATGATGGCACAGCAGCAATGGCTGGAATTTCCGGGAGCAATTTGGAAGGCACACGAAATATAGGTCCCAAAGAAGCACATTTTAAAGGCAGGATACAGCATCACAACTGTGGCTGACAAGAGAAATCAAAGCCAACATTAAAACCAAAGAGAGGGCATATAATTGAGCAAAAATTAGTGGGAAGCTTTTAAAAATCAACAGAAGGTATCTAAAAAAAGGTCATAAAGATGGAATACAGAAGTAAGCTAACCAATAATATTAAAGAGGATTCCCTCAGATATATAAAGTATAAAAGGGAGGCAAGAGTAGATATTGGATCACTGGAAAATAATGCTGGAGAAGAGGTAATGGGGGACAAGGAAATGGCAAATGAACTGAATAAGTATTTTTCATTAGTCCTTCTGCTGGAAGTTTGAGAGTGTCAGGGGGCAGAAGTGTGTGAAGTTTCCATCTTGGGAAACCAAAAAGTCTGAAGGTAGATAAATCACCTTGACCAGATGGTATAAATTCCTGTGTTCTTAAAGAGGTGGCTGAAGAGATTGTGGAGACATTAATAATGATTGTTCAAGAATCAATTGACTCTGGCATGATACCAGAGGACTGGAAAATTGCAAATATGTCTCTTCTCTTCAAGAAAGGAGAGAAGCAGAAGAAAGAAATTATAAGCCAGTTAGTCTGATCTCAGTGGTTAGGAAGATGTTGGAGTTGATTGTTAAGGACATGGTTTTGGGATACTTGGAGGCACATTATAAACAGGCCAAATTCAGCATGGTTTCCTTAATGGAAAATCTTGCCTGACAAATCTGTTGGAATTCTTTGAAGAAATAACAAGCAGGATAGACAAAAGAGAATCAGTGGATGTTGTGCACTTCAATCAGGTCCACTGCCCAAGTACAAAAGGCAGCAGCGGGTCGTTATAGTGAAATAAAGCCTGATCAATTGATGTTTACGATTGATTAACTAGAGCAAATTAAAGGAAAGCAGGAGCAAGCACAATGGCCATCATCACAGCTGCCATCATCTGAGTGGACAGAGTCAGAGTGGTAATCTTGAGGCTTTAGCTCTTTGAGGCTTCTATGAAGAGAGGCAAAAGAGAAAGCAAAAGAAGATAAAAGCTCTAGGTTGTGCTTTTTTTGCCTTCCCTTCTTTATATCTGCTCAGCTAGGACAGTAAAGATGCCAGGCAGGATAGTTAAATGCTTCTTTTGTGGGATGTGGGAAGGCAGGGAGACCTCCAATGTCCCTGATGACATCCAGCTGCAGTTTCTGACATCCATGTTAAGGATCTGGAGCTAGAACTGGATGAACTCTGGGTCATTCAGGAGGCTGAATGGGTGATAGGTAGGACGTATAGAGAGGTAGTTACAACCAAGGTGCAGGACACAGGAAACTGGGTGACAGTCAGGAAGGAAAAGGGGTAAAAGCACCAGTGCAGAGTACCCCTGTGGCTATCCCCCTCGACAATAGGCATATCACTTTGGATTCCGTTGTGGGGGGGGAGTGTGACCTAACAGAGGAAAGTCACAGTGGTCAGGTCTTTGGCACTGTGACTCAGAAGGGAATGGGGAAGAAAAGGAACTCTGTGGTGATAGGGAATTCATTAGGGGAATGGGCAGAGGTTCTGTGGGCAAGAACGAGATTCCCAGATGGTACATTGCCCCCCAGCTGCCAGGGTCTGGGATATCTTGGATTGAGTCCTCAGCATTCTTAAGTCGGAAGGTGAACAGCCAGAAGTCATGACCAATGTAGGCACCAATGACATGGGTAGGATGAATGACTAGGTTCTGCATAGGAAGTTCAGGGAGTTAGGTGCTAAGTTAAAACGCAGGTCCTCCAGGGTTATGATCTCAGGATTGCTACCTGTGCCACATGCTAGAGAGGCCAGAACTAAGAAGGTTATACAGTTTAATATGTGGCTAAAGAGTTGGTATAGAGGGAGGGCATAAGATTTATCGATCACTGGGCTCTCTTCCAGGGAATGTGGGACCTGTACAGAAGGGATGGTTTGCACCTCAACTGGAGGAGGACTAACATTATAGTCGGAAGGTTTATTAATGCTGCACAGTGGGGTTTAAACTAGAGTTGCAGGGGGATGGGAACCAGAGTGCCAGAACAATTAGTGGAGAGGTTGTAAAGGCAGATTGGAAGACCTCAGACAAAGTTAGGAATCAAAAGGTCGAGCATGGGGTGATTAGTGTCTTGAGCTGTCTATATTTAAATACAAGAAGTATTGTAGGAAAGGTGGATAATAGTAGATGGTTTACAAACAGAGACAATATGTAGTAGGGAGAGGCTATTGATAGGGCAAAATTGCAGTCAACAGGATGGATGAGTTGCAACATAAAAAAAGGACAAAATTGAAAAGGGGGAACACATATTTGTATGCACACAGTATACAGAATAAAGTAGATGAACTTGCAGTACATTTGCAGGTTGACAGGTATGATGTTGTAGGCATCACTGAATCATGGCTGATAGAAGATTATAGCTTGGAGCTTAATTTCCAAGGATACACATGGTATCATAAGGACAGTCAGGAAGGCAGAGGGGGTTCTGTTGGTAAAAAAAATGAAAACAAATCATTAGAAAGAGGTGACATAGGGTCTAAAAGTGTTGACCCATTGGGGAACTGCAAGGGTAAAAGAACTTGATGGGAGTTGTATACAGATACCCAAATAGTAGTAAGGATGTGGCCTACAAATTACAACAGGAGAGAGACAATGCATGCCAAAAGGGCAATGTTACAATAGTCTTGGGAGAACTTCAATATGAAGGTAGATTGGGATAATCAGGTTGGCGCTCGATTCCAGGAGGGGGAATTTCTCAGAGCAGCTCATGGCTGAGCCCACTAGAAGATCAGCTATTCCTGATTGGGTGTTGTGCAATGAACCAGAATTGATTTGAGAGTTTAAGGAAAAGAACCCTTTGGGGATAGTAATCATAATATTATCAAATTAACCCTGAAATTTCAGAAGTCAAAGCTAAAGTCAGATGTATCAGTATTACAGTGGAGTAAAGGGAATTACCAAGGCATGAGAGAGGATTTGACCAGAATTGGTTGGAAAGGAACACAGGTAGGGATGATGGCAGTGGAACAATGGCTGGAATGTCTGGAAGCAATTTGGAAGGCACAGGATATGTACATCCCAAAGAGAAAGAAGTATTATAAAGGAAAGATGACACAACCGTGGCTAACAAGAGAAGTCAAAGTCAACATAAGTGCCAAAGAGAGGGCGTATAATAGGGCAAAGATTAGTGGGAAGTTGGAGGATTGGGAAGCTTTTAAAAACCAACAGAAGGCAACTAAAGAAGTCATTAAGAAGGTAAAGATAGAATACAAAAGTAAGCTAGCCAATAATATTAAAGAGGAAACCAAAAATTTCTTCAGATACATCAAGTGTAAAAAGGGTGGTGGAAGTGTATATCAGATTGCTGGAAAATGATGCTGGAGAAGTAGTAATGAGGGACAATGAAATGTTGGAGGAACTGAGCAAGTATTTTACGTCAGTCTTCATTGTGGAAGACATGAGCAGTATGGTGGAAGTTCCAGGTGTCAGGGGTCATGAAGTGTGTGAAGTTACCATTACTAGAAGGTTCTTGAGAAACTGAAATGTTTGAAGGTAGGTAAGTCACCTGGACCAGATGGTGTACACCCCAGGGTTCTGAAAGAGGTGGCTGAAGAGACCATGGAGGCATTAGTAATGATCTTTCAGAAATAACTATATTCTGGAATGGTTCCAGAAGACTAGAATATTGCAAACGTCACTCCACTCATCAAGAAGGGAGAGAGGTAGAAGAAAGGAAACTATAGGCCAGTTAGTCTGATCTCAGTGGTTGGGAAGATGTTGAAGTCGATTATCAAGGCTGAGATTTCGGTACCTGGAGGCACATGATAAATTCCTCAAGGGTAAATCTTGCCTGACAAGTCTGTTGGAGTTCTTTGAAGAAATAACAAGCAGGATAAACAAAGGAGAATCAGTTGATGTTATGTACTTGGATTTTCAGAAGGCCTTTGACAAGATGTTACATATGAGGCTGCTTAACAAGCTATGAGCCCATGGTATTTCAGGAAAGATTCTAGCATGGATAAATCAGTTGCTGATTGGCAGGAGGCAAAGAGTAGGAACAAAGGGAGCCTATTTCTGGTTAGATGCCAGTGACCAGTGGTGTTCCACAGGGGTCTGTTCTGAGAACGATTCTTTTTGCGTTATATGTCAATGATTTGGATGTTGGAATTGATGGCTGTATTACAAATTTTGCAGACAATATGAAGATAGTTGGAGTGGCAGGTAGTTTTGAGGAAGCAGAGAGCCTACTGAAGTCTTAGACAGATTAGGAGAATGGGCAAAGATGGAACCTAGAGTCGGGAAGTCATGCACTTTCATAGAAGAAATGAAATGGTTGACTATTTTCTAAATGTACAGAGAATACTAAAATCTTAGGAGCAAAGGAACTTTTGCATCCTTGAGCAAGATTCCCTGAAGGTTAATTTGCACTGTTAGCATTCACTTCACGAGGACTAGAATATAAAAGCAAGGATGTTACGTTGAGACTCTATAAAGCACTGCACTGGTGAGGCCTCATGGAGTATTGTAAGTGGTTTTGGGCCCCTTATCTTAGAAAGAATTTGCTGAAACTGGAGAGGGTTCAAAGGAAGTTCAAAAAATGATTCCAGGATTGAAAGGCTTGTCATATGAGCAGCGTTTGATGGCTCTTGGCCTCTACTCACTGGAATTCAGATGCATGAGCGGTGACGTTATTGAAACCTATCAAATGTTGAAAGGCCTTGATAGAGTGAATCTGGAGAGGATGTTTCCTATGGTGATGGTGTCTAAGACCAGAGAACACAGCCTCAGAATAGAGAGGCGTCCTTTTAGAATGGAGATGAGGAAGAATTTCTTTAGCCAGTGAGTGGTGAATCTGTGGTATTCAGTTCCACAGATGGCTGTGGAGGCCAAGTCATTGGGTATATTTAAGGCAGGGATTGATAAGTTCTTGATTAGTCTGGGCACGAAGTGATACAGGGGAGAAAGTAAGGGATTGGGGCTGAGTTGGAAATGGATCAGCCATGATGAAGTGGTGGAGCAGACTTGATGGGCCAAATGGCCTTATTCTGCACCTATATCTTATGGACTTATGGTCTTCTCCAGCCTCCTCCTGGGACATTCTGCACTATGTGGCATTTCAAACATCCAGCATCTATATATTGTGATGGGAGGACACTAAATATTTGTTAATATTTTTCAATCTGCATCCAGGATCCTAAACTGATAGACCTCTGGATATTGGAGAAAATTAAGGATATGCAGTTTGTACAGGCACATATGAAGAATATCAGCCATTGTCTTGTTCAATGGTAGAGCGGACTCAGTGGACCATATGGCGTACTCTTGCTTCTATTTCTTACCATCCAAACGTCTCTCTTTGACCAACTGTCATTCTATCTCTGTGACTACTGAAAGGAATCAAGAGCATACCAAATATGTGTAGGTCTGCAGCAACAGCTTTTGTAATAGCCAACACACCAAAACTCATCTGCAAGCATTTTTTGATCCTTTTATTTATCACTGATGGGCAGATATACTGAATGAGATATGTGGTAATCCTGGTGGAAGTTGTTGTGGAAAGAAGGGATTTGTTTTGTGTAATGAGTCTCCCATATCTGAGTGTGGTAAGATCTTGCTGATGTTGAAGAGTCTTAGAAGTGATGAGGTACATCCTAGAGCTCAGGATGTTTGACTCCTTATGGAATACCCTTTTTAGATTCAACTTTATTGTCATTGTACTGAGTACAGATACAAAGCCAATGAAATGCAAAGAATAGTGTTACTTACAATAGAACTGCGAATAAAAGTAAGTGCTACAGCCCACAAATATAAAAGTACTGAGACAGTACAATATGGGTGCAATACTGCTTAGCGCTGTGATGAGAGGTTCAGCAGGGTCACAGCCTCAGGGAAGAAGCTCTTCCTGTGCTTGCTGGTGTGGGAGCGGAGGCTCCTGTAGCGCCTGCCAGATGGGAGGAGAGTAAAAAGTCCATGGTTAGGGTGAGGTGCATCCTTGATAATGTTTTTCACCCTGCCCAGGCAGCGTTTATGGTAGATGTTCTCAATGGTGGGCAATTGGGTGCCAATAATCCACTGGGCAGTTTTCGCCACATGCTGGAGTGCTTTGCGGTCCGATACCGGACAATTGCCATACCACACTGAGATGCACTGATATGCTCTCAATGGTACAGCGGTAAAAGTCTGTCAGTATCCTGGGACAGAGGTGAGCTTTCTTGATGCTCCGCAGGAAATAAAGGCACTGTTGCGCCTTTTTGATCAGGATGGAGGAGTTCAGGGACCAGGTGAGATCCTGGGAAATGTGGAGACCAAGGAATTTGAAGCTTGATACACACTCCACTACAGCTCTGTTGATGTAGATGGGGACGTGAATGTGGCTCCTAGCATGCCTGAAGTCCACAATGATCTCCTTGGTCTTCTGGGTGTTAAGGGCCAGGTTGTTGTCGGCACACCACGCGACCAGGTGCTGGATCTCGTCCCTGTAGGCCGTCTCGTCATCCCCTCTGATCAGACCAACCACCATGGTGTCGTCTGTGAACTTGATTATGGAGTTAGAACCATGTACAGGAACGCAGTCATAGGTGAAAAGGGAGTGCAGAAGAGATCTCAGCACACAGCCTTGAGAATTTTTAATTCTGTATGGACCCTGTTAATCACATTTCCCACATTAACTTTCTGTGTTACTCTGCAACATTGAGGAGGAGGGCCGAGTCCCAAGATGGAACTCAGATCAACATTTATCTACCTTCTTCAATTCATGTTGCCATGTATATAAACTCCCAGTAAAAGGTGCAGCATAATGTGGGCTGGGTGTTACTTTACAAGCAATTTGGTACCCATAATTCCCAAAAAATCAAGATAATAAGCAAAACCTTGTGTTAATTGTCATTTAGTGTAATCTTAACATCCTTTATACTCAGTACACTTGATGATTTTGAGGAGGTATAAATAACTGGTACTATGTCTCCATTGTTGTGAAACAACTGCTGAACCTAGTCCACAAGTGTAAATGTTCAACATGTTATTAATCTTCTTATCACTCTGAAGCTCTATTGGATATCTATAATTATCCATCCATTTCGTGTTAACACAGGAAGATGCAAAAAATTAACACCCTGGTATGAAGGAGCGATAATAGATTTTATCACAGGGAATACAAGGCTCAGGATTAATGTGTAAAATGCAAAATATAAATGTGCTAGCAATCATGAACCATCTGCTTCTCATTTAATATTTATTAAGCCACAACTAATGCCAATTAAATATATTCAATAATGATTCTTTGGTATTTCAGACAGCTTTCCATCGATTCAGACTTTGTCTAAATCCCTGAGCCGAAAGAGTAATTGGAATGCAAATCTTAGCAAGAGGAAGACAATCTCAGGGTGAAATGTATATACAACATCTCCCCTATTTGACAGTAAATTATAGTTAAGGACTTTATTGCTTGTTGATAGATTCACTTTTACCTAAACTGATTTTTATGATTTGATGCTAAGAAAGTGGTGATTAACTGTCATTCTGTTGCATTGGTTCCGGATGGAGCTGAATAGTTTAAAACAAAAACATAAATGTCAGAAATATTCAGCAGGTCAGCTAGCATCTACGGAGAGAGAAACTGTCACTGGATTTTCTGCTTTTTTTTTCACTTCTTTGCTACTTCTACGCAAAAAAAGCTGGCTTTCCTGCTTTTCCAATCCTGACTTGAAACATTGTCTCTGTTTCTTTCTTTCTCCATAGATGCTATCTGACCTTCTGAGTGTTTCCAGTGCTGCTGGTCTGGTTGCAAATCGATGGGACTAGGGAGATCAATAGCTCAACATTGGCTAGATGGCCCAAGGGGCCTGTTTCTGTGCTGTAGAGAAAGGAGGAGCCTGTGGGAAAGGTGAACAAAAAGTCAAAGGTGAGCTTGTGTGAGAGAACACTGAGGGAGTGGGTTACCTGAAATTGAAAAGTTCAATGGTCGGATGGTAATCTACCCATGTAGAATATAAGATATTCTTCCAAATTATGTTGCCCTCTCTGTAGCAATGGAGAAGGCTGAAAACTGACAGGTTAATGTGGGAATGGGAAGGAGAATTAAAGAAGATTTTAAGTGAATCCAGGCTTACAAATATAGGTTATTTTTAATTGCCTCTGCAGTTATAGG
The DNA here is from genome assembly GCF_963921235.1 of Mobula hypostoma. Taxonomy (NCBI): domain Eukaryota; kingdom Metazoa; phylum Chordata; class Chondrichthyes; order Myliobatiformes; family Myliobatidae; genus Mobula; species Mobula hypostoma. The sequence goes on from NC_086102.1 coordinate 127,141,871, forward strand.
TGGACAGTAAAAGCCACATTACAGCTGCTTCCAGATTCCACATATGAATTTTATTTATTTTATTTCAGAGATACAGCATGGTAGCAATCCCTTCCACCCCATCAAGCTAGTGCTGCCCAGTTTCGCTCATGTGACCAACTAACCTCTCATGTCTTTGGAAAATGGGAAGAAACTGGAGCACCCAGAGGATACCCACACGGTCACAGGGAGAATGAACAAACTCCTTATAAACAGTGGTGGGAATTGAACCCAGCTCATGGGTGCAGTAATAAATGTATTTTAAAAAGTCATTTTGTAAGTTTGGTATCTCATCCAGAGGACTGTGCCCCTGTCAGAGTTCAACATTCCGTCTCTAGAGTGGGTAGCGCCACTCGTATTGGGAGCATTACATAATAGTATTACCACTTTCACTTACCACTGTCCAGAATTTTCATGCTGCAGCTTCTGCTATCATGCTATTAATGAATTATCTTCGGTGCCAACCCCTGAACTTGCTGATCATAGGACCCTGAGCTCCATACCATAGACTCCAGACTTGCGTAGACCTCAGAACAGCATTTCCAGGATTTGCTGACCTGAGGGGTAATATTGAACTTCAGGAATTAGCCATCGTCAGTGTGCAGTGGAATTTTCCTCACAAGCTTGGGTGAGTGTAGTTGTAAGAACACACAAGTGGCTTGATACACTGGAGCCTGTTTGATTTTGCCATCTTGAAGGATGGGGTTGCTCAGTGCAAGGGAATATATTGCCTCCGAGTTCCCTCCAAGTCATGAACCAGAAGTTGATTTTCTTTTATCATCACTGTTGCAAAATCTATGACTCCCTCCCCATAAGCACAATGAGAGCATTGGGCAGTGCCAGCTCGGCATAAGGCAGCAATATCCTAAACATGACTGGTAACAAAGTATGAGCAAACGTCACGTCTCAGTCAGTGCGCTGAAAGTTGTACAGTCCACCACCGCATCTTCACTGATAAGGCAAGAAAACACCCCAAAAATGCAGATACTGGGGCAATCTGAAATAAAAATAGAGAATACTAGAAATATTTAGCGCGTCAGGCCGCACCTGTTGAGAGAGAATGTTTCAGAATATTCAGAACTTTCATCAGAACTTTCTGATGAATGATTAGCAATCTGAATTGTAAACCAGAAAAATACCTCAACTCCTGCAACTCTGCAAGTACTCAAGAAATTCTCCTACAGAGCCATCCCCTTCTGTGGATGAAAATGAAGAAATTATGTTTTAGGGCTCAGTTGAGGAACAAGTACTAACCAGGACACCAGAGAAACTCTGCCTCTCTTCTACAAGCTCAGATGGTACGGTGGTTCAGCGAATGACTTAGCTTCGATCCCGAACTTGGGTTCAGTCAGTATGGAACTCACATGTCCTTGCTGTGACTGTGTGGGTTTCAGTTATGATGAAGCAGGTTCATGGGTTTGGTAAGTGAGACAGAAGACACTGATTACAAATAAGCACATTAATCATATGTTTACAAACAGCAAAACATTCCACCAAACATCTAAGCCACTCTAAATTACATAAATTGCAAAACTAAACATTCACCAAACAGATACTTAGCTAAGAGTATGGGTGGGCCCTCCTCTGTCTGCAGCACACCTGCCCAATGGTTCCTCAGCACTGGTTGTGAGCTCCGTGTGAAGATGAGTGCCCAGAGTCAAAGCAAGGTGCCTGAAACTGGACACTGATGCCACGGCACACAAGCCAACCAATGAGAAAGAGCTGCTGCATCATTAAAAAACAAGCCAATCGATAACCGGCACAGTAGAAGTGGCTTTTGACTGACAAGTAAACTAACCCTTATGTTACAGTTCCTTCCAGGTGCTTTGGTTCCTTCCCACAAAATAAAAAAAGTGCAGACATTATATTAATTGACCACTGTAAATTGTTCCTAGTGTAAATGAGTGGTAGAATCTGGTAACACACACAGAAATTGCTGGTGAACGCAGCAGGCCAGGCAGCATCTATAGAAAGAGGTACAGTCGACGTTTCGGGCCGAGACCCTTCGTCAGGATCCTGACGACGCCCGAAATGTCGACTGTACCTCTTCCTATAGATGCTGCCTGGCCTGCTGCGTTCACCAGTATTTTTTGTGTGTGTTGCTTGAAACTATAGCATCTGCAGATTTCCTTGTGTTTGCGGTAGAATCTGGTGATGGGAATGTGAACAGAATTAAGTGGGTTATGGTAGAATTGGTATAAAAATAATTGCTAGATTGGCTACATTGACATGGTGGAGTAATGGGTCTAAGTCTACACTGTATCCCTATATGTCTCAGTTTAACATCTTATGTGCATGTAATTTGACCATTCCAAAATGCTAGCCTGGTCACTTATTCAAGCCTCTGAAGTGAGACACGAACTCACAACCTTCTAACTTTGTGAGGATGCTGCTACTGTTCGAATCCAACCTAACAGCAAGATGTTATCGCTGTTTTTGTGTGAAATAGGTTTGAGGCATCTGTCAGTTTTGCAGCTATTGTAAATAACTAGCTATTAACATTGATGGCAGTGAACCATAACTGGATACTTCTCCAAATTACTCTCCTGGTCCATGAAACTCAAGCACTAAAGACGCCAATTTCCTCTACATTAATAAGCGTGATATCATGAGCAGAACTGTCTCAACCCCTCTCGAATCTCTCTGCATCATTGAGCAAACCTCCAACCCTTGTCATTGGCCAAATATTCACCTCAACTGTAGCCCTGGTTACTGTTGCCATACGCACAATCACGGCAAACAGAAATAGCCTTCTTTCTCTTAGTGAGGCACTTGATAATTCTGCTATTTAATCATGGAAAAAGGAAAACAGCTTTGAAAATTGCTGACTGTTTCTAATTAGATAAATAGTAATGCCGGAACCATTTTAGAACAAGACACCTCTTCTGTGCATATTGACAGAATTGAAAGGGTATGAGTCATTAGAGTGCAAGTTCACTTAATTTATCCCATCTAAGTTATACATGTTTATTATTTATCAGGTGGAAATAATTCCTCTGAAAACAACTGTTGAAAATTCATTACTAAAGTTTACAGCATTTCAACAAAACATCAAAGCAAATGTCCTATTAGGACAGCAGCAAGATACAAGGGTCACCTTGGCTTACTTCTAAAATTGCTTGACACTTGATTTTGTGTTACATGCTCCAAACAATAACTTTAGCACAGCTACATTTATCAGCTGCACCTTTGGTTTGAACCACCCTAGACTAATAGGATGCAAGGCTCAAAGAGAAGGAAAAGAAGAAAATTAAACCATGCTGAAAATAAGTGAATTAAGCCATGCTTGTGCCCATGATTTTCAACATATGACATTTAAATAAAAAAGGAAGAGAACAGAACAGATGCCCAAAGTCATTTACAGCCAGATTTTTAAAATTGAAATCTATCTTGTAAAATAGGAAATTCAACTTGACAGACAATCTACAACCCCATAAGGAAAGAAAATGCTGGAGACAGCAGATCAGGCAGCCTGTGTGGAGAGAGAAAAACAAAAAATATGGTCAGGTCAGCGATCCTTTATCAGGTTCTAAAACGTTAACTCCCTGTCCACAGATATAACTTTACTCACGGATTATTTCAGATTTCCAGCATTCGTATTTTTATTTGCTATTAAAGCAATATGATGATGAACAGTGAACCTGTTTCAGAGTGGTTGATTGTGGTAAAAAACTGTGGTAAATTTCCTGTTTTTTGAAATCTCATCTCTGGGATAATAAGTGAACATGTTTCACTGGGCTGTGCATGTGAGTGTTCATGTGCATATGTGTGGAAGATGAATGGGAGGCATGATGCTTCAAAGCAGCGTCTTCATTTATTTGACTTTCTCATATTTCTTCAGCAGCTGCTGGTTGTGTTATCTGAGCAGCCTAAGCAGGGCACCTATAACTAGTAATCTCTTTCTGTTGTGATTTCTATTAAGTGTAGAACAAAACAGAGAAGAGTCAAAGAGAGATAAAGCATGGAAACAGCCTCTCTGGGTCGACTTAATGGATAGTTTAATCCTATCCATTATATTCTCCCCGCATACCATTAACTCACCCAAGTTCTACCACACAACCACACACTAGGGGCAATTTACAGTGGCCATTTAACCTATCAACTGCATGTGTTGGGATGTGAGCGGGAACTGAAGCACCTGGAGGAAACACATGTGGTAATGGGAGAATGTGTAAACTTCACAAACACAGTGCCAAGGTCTGGATTGAACTATGGTCCTTGGTGCTGTGAGGCTGTAGCTCCACTAGTTATGCTTAGAAGTAGCAAAACATCTATTCCTTTCAGGTAAGCTCCTCAAAGCAATGACCAGAACAAATGTCAATAAAGATAAATATAGTTTGGACAAAGGTGTACCAAAGAGTCACCTGTAGTTTAGTGAAGATGCCTTTAAATTTTCAGTGCCAAGGGAAAGGTTAAAGGGGATCACAAGATTCTGCAGACGTTGGAAATCTTGAGCAACAGACGCAATTTGCTGGAGGAACTCACAAGTTAGACAGCATCTTTGTAGGAAAATAAACAATAGACATTTTGGGCAGAGATGCTTCATCAAGTTTGGCAAGGAGGGAGGGAGAAGCCATGATCAGAAGATGGGGGGTGAGGGGGTGAGAATGCAGGTGATAAGTGAAACCAGGTGAGGGAGAAGTGGGGTGGATAGAGGAGGGGGATGATGTGAGCAGCTGGGAGGGGGTAGGTGGAAGAGGTAGATGCTGAAGAAGGAGGAATCTTATAGGGAAAGACAGTGGTGGTGGTCCTACTTCCTACCCTTTACTCCATTGTCCCATCACCTCTCTCTGGTTCCCCTTCTCCTTCTCTTTCTTTCATGTTCCACTGAGCTCACCAATCAGATTCTTTCTTCTTCAGCCCTTTACCTCTTCCACCTATCACTTCCGAGCTTCTAACATCATCCCACCTCCACCTTTCCCCTCAGCTGGTCTTATCTATCCCCTGCTAGCTTGTACTCCATCCACTCTCCCCCCAACTGCCCCCTACTTTCTTATTCTGGCTTCTGCCCCATACCTTTCCAATTCTGATGAAGGGTTTCAGCCTGAAATATTCACTGTTTATTCCCCTCTAGAGATGCTGTCTGGCTTGCTGAGCACCTCTCGCATTTTGTGTGTGTTTGCAATTATCTGTTGATGCAGGAGAATGGAGTTGAGAAGGATAATAAATCAACTATGATTGAATGGGGGAGAAGACTTAGTGGACCAAATGATGTAATTCTGCTCCAGGGTCTAATGGTCTTATGTTCTTTTAATTAGCTGGTCACTATTCGAGAGGATGTTATGTCAAATATACAAATGCAACAGAGCCTTATTAATGAGTTTTTAAAGACCAGTTAAGTGGCAACCAGCTCCCCTTTTACACTTTCTGCCCACCTGTAATTCAGCCTATGATCCTATCTTAGCCATCTCAGAGGCCTTTAGCACTAAAACAAATGGCTGAAAAATTCCCCCAGGATCTTTTACTGCCTCCAAAACCTGGATTTCAAAACATGCTCATGCTAGAGAAAATTTCTCAAGTCATGTTGCTTGATTAAAGCTTACTGGGTCATTGATTGCAGCTTGGTTAATGACTTGCATCCATTTTGGATGTTGATAATCCAATGGAAATTATTTTCCATTGACTCAAATAGCATTCCATCTGTGAGTGACAAGGGTCAATTAACGAACTGTTTGTTAAAGCTGCCCATATGTGTCTGATACCGAATTTGTTTGCTTTCACATTAAGGTCGATGATGTCTGTATCATCTCAGCTGTTCATGACAGGCCAACAGAGGAAAAATGCCCAGATGGACGATGTGCAATCCTGGTGAAGGTACACTATGAAATGGTTACAATATCACATTTAGGAAGATTTTTATGAAGCACAGACACAGCCCCAAATGCTATCTATAAATTCACGATGCCACCACTGTTGGCAGAATCTCAGATGGCAATGAGGGGGCATATAACAGTGAAATAAATTGGCTGGTCGAGTGGTGTTGCAACAACAGCCTTATACTCAATGTCAGCAAGACCAAGGGATTGATTGTGGACTTCAGGAAGGGGAAGCTGGGAGAACACACCAGTCCTTACTGAGGGTCAATGCTGGAAAGGGTGAGCAGTTTCAAGTTCCTGAGCATCAACATCTCAGAGGAACTCTCCTAGGCCCAACACATTGATGCAATCATGAAGAAGGCATGCGAGTGGCTCTACTTTATTAAGAATTTGAGGCGATTTAGTATGCTACCAGAGGTTCTTGCAAATTTCTATGGATGTATGATAGAAAGCTTTCTGATTGTTTGCATCACAGTCTGGTACAGAGCCTCCAATCCACAGGGTCACAAGAGATTACAGAGGGTTGTGGACTTGGCCAGTTCAATCAAGGGCACAACCCTCCCTGCCATCAAGGACATCTTCAAGAGGTGGTGCCTCAAGAAAGCAGCATCCATTAATAAAACCCTCACCAACAAGGACATGCCCTCTTCGCATTAGTAACTCTAGGGAGGGGGTACAAAGACACATACTCAATGTGTGAACAGCTTCTTCACACATGGAAAGCCGCCAGAGAGTGAGTGGGCCAGTGAAGGAGTGGAGCTTTGGGGCTTTGACTCGAGAGGCTTCGACGAGAAGAGGCGGAGGACAAGCTAGCTCGCAGTTAGTCTTTACAATGTCTCCTGAGACGATGATGTGCCTCTCATGTGAGATGTGGCAGTCTTGGCGGAACTCCCCTCTCCCGCAGAGTCACATCTGACAGAAGTGCATATGGCTGGGTGATCTGGAAGGCCGTGTAAGGAATCTGGAGCAGCAGCTGGATGACCTTCGACTCATAAGGGAGAATGAGGCAGTCATAGATGAGAGCTACAGGGAGGTAGTCACACCTAGGCTGTCGGAAGCAGGTCGTTGGGTAACAGTCAGAGGGGGGAAAGCGAAGGTGAGCAGACAGGTAGTGCAAAGCACCCCTGTAGCCATTCCCCTGAATAATAAGTTTTCCATCCTGGATACTGTCAGCGGGGATGACCGACCAGGTGCGAGCCACGGTGGCAGAGCCTCTGGCACTGAGTCTGACCCCGTGGTGCAGAAGGGTGGGACAGAGAAGAGGAGAGCAGTCGTCATTGGAGATTCTATAGTCAGGGGAGCAGACAGGAGATTTTGTGGACGTGAGAATGACACCCGCATGGTTTGTTGCCTCCCGGGTGCCAGGGTCCGGGATGTCTCTGACCGGGTGCACGACATCCTGGTACGAGAGGGAAAGCAGCCAGAAGTCGTGATACATGTTGGGACCAACGACATAGGCAGGAAGAGGGATGAGGTCCTGAAGTGTGAGTTTTGGGAACTAGGCAGAAGGCTGAAGAACAGGACCTCAAGGGTGCCGTTCTCAGGATTGCTGCCAGTGCCACGTGACAGTGATGGTAAGAATTGGAGGAGATGGCAGTTGAATGCGTGGCTGAGCAGTTGGTGCAGGGAGCAGGGTTTTAGATTTTTAGATCATTGGGATCTCTTCTGGGGAAGATGGGACCTGTACAGATTGGATGGGTTGCACCTGAAATCGAGGGGGAGCAATATGCTTGCAGATAGGTTTGCTAGCATGGTTCGGGAGGGTTTAAACTAATTTGCGAGGGGGATGGGACCCAGAGCGATAGAGCAGTGAAAGAAGTGCATGGAGTAAAGCCAGATCTAACATACAGAGAGGCTTTGAGGAAAGAGAAGCAGAATAAATGGTGTAAAGACAGTAAGGTAGTAGGGCTGAAATGTGTGTACCTCAATGCAAGAAGCATCAGGAACAAAGGTGATGAACTGAGAGCTTGGATACATACATGGAATTATGATGTAATGGCCATTACAGAGACTTGGCTGGCACCAGGGCAGGAATGGATTCTCAACATTCCTGGATTTCAGTGCGTTAAAAGGGATAGAGAGGGTGGAAAAAGGGGAGGAGGGGTGGCATTACTGGTCAGGGATACTATTACAGCTACAGAAAGGGTGGGTAATGTAGCAGGATCCTCTTTTGAGTCAATATGGGTGGAAGTCAGGAACAGGAAGGGAGCGGTTACTCTATTGGGGGTATTCTATAGGCCCCCTGGTGGCAACAGAGATACAGATTGGGAGGCAGATTTTGGAAAGGTGCAAAAATAACAGGGTTGTTATCATGGGTGACTATAACTTCCCTAATATTGATTGGCACCTGATTAGTTCCAAGGGTTTAGATGGGGCAGAGTTTGTTAAGTGTGTCCAGGATGGATTCCTGTCACAGTATGTGGACAGGCCAACCAGGGGGAATGCCATACTAGATCTAATACTAGGTAATGAACCGGGTCAGGTCACAGTTCTCTCAGTGGGTGAGCATCTGGGGGACAGTGTCCTCCGCTCCCTGGCCTTTAGCATTAACATGGAAAAGGATAGAATCAGAGAGGACAGGAAAATTTTTAATTGGAGAAAGGCTATAAGGCTAGAACTTGCGGGTGTGAATTGGGATGATGTTTTTGCAGGGAAATGTACTATGGACATGTGGTTGATGTTTAGAGATCTCTTACGGGATGTTAGGGATAAATTTGTCCCGGTGAGGAACATAAAGAATGGTAGGGTGAAGGAACCATGGGTGACAAGTGAGGTGGAAAATCTAGTCAGGTGGAAGAAGGCAGCATACATGAGGTTTAGGAAGCAAGGATCAGATGGGTCTATTGAGGAATATAGGGAAGCAAGAAAGGAGCTTAAGAAGGGGCTGAGAAGAGCAAGAAGGGGGCATGAGAAGGCCTTGGTGAGTAGGGTAAAGGAAAACCCCAAGGCATTCTTCAATTATGTGAAGTAAAAAAGGATGACAGGAGTGAAGGTAGGACCGATTAGAGATAAAGGTGGGAAGATATGGCTGGAGGCTGTGGAAGTGAGCGAGGTCCTCAATGAATACTTCTCTTCGGTATTCACCAGTGAGAGGGAACTTGATGATGGTGAGGACAATATGAGTGAGGTTGATGTTCTGGAGCATGTTGATATTAAGGGAGAGGAGGTGTCGGAGTTGTTAAAATACATTAGGACAGATAAGTCCCCGGAGTCTGATGGAATATTCCCCAGACTGCTCCACGAGGCGAGAGAAGAGATTTCTGAGCCTCTGGCTAGGATCTTTATGTCCTTGTTGTCCACAGGAATGGTACCGGAGGATTGGAGGGAGGTGAATATTGTCCCCTTGTTCAAAAAAGGTAGTAAGGATAGTCCGGGTAATTATAGACCAGTGAGCCTTACGTCTGTGGTGGGAAAGCTGTTGGAAAAGATTCTTAGAGATAGGATCTATGGGCATTTAGAGAATCATGGTCTGATCAGGAACAGTCAGCATGGCTTTGTGAAGGGCATATCGTGTCTAACAAGACTGATAGAGTTCTTTGAGGAGGTGACCAGGCATATAGATGAGGGTAGTGCAGTGGATGTGATCTATATGGATTTTAGTAAGGCATTTGACAAGGTTCCATATGGTAGGCTTATTCAGAAAGTTAGAAGGCATGGGATCCAGGGAAGTTTGGCCAGGTGGACTCAGAGTTGGCTTGACTACAAAAGGCAGAGGGTGGTGGTGGAGGGAGTACATTCAGATTGGAGGATTGTGACTAGTGGTGTCCCACAAGGATCTGTTCTGGGACCTCTACTTTTCGTGATTTTTATTAACGACCTGGATGCGGGGGTAGAAGGGTGGGTTGGCAAGTTTGCAGATGACACAAAGGTTGGTGGTGTTGTAGATAGTGTAGAGGATTGTCAAAGATTGCAGGGGGACATTGATAGGATGCAGAAGTGGGCTGAGAAGTGGCAGATGTTCAACCTGGAGAAGTGTGAGGTGGTACACTTTGGAAGGACAAACTCCAAGGTAGAGTACAAAGTAAATAGCAGGATACTTGGTAGTGTGGAGGAGCAGAGGGATCTGGGGGTACATGTCCACAGATCCCTGAAAGTTGCCTCACAGGTGGATAGGGTAGTTAAGAATGCTTATGGGGTGTTAGCTTTCATAAGTCGAGGGATAGAGTTTAAGAGTCGCGATGTAATGATGCAGCTCTATAAAAGCAACAGGAATTCTGCAGATACTGGAAATTCAAGCAACACACATAAAAGTTGCTGGTGAACGCAGCAGGCCAGGCAGCATCTCTAGGAAGAGGTGCAGTCGACGTTTCAGGCCGAGAACCTTTGTCAGGACTAACTGAAGGAAGAGTGAGTAAGGGATTTGAAAGTTGGAGGGGGAGGGGGAGATGCAAAATGATAGGAGAAGACAGGAGGGGGAGGGATGGAGCCAAGAGCTGGACAGGTGATAGGCTAAAGGGATACGAGAGGATCATGGGACAGGAGGTCCGGGGAGAAAGACAAGGAGGTGGGGGGACCCAGCTCTATAAAACTCTGGTTAGGCCACACTTGGAGTACTGTGTCCAGTTCTGGTCACCTCACTATAGGAAGGATGTGGAAGCATTGGAAAGGGTACAGAGGAAATCTACCAGGATGCTGCCTGGTTTAGAAAGTATGCATTATGATCAGAGATTAAGGGAGCTAGGGCTTTACTCTTTGGAGAGAAGGAGGATGAGAGGAGACATGATAGAGGTGTACAAGATAATAAGAGGAATAGATAGAGTGGATAGCCAGCGCCTCTTCCCCAGGGCACCACTGCTCAATACAAGAGGACATGGCTTTAAGATAAGGGGTGGGAAGTTCAAGGGGGATATTAGAGGAAGGTTTTTTACTCAGAGAGTGGTTGGTGCGTGGAATGCACTGCCTGAGTCAGTGGTGGAGACAGATACACTAGTGAAGTTTAAGAGACTACTAGACAGGTATATGGAGGAATTTAAGGTGGGGGTTTATATGGGAGGCAGGGTTTGAGGGTCAGCACAACATTGTGGACCAAAGGGCCTGTACTGTGCTGTACTATTCTATGTTCTATGTTCTTCCCGTAAACCATTAGATTTCTGAACAGTCCAGGAACCCATGAACACTACTTCATTTTTCATCTTCTGCACTATTTATTTATTTTGTAACATAGTAAGTCCGTGCCTTGCACTGTACTGCTGCCATAAAACAACAGATTTTGTGACTTTTTTGTTAATGATAATAAAGCTGATTTCAGAGGTTAGATACAAAGCAGAGTGGATTCATCCTGGGAAGAAACTGGTAGCATGGTGACACAATGAGTAATGTTACTGCTTTACGGTTTCAGCAGACCATAGCACAGTCTGTTTGGATTTTCCACATTCTCCCTATGACTACTCCTTTTCCTCTGGCTGCTCCAGTTACCTTCCACATTCCAAAAGCGTGAGGGTTGGTAGGTAAATTAGTGACTTAGGGTGTGAGTGGGTGGTGGAATCTATGGGGAGAGTTGATGAGAATACTGGAAGAATAGAATGGGATGAGTGCAGATTGATGATGATAGTCCACATGAACTCAGTGGGCTCTGTATCACGATTTTATGTAACCTTTCAATCTAACCTCTCATCTGAAAGAGGGAATGAGAAAATGCAACACGCTCTCAATGACTCTCTGTGAGAGTATAAGCCAGAATCTTCAGAGGCTTCTCAGCAGTGAAGACTTGAAACTACAACATTCTGAGGCAAGTGTCCTTCCTAATGCAGCTGTAGCTCACTCGGTGTGTATCAATGAGAACAGGTTCAGTATAAGCTGTGTTACCAAGCTAACTCCACCGCCACCACCCCTACACTGAGTAGCACGGTGCAATGCATTTTAGAAGTTCACATCCAAAGAATGGCAACTTGAAGCACTGTAGAGCAATTATCATCAGTGAAACATCCGCATCCACTAGACGTCTTGAGGTCATGTGAGGCAGTGAGAGAGAATAGGGTTAATTTCTCCTACAAAATGAAAGACGTGTAAAATTCCTCTTTAGTGACACACACAGTGTACAAACCTTGCCTTTGAGTTTTGCATTGACTGAATCCTTGGACTTCACACTAGCAAACCCTTCTTGGAAGGAATTTCAGTGAGGGACAGGAATGTCACTATCTCCAGTTCTATGAGAAGTTAAAGCCAACACTGGGCTAAAGACCAATATCAACCAGTTGGAAGTCCAGTCCTGATGAAGGTTCTCAATCCGAAATATCGACACACATTCTGCCCCCACTGAAATTGCCTGACCCACTGAGTTCTTCCAGCACTCTGTTATTTTTTTGCTGCTCCAGATTTCACCATCTGCAGTATTGCCTTTGCTCTGTCAGTAAAAAGGTAAAATTAGATGTAAATTCAGGAACTCAGATGTTAATGGCTGTTGATTGTCCCACACATAACATTGGCAATGATTCAGAAGTAATTCTGAGTCTTTTGGCACTCAGCTAGTGCATGAATCAACAGTGAACTTGAAGCATTTACAGCCATTTCCTTTATGCCCTTCAACTTAAAAGGTAGCAGCAGGGAGTGGGTGGAGATAGAGGGTAAGGAAGAAGGAACACAATTATCTATATAGAGGAGCTAGGCGTAATTGAAGAGGCTGCATTACAAAAAGTCTTTAAGCTAAGGGAACATAATTAACATAAAATCTGTTTAACTGACAACTGTACAAAACTAATTTTAGCTGATTTTCAGTCTAATAAAGCCTTTGTCTTATTCCTCTGCTGATAAAATAAATATAATAAAGGCATCCGTTAGTCTTGCGAGACCATGGATCTGCGCCTGGAAAGTCTTCACTCTCCAGGGCGCAGGCCTGGGCAAGGTTGTATGGAAGACCAGCAGTTGCCCATGCTGCAAATCTCCCCTCTCCACGACACAAATGTTGTCCAAGGGAGGGGCATTAGGACCCATATAGCTTGGCACCAGTGTCGTCGCAGAGTAATGTGTGATTAAGTGCCTTGTTCAAGGACACAACACGTTGCCTTGGCTGGGGCTCGAACTCATGACCTTCAGGTAGCTAGTCCACTTGGCCACTTACTCACTTGTTTATACAGTGTGTAAACACCTGAGGTAGGATCTCAGTCTGAGGTACCATTTAAAAGGCAACACCTTCAACAGTGCTGCTTTGTTTGATAAGCTTAGATTTTGTGGCCTCATCATAACAGTAGAGGAGGCCGTGAAGAGACCTGTTGGAATGGGAGTGGGGATTGGAATTAAAGTGTTGGCCACCAGGAAATCCTGCTTCTTGCGGATGGAGCAAAGGTGTCTAACAAAGCAATCCCCCAGTCTACGTCAGACCTCAGCAATGTAGAGGAGGCCACACTGCATCCAGCTGCAGCTTGTAACACTCCACATTAAGGAACTGGAGCTGAAACTGGATGGAATCGGGATCATTCGGGAGGCTGAGGGGGTGATAGGACATACAGAGAGGTAGTTACACCCAAGGTGCAGGACACAGGAAACTGTATGATGGTCAAGAAGGGGAAAGGGGTTAAATAGCCAATGAGGTGTAACCCTGTAGCCATCCCCCTTACCAACAGGTATACTACTTTGGATACGGTTGGGGGAGGATGACCTAGCAGAGGAAAGTCACAGATCTCTGGCACTAAATCTGATTGTGATTCAGAAGGGAAAGGGGGAGAAGAAGTGAGCTGTAGTGATACGGGATTTGTTAGGCAGGGGGTTCTATGGACTCGATTGAGATTCTTGGATGGTATGTTGCCACTAGGGTCCGGGACATCTTGGATAGAGTCATCAGCATTCTTAAGTAAGAGGGTGAACAGCTAGGTAGCAATGACATAGATAGGAATAGTGACAAGGTTTTGCAAAGGGAGTTCAGGGGTTTGGTGCTAAGTTAAAGGGAAGGACCTCCAGTGTTGTGATCTCAGGATTGATACTCATGCCACGTGTTAGTGAGGCCAGAAATAGTAAGATTTTACAGTTTAACATGTGGCTAAGGAGGTGGTATAGGAGGGAGGGCATCAAATTTTCGGATCTTTGGGTTCTCATCCAGGGAAGGTGGGATCTGTATGGAAGAGACAGTTTGCACATCAACTGGAAGGGGACTAATATCCTAGCGAGGAGGTTTGCTAATGCTGCATGCTGAAGTTTAAACTAGAGTTGTAGGTGGATAGCAACCAGAGTGCCAGAACAGATAGCAGAGAGGTTGTGGAGACAGATGTTGGTAAAACCTCAGACAAAGTCAGGAATCAAAGGGTTGAGCATGGTGAGACCAGTGTCCTGAGCTGCATATATTTCAATGCAAAAAGTATTGTAGGATAGGCAGATGAGCTCAGGACATGAATCAACACCTGGAATTATGATATTGTAGCCATTGGTGAGACTTGGTTGCAGGAGGGGCAGGATTGACAGCTCAATATTTTGGGGTTCTGTTGTTTTAGATGCAACAGAGCAGGAGGGATTCAAGGAGGAAGGGTAGCATTACTAGGCAGCGGAAATGTCACAGCAGTGCTCAGTCAGGGCAGACAGGAAAACTCACCTAGTGAAGTGTTATGGGTGGAACAGAAATAAAAAAGGTATGACCACGTTTATGGGGCTATATTATAGATCACTCAACAATCCTAGGGATTTAGAGGAACAAGTCTGTAAAGAGATTGCAGACTGTTGCAAGAAACATAAGGTTATTATAATAGATGATTTTAACCTTCCACATATTGACTGGGAATCCCATACTGCAAAAGGACTAAATGGGATAAAGTTTGTCAAATGTGTTCAGGAAAGTTTCCTTAATCAATACGTAGAGGTCCCACTGAGAGAGTGTGCAATACTTGATCTGCTCTTAGGGAATGAGACAAGGCAGGTGACAGAAATTGGTTGTGTAAGGGAACACTTTACATATAGTGATCACAATGCTATTAGTTTCAAAGTAAATATGCAAAAAGATAGGTCTGGTTGCAGGTTGAGAGTCTAAATTGTGGAAAGGCCAATTTTGATTGTATCAGAAATGATCTGGCAAGTGTGGATTGGAATTGGCTGTTTTCTGGCAAAGGTGTACTTGGTAAGTGGGAGGCCTTCAAAAGTGAAATTTTGAGAGTACAAAGCTTGTATGTGCCTGTCAGAATAAAAGGTAACAATAATAGGTGTAGGGAAACTTGGTTTTCAAGAGATATTGAGGCCCTGATTAAGAAGAAGGGGGTGCATACCAGGTATAGGCAGGTAGGAACAAATGAGGTGCTTATGGAATATAAGAAATGCAAGAGAATACTTAAGAAGGAAAATAGGAGAGCTAAAAGAAGGTATGAGGTTGTTCTTGCAGACAAGGTGAAGGAAAATCCTCAGGGATTCTAAAGATATGTTAAGAGCAAAAGGATTGCAAGGGACACAATTGGTCCTCTGGAAGATCAGATTGGTAATCTATGTGTGGAGCCAAAGGTGATGAAGGAAATCTTGAATGAATTTTTTGCATCTGTACTTACTCAGGAGACGGACACAAAGTCTATAGATATGAGGCAAAACAATATTGATTTCATGGACCCTCTGATTACAGAGGAGGAGGTGTTTGCTGTCTTGAGGCAAACCAGGGTGGATAAATCCCCAGGGCCTGACAATGTGTTCGCTCGGACACTGCAGGGATGTTTAAATCATCCTTAGTGAAAGGAGAGGTACCAGAGGATTGGAGGATAGCCATTGTGGTTCTGCAGTTTAAGAAAGGCTCTAAAAATAAACAGGAAATTATAGGCCAGCAAGACTGACACCAGCAGTGTGAAAGATACTGGAAGGTATTCTAAGGGACCGGATATATAAGTATTTGGATAGACATAGAATGATTAACGATAGTCAGCATGACTTCATGCATGGTAGGTCATGTCTAACCAATCTTATAGAGTTTTTCAGGGAAGTTAGCAGGAAAGTGGATGAAGGCAAAACAGTGAATATTGTCAACATGGACTTTAGTAAGGCATTTGACAAGGTCCTGCATGGGAGGATGGCCAAGAAGGTTCAGTCGCTTGGCATTCAAGATGATGTAGTAAATTAGATTAGATATTTGTTTTGTGGGTGAAGCCAGAGAGTGGTAGTAGATGGTTGCCTCTCTGACTGGAGCCCTGTGACTAGTGGAGTGCCACAGGGATTAGTGCTGGGTCAATTGTTTGTCATCTATATCAATACTGTAATATGGATAATAATGTGGTTAATTGGTTCAGCAAATTTGAGGATGACACCAAGATTGGGGTGTAGTGAACAGAGAGGAAGGGTAAACACGAGGAATTCTACAGATGCTGGAAATTCAAGCAACACACATCAAAGTTGCTGGTGAACGCAGCAGGCCAGGCAGCATCTCTAGGAAGAGGTACAGTTGACGTTTTGGGCCGATACCTTTCATCAGGACTAACTGAAGGAAGAGCTAGTAAGAGATTTGAAAGTGGGAGGGGGAGGGGGAGATCCAAAATGATAGGAGAAGACAAGAGGGGGAGGAATGGAGCCAAGAGCTGGACAGTTGATTGGCAAAAGGGATATGAGAGGATCATGGGACAGGAGGCCCAGGGAGAAGGAAAAGGGGGAGGGGGGGAGAAACTCAGAGGATGGGCAAGGGGTATAGTCAGAGGGACAGAGGGAGTAAAAGGAGAGAGAGAGAAAGAATGTGTGTATATAAATAAATAACGGATGGGGTACGAGGGGGAGGTGGGGCATTAGCAGAAGTTAGAGAAGTCAATGTTCATGCCATCAGGTTGGAGGCTACCCAGACGGAATATAAGGTGTTGTTCTTCCAACCTGAGTGTGGCTTCATCTTTACAGTAGAGGAAGCCGTGGATAGACATGTCAGAATGGGAATGGGATGTGGAATTAAAATTTGTGGCCACTGGGAGATCCTGCTTTCTCCGGCGGTCAGAGCGTAGGTGTTCAGCAGAACAATCTCCCAGGAAGGGTATCATAGTTTGTAGTGCGATCTGGACCAGATGGAAAAATGAGCTGAAAGTTGGCAGACGAAACTTAATGCGACAAGTGTGAGGTATTGCACTTCAGTAGGACCAGTCAGGGCAGGTCTCATTCAGTGAATGAGAAGTACAGTAGAACAAAGGATCTGGTAATATGGGTCATAATTCTTTGAAGGTGGCGTCATAAGTAGGTAAGGTCATAAGGAAAGCTTTTAGCACCTTGGCCTTCATAAGTCAAAGTACTGAATACAGGAGATGTAATGTTATGCTGAAGTTGTTAGTGAGACCTAATTTGGAGTATTGTGTGCAGTTTTGCTCACCTACCCACAGAAAGATATAAATAAGATTGGAAGAGTACAGAGGAAATTTACAAGATTGTTGCTGGGTCTTGAGGATCTGAGTTATAAGGAAAGATTGAATAGGTTAGGACTTAATTCCTTAGAATGTAGAAGATGAGAGGAGATTTGATAGACATATATAAAATTATGAGGGTATAAAATAGAATAAATACAAGCAGGCTTTTCCCACTGAGGTTGGGTGGGACTACAAGCAGAGGTCATAGGTTAAGCGTGAAAGAAGAAAAGTTTAAGGGGAACGTAAGAAGAATCTTCTTCACTTAGATGGCCGTGAAAGTGGAACAAGCTGCCAGCGCAAATGGTGCATATGAGCTCAATGTCAACATTTAAGTGAAGTTTGGATAGATACATGGATGGTACAGGTATGGAGAGCTATGGTCCCAGTGCAGGTTGATGGGAGTAAGCAGTTTAAATGGTTCAGCATAGACAAAGGGCCCATGACTCTATTCAGAGCACCGGATACAGAAGACATCCCCAACAGATTTGCAGATGATGTGTTGCCTCACCTGGAATGACAGTTTGGAGCCCTGAATGGAGGTGACTGGGCAGCTGTCGCACTTCTTTCACTTGCAGGGATAAGTGCCAAGAGAGAGATCAGTGGAGAGAGATGAATGGACAAGGAAGTCACAGTCAGCACAATCCCAGCGTGGAGCAGAGAGTGCGGGTGGGGGGTGGGCGGGGTTTACTGGTGGTAAAGATGTGTTTGAGAGTAGTGCCCCCTTGAAGGTGGCAGAAGTTGCAGAGAACGATGGGCTGGACATGGAGGCTCTTAGAATATGGGAAACGTCTTTTTGTCTACATACGAGTAGAGCAGCCACATAAACTCAGTCCTTCCATAAAGAGTGACTGCCAACCTGGGTCCGAACACAGCTGATCTGGGACCGAACATGCCGATCTGGCTGCTGATCCCCTCTGCATTCAGCTCGATGCTTCAATCTTCCTCGCCACTTTGAGATGGAGTCATTCATGGCACTGCGTCTCATCTCTAGTCTTTTCCACGAGTCAGCTTGTGTTCTTGGTAATTCTCCAAACTGTACGTCATCAGCTGCAACAGTTTCTGTAACACAATCAAGACAAAAAGAACAAACAGAAGGCATAGAAACAGTGTAATAATTGGAGAAATTTGCTATCTGGAAGATGTCCCCTGAGGAATTGTTGTTCGCTGGCATCATCTTAACCAGAAGCAGCACCAATAGAGTCGTCAATGTAGGGCAGAAAGAGTTGGAAAGCATTACCGAAGAAGCCTTGGCAAATGCATTGTTCCACATACCAATGAAAAGGCAGGCATAGCTGGGGCCAATGCAGCTGCCAATGGCTACACCTTTGGTTTTGAGAAAGAGGGAGGAGCCGAAAGAGAAATTTTTGAGTACAAGGGCCAGTTCCGCCAGACGGAGGAGGGTAGTCATTGAGGAGCACTGGTTAGGTCTGTTGTTGAGAAAGAAGCAGAGAGCTTTAAAGCCTTCTGGATAGGGAGATAGGGGTGTATAGGGACTGGGCATCCATGGTGAAAATGAGGCAATCAGGGTCAAGGAATTGAAAGTTGTTGAAGCGATCAGGAGAATGTGAAGTGTAGGTGGGAAGGGACTGAACCAAGGAGGACAAAATGTGTCAAGGTATGCAGACATGATTTCAGTGGGGCAGGAGCATAGAGATACAATGGGCCTACCAGGACAGTCAGGTTTGTGGTGGATCTGGGTTGGAGACAGAAACGAGCAGTACAGGCGTAGGGAACTATGAGTTTGGTGGCAGTGGATGGGAAATCTCCGGAGTTGATGAGGTGGATGATGGTGCCTCTTGGACCTGAGTGGCGTCCTTCTTAAGGAGTAAGTAAGTGGAGGCGTCTAAGAGCTGCCACCTGGCCTTACCATGGTCAAGGTCAGATGACAACAGCAGCCCCCACTGTCTGCAGATTTGATAGTTCGGGATTGGTGCAGAGAGAGTGGAGGACAGTGCATTCAGAGGGGATAAAGTTTGAGTAGGAAAGAGGAGTGCTTAGGTTGTTGTCTCATTGGCAATTAGAGATGAAAAAATGCAGAGCAGGGAGAAGACCAGAATGAGGTGTCCAAGAAGAGGAGGACAGTTGGAGACGGGAACAGGATTTATTGGTGTGAGCTGGGGAATCCTTGCCAAGGATGTAGGCATGGAGGCAACAGAAGAAGAGCTCCGTGTTGTGGTGGGTACAGCACTCACTGAGGTGTGTATGAGGGGGAACAAAGGTAAGGCCCTTGACAGAACCTGCTGCCTCTGAGAGCAGAAAGTCAGAAGTGATGTTGAATACACGGCAGGGATTAGAGCTGGGACTGGAGGGGGGAAGAAGGAGCAAGGATTGTGCTGGGCGACCACTGGTGCTCAAAGGAAGGTGCTAACTGCTATGCTACTGTGTCACCCATAGAGAGTCATACAGTCAGAAAGCATGGAATCACATAATTAGGCTCATTGAATTGATGCTGACCAAGATTGCAACAGTCCTATTTTTTTTATATTCACCCCACATTCTTTTTAACTCCTGCAGATCCTACCACCCAAACTGGGGGCAATTTACAGCAGCCAAGTAATTCACTAAGCTGCATGTTTTGGGGATGTGAGAAACCAGAGGATCCAGAGTAAACCTGTGTGGTCACAGGGGAATGTGCAAACCCTACACATTCAGCACGAAGTCAGAATTGAACCCAGCTCACTGATGCTGTGAGACAGCATTTCCACTAACTGTGCCATTTTTCTATTTAACTTCTGATGGAGTGCAAAGGCATGTTTATTGACATACAGTAGTTCTGGGTGGCCTTGGTTCCGGACTGGGGGTGACGTGGGTTGAAAAGTTTACCATTAGCCCTGGAGATTAGCCCCTCTCCAGGAGGAAGACCATTGGGTGTGAGGTGTTATAGCCAGAAAAATTGAGTGATATAGTGATCATGCAGCCTCACCTGTAATAATCCCTTTTCGTTAGGGTCCTGCTTGCCTGTTACAATGAAGCAAATTAAGATGGAAAGAAGAATTTCTATCCCTCCTGACAAACAAGAGCCTAAAGGCTTTAGTGAGGTAGAAAATGGCCCTGCATTTCTCCTTAAGACTAGACACGGCAAAGATCATGCCCAAGGTGTATCCCAATGGATGGAATCCACATTATGATTCAGGGAAAAGCTCCTCAACCACTGGGGGGAGGCAGCTGAGGAGAACCTGATTTAGTCACGGGCCTTTTTGAATTTTTTGAGGATGTGACTAAGCACATTGATGAGGGTAGAGCCGTAGATGTAGTGTATACGGATTTCAGCAAGGCACTTGATAAGGTACCCCATGCAAAGCTTATTGAGAAAGTAAGGAGGCATGGGATCCGAGGGGACATTACTTTGTGGATCCAGAACTGGCTTGCCCACGGAAGGCAAAGAGTGGTTGTAGACGGGTCATATTCTGCATGGAGGCCGGTGACCAGTGGTGTGCCTCAGGGATCTGTTCTGGGACCCCGACTCTTTGTGATTTTTATAAATGACTTGGATGAGGAAGTGGAGGGATGGGTTAGTAAATTTGCTGATGACACAAAGGTTGGGGGTGTTGTGGACAGTGTGGAGGACTGTCAGAGGTTACAGCAGGACATTGATAGGATGCAAAACTGGTCTGAGAAGTGGCAGATGGAGTTCAACCCAGATAAGTGTGAGGTGGTTCATTTTGGTAGGTTAAATATGATGGCAGAATATAGCATTAATGGCAAGACTCTTGGCAGTGTGGAGGATCTTGGGGTCAGAGTCCATAGGACACTCAAAGCTGCTATACAGGTTGGCTCTGTGGTTAAGAAGGCATACAGAGCATTGGCCTTCATCAGTCGTGAGACTGAGTTTAAGAGCCAAGAGGTAATGTTGCAGCTATATAGAACCCTGGTCAGACCCCACTTGGAGTGCTTGCTCAATTCTGATCGCCTCAGTACAGGAAGGACGTGAAAACCATAAAGAAGGTGCAGAGGAGATTTACAAGGATGTTGCCTGGATTGGGAAGTATGCCTTATGAGAATAGGTTGAGTGAACTTGGCCTTTTCTCCTTGGAACGATGGAGGATGAGAGGTGACCTGATAGAGGTGTACAAGATAATGAGAGGCATTGATCGTGTGGATAGTCAGAGGCTTTTTCCCAGGGCTGAAATGGCTGGCATGAGAGGGCATAGTTTTAAGGTGCTTGGAAGTAGGAACAGAGTCGATGTCAGGGGTTTTACGCAGAGAACAGTGAGTGTGTGAAATGGGCTGCTGGTGGCAGCGGTGAAGGCAGAAACAATAGGGTCTTTTAAGAGACTCCTGGATAGATACATGGAGCTTAGAAAGATAGAGGGCTATGGGTAAGCCTAGGTAGTTCTAAGGTAAGGACATGTTTGGCACAGCTTTGTGGGCCACAGGAGCTGTATTGTGTTGTAGGTTTTCTATGTTTCTATCCCTGTCAGTGGCTTTTCCCACAGCAGCTGCAGGGAGACTCCTCCATAGTTATCAGGGAAGGACCTGTCTCCGTCCTCAGGCATGGTCATGATAATGGCATCTCTGAGATCTCCTGATAATATGCTCCACTTCGCTGACATGTCTGATGAGGTAGTGGTGACTGAGGCTCCTCAGCACTGAGCTTCAGAACTTCAGCAGGATACTGTATCTTCCCAGAACCTACTGCTTCTCTCTTGATATGTAGCCTTTGATTTTTGTTTCGAAGAAAAATTTATTATCAGAGTACGTACGTGTCACCACCTACAACTCTGAGATTCTTTTTCTGCGGGTATACTTAGCAAATCTATAGAACAGTAACTGTAAACTGTAAACATCAGGAACTGTTAACTGTAAACAAATTGTGCAAATGCAGACATAAATAAATAGCAATAAATAATGGACATGAAATAACAATATAACAATGTCCTTCATCCCCTTTTGTTCAAGAGCCTGGTGGTTGAGAGGTGGTAACTGTTCTCGAACCTGGTGGTGCAAGCCCTGAAGCACTGGTTCCTTCTACCTGATGGCAGCAGTGAGAAAGGAATATGGCCTGTGTGGCGAGGATCTTTGATGATGGATGCTGCTTTTTTATGGCAACGTTTCCTAGTTGAGCTCAATGGTTAGGAGGATTTACTCATGATGTACTAGGCCAATTCCACTCCCTTTTGTAAGATTTTCCACTCAAAGGCATTGGTGTTCCTATACTAAGCCATAATGCAGCCAGTCAGAACAATTCTATAGAAGTTTGCCAAGGTTTTCAATAACATGCCGATCTTCTGCAGACTCCTGTGGTGCTTTCTTCACAATTCTATTTATATGATGGGTCCAGGACAGGTCCTCTGAGATAATGGCACCCCAGAATTTAAAGTTACTGACCCTCTCCACCTCTGACCCGCCGATGATTACTGGCTCATGGACCTCTGGTTTCCCTCTCCTGAAGTCTACAATCAGTTCCTTGGTCTTCTTGTCAATGAGTGAGAGGTTGTTGTTATTACACCACCCAGCCAAGTTTTTAATGTCCCTCCTTTATTCTGATTCATCATCCCCTTTGATACAGTGGTGTCATCAACAAACCTGTATATGGTGTTGGAGCTGTACTTAGCCACACAGTCAAAGGTGTAAAGTGCTGCTCTTGAGTGGCTGTGAGGCTGAGCCAGTTAGACAGATGTGGGGTGAAATCAAGGGTATTCACAATGGAGCATGTTTTCGAGGTGTCCCTTCCAGCTGGCCTGACGTGCTCTTTGTGTTCATCCATCATCACTATCGCAACACTTATTATCCCTTCACAAACAAGGGAAAATGTGCAGATGCTGGAAATCTAATCAACACACACAAAATGCTGGAGAAACTCAGCAGGCCAGGCAACATCTATGGAAAAAAGTGCAGTCGACGTTTCAGGCCGAGACCCTTCCAGTACTGCCAAAGGAGCTCGGCCTGAAATGTCAACTATACTTCTTTCAATAGACGCTGACTGGCCTGCTGAGTTCCTCCAGCATTTTGTGTGTGTGTGTTACTTATTGTCCCATTGCTGTTTATCTGCACATTTCCTTATGGATTTCTATCATTCTCTCATTAGACCTTTTAGAGCAGAAATGTACATTTTAAAAGCTATGCAACACTGCTGGACAGCATGAAGTCCAAAGGCGCTATATAAAGGCAGATATTTATACATTGCAATTTTCCTCTTTAATACTGTGCTGAAAGTGAAAATTAGATGAGACAACATTATATGAATTCAATAAAAGCAATCTAATTATGAGCAATTGCGTTGCACTGGAGGAGGTGAGATGACAAAAGTTGAAGAATCACACACAATTCACTCAAAGGCCTGTTCAGAGCTGTTCATTTTCAGAAAGGCAGAAGTGAACTATCTCGCCTCTGAATGTGTCTGCTGCCATAAAAATAGCCTTGGCACCTGTTAAGTATTGGCATTGAAGATAAAAACTAATTGGGCCTAATTATTGCTTGAAACTCCTCATAATAGGAGCTTTCTTCCCTTCTACACTTACAACTTTAGAGGCCAATTTCTTCTCTCACCCCTACTCTCCCATCATAACATCGCCATACTTACCCACTCCAGTTCCATTTATATCCAACACATGAAAAACACCAGAGGAAAAATATCTCTGGTCGTTGAGCTGAAGGGCTTGTTTCCTGCCGCATGTCTTCATGACTCTACTTCACTTCAAGTTCAAATTTTACATCTGCACAGTGCTTTGCTGTCATAGAATCTGCACTGCAGTTCAGGGAGCAACTCTTCAGCCTCTGGGAGGAGAGAAACATGGAGTCTCCAGGATTTATATTTTCTATGGATGGCCTACATTTGTGTACTTGCTCTTTGATCTGTTTCTATCTTCTTCATTCCAGTGTCAATTGCTTTCTTGTTTACCAATGATTTTGCATTTATTTTCAGTCCATATTCCGACTGTGTCTGAATGACCTCGACAGAATGTCTCACTTTGCTTTGTGCTGTTAATCAGGATTGCTTTGCCCATGCACTTCAAGTTGTTTACACCTGTCTCGAATGGGACAGAAGTTTCACTTTCCCTGCTGATCTGGCTTACTTTGTTCATTTGCAGTGAGAACATTCCACATCTTTCACTGCAAGGAGATAACTGCAACAGAAAAAATGAACTTGTGGAAAAAAGCCAATAATTTAGGTCTATAACACAAGATACTCTGCAGATGCTAAAAATCCAGACTGACACACATGAAGTGCTAGAGGAACTCAATAAATTTTTCAGCATCTATGGAAAGGAATAGAGAGTCTACATTTCAGGCTGAGACCCTTCATCAGGACTCAGAAAGATTTCATCAGTCCTTTTGAAGGGTCTCGATCCGAAATGTCCACTCTTTGTTCATTTCCATAAATCCTGTCTGACCTGTTGAGTTCCTCCAGCATTTTGTGTGCATTAATATTGGTCTAAGTGCACATTTTGAATAAAAGGAGTTCTTGCCAAACATTAGAATTCGTGATAGCACTGGGCTTCAAAAATAAATCTAGGCATTGCGGGAGTAATTTCTTCACACAGTGCAATATTTCTGCATTTCCTAATAACTAAGAGACTATAGGTATTAGGAAACATTCAAAGGGATTTCTGAAGCAATATTATTGGTCAAACGTTCAGGAGTGCTTCCACTTGTTGGGGGAGACCAATGCCTGGGACTATAATTACAAGTTAAAAACATTGTACTGGAAATGCAGTGGATTCCGGTTAATAGGGACACATCGAATCAATTACATTTTGGCCCAATTATGTATTTAAATGAAATACAGAGCAAATTAAAACATTGCTAATACTACTACTGTACTATAAGACCGTGTAGTAGTTCCTAATAGTTATCAATGGAGGAATTCATCCAGTGTACATTGCTGTATTCTCTCGATTAACTGTAAATGAACACAATCAGTGCAGACAGCTAGTACAGGTAATAGACTGCCTTCATATAATGCTCTTGACGACTATGTTCTCCAAATCTTCATTTTCATTGTAATATTCAAGATGATTATTGATACCTTCAAATTCTTTGTAGTTCCTAAATTGTTGAAGCAACAAAATCCTTTCATTTTCACTCTTGGTCGTTTCTGACATTTCCAGGCCTGCATGCTTGAAACCACACTCAGCAAAACAGTTCTGAATCGTCTTACTGATTATTTCTCTCTAACTATGAGTGACAAAAATCACTACATTTCAAACATGAACACATGCAACTGATGCTGTTTAAAAACTGTTCACTCTAAGCACTGTGTAGTGTCTAACAGCCATGGAAGTGCATGCGACTGATGTTAGTTAGAAGCTGTTTGGCAGCCATCTCCTGTCCCAATTAAGCAGCAGAGTGTCCCAAATAAACAAAGAGGATCCCACCTATTTTCTTAATTAATGTTTGTCCTCTAAGAGTCATCCCAAATAAGCAATTGCCCCAATTATCTGGAATCTACTTCATTCATCAAATCAGGCAGCATAAAGTGGAGACTGAAACAGTTTTAACATCACAGGTCTTCAGTGTGAAAAATCAAGAAGACTTCCTTTCTTTCCATGTACCAAAGACTTTTTATTTTGTTCTTTCCTCCTTGCCTCACTTTCCCTGCCTCTATACCAACTTAAAATCTGTTACTCCTGTAGCTTTTATCACTGACCTACTCCACTCCACTGATAAGTGCCTCAGCAATACATCCAGGAGCCAGTTACAGATGTTAGGCCCAGAAACCCCTTTTCGCTCTCCACAAATGCTGCCTGACATGCTGAGTACCTCCTACGTTTTCAGGTTTTACTTTAGATTTCTAATTTATTTGTTTGCTGTTATATACTATTTTGAATCACCACAGGATGTTGCAAAGTGCCTCTGGAGAGTAGTCACTATTGTAATGGAAATATAATAGCCAATTTGTGCACAGCATCTCTCAGAACAGTAGCAAAAATTGATCAGAATAATCTATTCTAAAAACTTATTGTCCTTGAAATCGTTTTTACAAATTCTTAATGGCAGTTAATTGATCTTCAAAGTTCTTGCTGGCTTCTAAATATGAGGAGCTTTGCTACAGAGTGTACGGATTCTGTGTATTTGTTTCTTTATACATCAATGTGTCATCACTTCAATATATTTTCTTTCAATGCATCAACAGTACTCACATTATTCTTTGAACAATACACCTGGGGAGGGTTTGAGAGGCTGTTACATGGCTCATACTGAGCCTTTGTGGTGGCTGCAGCAAGCTTCGGAGCATCCTCAACATGGACTGCTGCATCCCAGAATGTGCCATTCGCCTGCATTCACTTCCACAGAACATAGAATATTATAGCATAGTACAAATCCTTCGACCCACGATGTTGTGCCGACCTTTTAACCTACTCCAAGATCAATCTAACCCTTTTCTCCCACGTAGCCCTCCATTTTTCTATCATCCATGTGCCTATCTAAGAGTGTCTTGAATGTCCCTAATGTACTTACCTCTACCACCACCTCTGGCAGCATAATCCAACCACCTACCACTCTCGGTGTTAAAAAGCTACCTCTGACTTCTTCCCTTTCTTTCCTCTAAGTACCTTGAAATTATGACCACTCATAGTAGCCATTTCCACCCTAGGAAAAAGTCTCTAACTATCCACTCGTTTTATGCCTCTTTACATCTTCTACACCTCTATGAAGTTACCTTTCATCTTCCTTCACTTCAAAGAGAAAAACCCTAGCTCACTCAACCTGTTTGCATAAGATATGCTCTCCAATCCAGGGTGTATCCTGGTAAATCTCCTCTGCGTCCTCTCTAGAGCTTTCACATCCTTCTTAATGAGAAACTGGAACTGAATACAATATTCCAAGTGTATTCTAACCAGGGTTCTATAGAGCGGCAATCTTACCTCGCAGTTCTTGAACTTAATCCCCCGACTAATGAAGGCTGCCTTCTTAACAACCCTATCAACTTGCATGGAAACTTTGAGGGATCTATGGATGTGGACTGTAACATCCCTGTTCCTCCACACCACTAAACCTGCCATTAACCCAGTATTCTGCCTTCAAATTTGACCTTCCAAAGTGAACCACTTAACACTTTTCCGGGTTGAATTTCATCTACCACTTCTCTGGTCAGCTTTACATCCTGTCAATATTCCATTGTACACCCATGACAAGCTCCTACAGTGGAAGATCAAAAGGCCTTGGGTAGACCTTTCATCCAGTTGATGATCTCCCGACAGCAGT
This sequence comes from Mobula hypostoma, assembly GCF_963921235.1. Lineage (NCBI taxonomy): Eukaryota > Metazoa > Chordata > Chondrichthyes > Myliobatiformes > Myliobatidae > Mobula > Mobula hypostoma. The sequence goes on from NC_086102.1 coordinate 127,169,121, forward strand.
TGATATTTATCTCAGTATGTACCCCTGGGAACAACTTATAGATCACTGACTTTGTACTACACAGCTGCTTGAGGTGAACCTCAACAAGGACCACAGCATCCTGTTCCAAACTTTCTTTGCAAATGTGCAGTTCACATGTTTTCAGATTTTCTTGTTTCTGCTACCTAAAGGAAAAGAAGATGGAGTCTTTTCTCTTTGGATATGGAATAGGGGTGACCTCCTTAATGTAGCAGTGAACAGCAAACCAATTTGTGGCAGAGATCTGTACCTACAGCCTGGGATCATCCTACAAAATGGGAAGCTGCTAGTGACCGAGGTCTGACCTCATAGGCAGAGCAGATTTAAGACCATATTTAAGCTTGCAAAGCAGTACGAAACTCAGTGAAGAGAATTTAGTTTGAGTCTTGGCCCCACAAATATCAGTCTCAGTAAAATAGAGTTGTTCTACAAACATAGAAGTTGTTCATACCAGAGAGGTTAAAAATTTCACTGTAAATTAATTTTGGATGTTGTATTACTATTGAAATAATTGAGAGGGACGAGTTGCACTATGAAAAGAAATGTAAATGAAAGTCTATCCAAAACATCAGATATCTCATTTCCCAGTGAATACCAAGATGCCAATAAATGGATACAATGTTGCTTAATTGCACAAGCTAATTTTCAACCAGATAACAATCTTTTTGTAGCATTTGTGCAAAGAGGTTTTTTGGTGTAATCAATAGATTTAATGTTGTGTGATCATCTGTTGTTTCAAGGATCATTTTGTTCATCTGATTAGTAAGACATGGCCCAAGCTTAGTTTATCACCTGAAAGTTCATTCCTTATAGAGTAGATCACTCTTTCAGTAATAAGACCAATGTAGGAGCAGAATTAGGCCATTTGGCCCATTGACTCTGTTCTGCCATTTGACTATAGCTGATCCATTTCTCTCTCAGCCCCGATCTCATGCCGTCTCCCCTTAACCCTTTATACCCTGACTAATCAAGGATCTATCAATTTCTGCTCTCAATATACCAATGATTTGGCTTCCACAGCTGCCTGTGGCAACGAATTCCACAGATTCACCATACTCTGGTTAAAGAAATTCCTCCTTATCACCATTCTAAATGGACGCCCCTCTATTGTTGGGCTGTGCCCTCTGGTCCTAGACTCCCCCACCATAGGAAACATTAACTCCACATCTACGTTATTGAGGCCTTTCAACATTTGATAGGTTTCAAGGAGAGACCCCTCATTCTTCCGAATTCCTGTAAGTACAGACCCAAAGCCATCAAATGCTCCTCATATGATAAGCCTTCCAATCCCAGAGTAATTTTTGTGAACCTCCTTTGAACCCTCTCTAATGTCAGCACATCCTTTCTTAGATAAGGGGCACAAAAATGCTCACAATACTCCAAGTGAGGCCTCACCAGTGCTTTACAAAGTCTCAACATTACATCCTTGCTTTAATATTCCTAACACTGCCTTTGCCTTCCTCATCACCAATTCAACCTGCAAATTAACTTTTAGGGAATCCTGCACAGAGGCTTCCAACCTCAGAATTTTGAATTTTCTCACCATTTAGAAAACAGTCTACGCTTTTATTTCTTCTACCAAAGTTCATGACCCTACATTTCCCAACAATATATTCCATCTGCCACTTCTTTGCCTATTCTCCTAATCTAACTAAGCCTTCTGCAGTCTCTCTGCTTGCTCAACACTACCTGCCCCTCGACCTATCTTTGTATCATCCACAAAACCTCAAACCATCAATTACATCACCCAAATCATTGGCATATAATGTAAGAAGAAGCAGACCCAACACAGACCCCCGTGGAACTCCACTAATCACTGGTAGCCAAACAGAAAAGGCTCCCTTTATTCCTAGTCCCTGCCTTCTGCCAATCAGCATGTTAGTATCTTTCCTGTAATACCATGGGCTCTTAATTTGTTCAGCAGCATCATGTGTCTCACCTTGTCAAAGGCCTTCTGAAAATCCAAGTACACAACATTCACTAATTCTCCTTTGTCTATCCTGCTTGTTATTTCTTCAATTAATTCCAACAGATCTGTCAGGCAGGTTTTCCCTTACAGAATCCATGCTGACTTTAGCCAATTTTATCATGTGCCTCCAAGTACTTTGAAATCACATCCTTAACAATCGACTTCAACATCTTCCCAACCACTGAGGTTGGACTAACTGGCCTATAATTTCCTTTCTTCTGCCTCTCTCCCTTCTTGAAGCATGGAGTGACATTTACAATTTTCCAGTCTTCTGGAACCATGCCAGAATCTATTGATTCTTGAAATATCATTATTGATGCCTCTACAATCTCTTCAGCCTTCTCTTTCATAACCCTGGGGGTGTAGACCATCTGGACCAGGTGATTTATCTACCTTCAGACTTTTCAGTTTCCCAAGCACCTTCTCCCTAGTAACGGCAACTTCACTCACTTCTGCCCCCTGACACTTTTGAACTTCTGGCATACTGCTAATGTCTTCCACAGTGAAGACTGATGCAAAATACTTATTCAGTTCATCCACTATTTCTTTGTCCCCAATTACTACCTCTCCAGCATAATTGCCCAGCAGTCTGATATCTACTTTTGCCTCTTTTTCACACTTTATATATCTGAAGAAACTTTTCATATCCTCTCTAATATTATTGGCTAGCTTACCTTTGTATTCCATCTCTTCCCTCTTTATGACTTTTTAGTGCTCTTCTGTTGGTTTGTAAAAGCTTCCCAATCCTCGAACTTCCCACTAATTTTTGCTCAATTGTATGTCCTCTCTTTGGCTTCTATGTTGGCTTTGACTTTCCTTGTCATTTGTGGTTGCACCATCTTGCCTTTAGAATACTTCTTTGGAATGTATCTATTCCGCACCTTCGAATTGCTCCCAGAAACTCCAGCCATTGCTGTTCTGCAGTCATCCCTGCCAGTATCCGCATACAATCATTTTTGGCCAGCTCCTATCTCATGCCTCAGTAATTCCCTTTACTCCACTGTAATACTGATACATCTGACTCTCCCTCTTCTTCTAGTCAAGAGGGCTTCTCCCTCTCCAATTGCAGGGTGAATTCGATCATATTATGATCACTTCCCCTATGGGTTCTTTTACCTTAAGCTCTCTAATCAATTCCGATTCATTGCACAATCTAGAAAGCTGATCCCCTGGTAAGCTTAACCACAAGCTGCTCGAAAAAGGCCATCTTGTAGACTCTCTACAAAATCCCCCTCTTGGAATCCAGCACCAATCTGATTTTCCCAATCTGCCTGCATATTGAAATCCCTTATGGCTATTGTAACGTTGTCCTATAGACATGCAATTTCTATCTCCCTTTGTAATTTGTATTCCTTATCTTTGTTACTGATCGGAGGCTTGTATATAACTGCCATTAGGGTCTCTTTACCTTGCAGTTTCTTAACTCTACCCACAACGATTCTACACATCCGGATCCTATGTCAACTCTTTCTAAGTATTTTATTTTATTTTTTACTAACAACGTTGCACCACCCCTTTTGCCTACCTATTTGTCCTTTCAATATAATGTGTATCTTTTTGTTTACACTGTATATACAATGTGCATGCACTGGAACAGTCTAGATTTCTGCAGTGAACCATTACTCAGAGGTGTTACGTACCCTGTAACTGGGTTGCCAAACCAGCAGAAATGGATCACTCAGTTGGAGTCTGGATTACTAGAACTAAGAAAGTTTTATTAAAGAAACAAGCAATACAGTAATCGAAAGGATAATAAATGCAACAGTTCAGCAATGATAAACACACATGTGCACAGAATTAAGATAACAGGATCAATCAAGCTCTATCGTTGTCTAGGGGTAAATGACCAATTTCAAAGTGACGCAAAGTTCAGTCCAATTTAGTTCAGTTCGCAGTAATCATTGCCGTGGCGATGGACAATGTGGGGGGAAGGAGAGAGAGAGCAAAAACGGATGAATATTCAAAAACGGCTTCCACACACAGACCTGCGATATTGCTCACAAGCAGCTTTCGGGCCAGTCCTTTCTGATGTCACCTGAGGTCACCGACTGTGACCCCTCCTCCAGATGCGGTCGATCCTCTGCAGTGAACCCGGCACCCAAGCAAGGGCGGACACACACCGGGTTCCCGCTGATCGTACCTTTCCACCCTGTGCGTCTATGGCTTGGTTCCGCAACCAGCCTTCTAAATGACTCCCGCCGACTTGCGGGGGGGGGCACCGCTTCCAGGGTCTCGTTACCTCATGGTGTCGTGTGTGACCTGCCTTAGCGAACCTGTCCCTTTTTATCCCCCTGCTGGGGTATCGCCTGTCCATCACACTTCAAACAGTTCAGGGTTCAAAGGGGGAGCCGATCTTGAGAATACCCAGACTGATGGCTCCTTCATTAACACCTCCAAATGCTGCTTCATTGTGTTCCTTATCTGTCCCTCCCCTGAGGACAAGTGGCAGACCAACTGCTGATGCCACTGGTGCTTTCCCAGGCCAGCAAACATCTTAATTTATGTGTATTCTCGACACAGAGGTGAGTATGAAAAATAGAATGGAAGATAGAAGTGGTTCTCATGAAATTCTGTAGCAATAACTCCTTTGGAGGATCAAGCAAACTTCATTCTTACCAGGGAATGGATGTGTAGGGTTCTGGTATGAATCCCAATATCTGGGGAAAAAATGTGTACCCCTTTCAGCTTTGTTCCCAACTTACATCCAGCTCTTACCAGTGAAACTAAGCAATTACTAGCATGTGATACCTGGCAAAGGGCATTGACCAGCAGGCTAATCCAGCCAATAGGTCTCATACCTTCTGTCAGATAGGGAAAATCCTTTCTCCAGCATATTATAATCATTGTGGTGGACTGGGCTGAGGAAATATTTACAAAAATAATAAGGCTTTTAGCATTTTTGACAAGACTAGGATAACCCAGGGCCTACACACTCATTCTCAGGATATGGGCAGTTGCTGGTAAGGCCAGAAGGTTTGTCTGTTTCTTCAATTGTTCAGTTCTTGAAACCAAAATGAAGAACTATAATCAGTACCTTAGTAGAGCAACACCATGGTCACTTTGCACTACAATGGACTTTGTTTTTCCTCTAATTATGTTCTTTCTTGTATAATTTAAAGAAGCATGGATAGAATGGACAGCCAGCATTCTTTCCCTGGAGCAGCAGTGGTTAATATGAGAAGGCATAGTTTTAAAGTGATTGGAGGAAAGTATAGAGGAGAGATGTTAGTGGCAGGGTTTTTACAGAGAGTGGTGCGTGCACGGAACACTCTATGGGACATTTAAGAAGCTCGCAGCCAGGCACCTGGATGATAGGAAAATAGAGAGAGAGTTATGTGAGGTGGGGTAGGGAACGTCGACTCAAACCATGAGAGGCCTGCGTCGGGCATTTTCATGCCTTACAAGGCGCAGATTGGAAGTCTGTGTGGGGCGCCACTTCTCACACAGACACTAGAGCAATGTATGGTTAAGTGCCTTGCTCAAGGACACAAACACGCTGCCACAGCTGAGGCTCGAAGTAGTGACCTTCAGATCAGTAAAGCACTCTCACCAGTCTGGAGCTGTAAACATCTCCAAATCTTGAGCTACCTAAATTTGGAGTCTATGTACAAATAAGGTCACACTGGCAACTTCTGGTTGCATGTGCCACAAACAGCTGCACCAGAAAATGGGAAACACAAAGGCAACAGGAGCAGACTCCATAACCTTTGAGGATTGCAGGCTGCTTGTGGAATTATAGAACCATTGATCTCACTTCATTCTTCCTACAGTCCCATCAACTACCCCTGGATTCTGCTACGCACCTACACAAAAAGGGCAATTTACTCAGGCAAACTAACAAACCAACCCGCGTGCCTGTGGGATGTGGGAGGAAATGGGAGCAGCCAGAGGAAAGCCACGCAGTCTGTGCAAACTCCACACAGACAGCGAGGTCAGGAGTGAACCTGGGTCTCTGGCGCCATGACTAGCTCCCAGTGCACACATTGGCTGCTTTTTATCTCCAGGCGAACGCCTTAACTACTTGGCCATGTGCCCAACAATGTGGGAGGAAAGGATTATATTGATCTTGGAGTAGGTTAAAAGGTCAGCACAACATTGTGGGTCAAAGGGCCTGTACTGTGCTGTAATATTCTATGTTCTATGTCTGTAAGTGAATGCAGGCATTTGACTGATTCTGGGATGCAGCAGTACATGCTGAGGATGTACTGAAGCTCACTGCAGCCACCACCAAGGCTCAGTGTGGGCCATGTAACAACTTCTCAAACTCTCCCAGGGTCCCCTAATCTGAGGAAAGACATTCTTGCCATAGAGGGAGTACAAAGAAGGTTCACCAGATTGATTCCTGGGATGGCAGGACTTTCATATGATGGAAGACTGGATGAACTAGGCTTATACTCTCCGGAATTTAGAAGATTGAGGGGGGATCTGATTGAAACGTATAAAATTCTAAAGGGATTGGACAGGCTAGATGCAGGAAGATTGTTCCCGATGTTGGGGAAGTCCAGAATGAGGGGTCACAGTTTGAGGATAAAGGGGAAGCCTTTTAGGACCGAGATGAGGAAAAACGTCTTCACACAGAGAGTGGTGAATCTGTGGAATTCTCTGCCACAGGAAACAGTTGAGGCCAGTTAATTGGCTATATTTAAGAGGGAGTTAGATATGGCCATTGTGGCTAAAGGGATCGGGAGTATGGAGAGAAGGCAGGTACAGGGTTCTGAGTTGGATGATCAGCCATGATTGTGCTGAATGGCAGTGCAGGCTCAAAGGGCCGAATGGCCTACTCCTGCACCTATTTTCTATGTTTCTACATGTACATTTTGAAGAAGTAATGTGAGTTCTGTTGATACATTGATAGAAAATATATTTATGTTTAGTTTTTGCTTTTCTTGTGAATGTTGTGTTTCTAAGGCGATGTCCTGTGATGCTGCCACAAATATGTTTTTCATTGCATGGGTACATACATGTGCTTGTACATATGACAACAAACTCAACTTTATCCCTGACATATAGACTTTAGAGCACAGAAGTTGGCCCTTGGACGCACTCAGTCTGTACTAACAATCATGTCCCTAATTACTCTAATCCATTTTTATTCTCCCCACTTTTCCATCAACCCTTCTCCGATTCTGCCCCTCAACTAAACACTAGGAGTATTTTGGACTAGCCATTAAAGCTAGTTATCCACATGTACTTGGGATATGGAAGGAAACTGGAGACCTGGAGTATGTGCAAACTTCACAGTTACAGTGTGGGAGGTCAGGATCAAACTAGGTACTGGAGCTATGAGGCAATAGGCATGGTAGCATAGTGTAACACTTTACACCGCACCAGTGATCTGGGTTCAATTCCCGCCACTGTCAGTTGGTTCTCCCCATGATCATGTGGGTTTCCTCTAGGTACTCTGTTTTCCTGCCACGTTCCCAAAGACTTACAGGTTAGAGTTAGTAACTTGTGGGCATGCTGTGTTGGTGCTAGAAGCATAGTGACACTTGTGGACTGCCCCCAACACATTCTTGGACTGTATTGGTCATTGACTCAAAAGACACACTTCACTCTATGTTTTGATATTTCGATGTACGTGTAACAAATAAATATCTAGTTTCTTGGTGAAACAAGGAAGAATATTTTTAGGTGATGTGTCTTCCCATGCACTCTGCTGCCTTTGCCATTTCTCGATGAAAGTTGTGCGTTTGGGGAGGCTTAAGTGGATAGTTACAGTGTATCCTGTAAACAGCGCATTATGCATTCACTATGTGGCAATAGCAGTGGGAATGAATGTTCAGTCCAGCATAACTATTCATCTAGCTTCCTTGACCTTTGTGGTATAAACTTCTTGATAATTGTTGCAACTAAACATAGGCTACGTCCACACTACGCCAGGTAATTTTGAAAACAAAGCTTTTTCTCTTCGTTTTGACCCTCTGTCCACACTAAAATGGCGTTTTCATCCCCCAAAAACGGAGATTTTCAGAAACAGTATCCAGAGTGAATAAATCTGAAAATGCCAAATATCCATTTCAGTGTGTACGGGGTAACCGGAGCTTTTTAAAACCGCTGTCATGACGTGCCGGAACAGATGGCGACAGCGCGGCATTTCATTGTTTTCTTCTTATTATTCTTCTTCTTATTATTACTAATTTATTGTCGCCAAACAATTGATACTAGAGCCTACAATCATCACAGCGATATTTGATTCTGTGCTTCATAGAACCTAACAATTTCAGAACAGACGGCAACGAGACTGAAGCCAGAAGGGTTAGAAATGTACTCACCAAATACTTTAACCCATAGCTTACTGAATAAATAAGTATACTCACTTTGCCCTGTTTTCTGTCCTTGCTTGTATGAAGGTGGTTCACCTACTTATGCAAGTACTTCTCTGACAATAGATGTGTAACAGCCTAATGTACCATTGTATGGAAATACAAGATAACACTGATGCAGACACGTTTTATACATTTAACAAGGTGCTTTATTAATGCAACAGAGTTAGTCAGTTTTTCAATGTTTGTCGTCAGCCGGGTCATACTGTCCGTGAACTCCCTGTCGGTTGCCTCCATACGCTCCAGTATTTGTTTTTGTTTTAGTTTTAGGTCCTCCTGCGCAAGAGCCAGGAGTAATTCCTTTTAAGTTTTTCTATTCTGTAACTGGACAAACGCGCACTAAGTGTACCGTTTTATCTTCACCTGTCCTGCGCATGCCCAGTAGGAGGAGAATCGCCCAAATATCCGTCTAATGTGGACAGAGATATTTGAAAAACACTTAGTGTGTACGCCTATCGTTTTTACTCGAAACCAACGTTTTCAAAATTATCCAGCATAGTGTGGACGTAGCCATAGTGTGCCTTGTAGATATTGGTGCCTTCTATTATGTAACATATCATTTTGATCCCCATTAGAATAAAATACATGAATAATAGCTAGTTAGCACATTTTGTAGTGCTAGTTGGCATTTTACAAGTAACACCTTCTTTGCAACACGTGTTTTTACATGAGTGTTTGAACAGATTCTTGGCACAGCACATTTTCTGAGATCCATTTTATTGCATCCAAGAAACATTAATTAAAAGTGATTAATATTATAAATAGAACAGGTCTTTGCACCTTCTGCAATTGGATTCCTCCCAGTCCATCTGCTGCTTTTTCATTCAACTGCTGAAGTTAAGGCTTATACTTCAGGGAAACAGCAACATGCTAATCCCTGAATACTTTGCAACTGCTTTGAGGTTTGGGCTTATGTCTTCCACCAAGTCTATAATACAATTCATTTGCAGCAGCATTTTTCTAATGTACCCTGATGGGAGCTCCTTTAAGTCATGGACCACAATTTTAGCCCAGAAATAAGTATTGCATTCTTTCCGTCTGTGGCCAATGCCTTTCCAACTAATGATTTTGTGACTGTGGCACAGCTTCCAGAGCCTCTGCCCGACAGTCCCTCTGACCCAGGTTCAATACTGACTCTCTGGGTTTTTCCCCAGGTGCTCTGATTTCTTCATAATTCCAAGAGTATATTTGTTGATAAGTTAACTGGTCAATGTAAATTGCTTCTGGTGTGTAGATGAATGATAGAATGTTGTGGGGGGGGGGGTGGGAGAGAGTTAACAAGAATGTGGGGAGAATAAAATAAAATGGGATTCATGTATGATTTGTGTAAGGGGATGGTTGATAGTCAGCATGGACTTGTTGAGCTAAGGGCTTGTTTCTATGCAGTATTTCTCTATCATTCTAAACAGATAAAGTTATGAATATTCAGTGTTTACATGGAGGAAGCAAATTTGGTCTCTTACAGTTTTAATATTTGATCCTCATGAAAAGCCCACTCACATTTGCCAGATTCCTAAAATAGAATGTGTGGTCACATATTTAAGTTCTGGAGCATAGCTTGAAATTTCCTACAGAAAATAGCATGCAAAACTGATTGGCCCAGTTTTGCAAGCTTTTTAATTATATCTGAAATGGCACATTCCACAACTGCTAAACCCAAGAAAACCTACAGGGGATTTACTTCCTCCTCTCCCCCACCCCACCCATATTTCAGATTGAACATCCAATTTGTACCATTTCTGTTCATTATAGCCTGAGTAATGCATGTTTCATCTTGATTTGCCTTCATGTCAACCCACATACTCTGGGCATTCTGCAAATTTGTTTGTTGGGGGTCCTCAGATTCCTGTAGGAGACCATCTTGTTCTTGCAGTAACATTTCTGTTGTTGTTGTTGTTTGGGGCCAGGTGGATGGACATAACATTCTACAAGGTAGTCAGTCCAATACTCAACCGTTGCTGACGTGGCACAACTATTGCCTTTGATAATTTCAGATGATGCCACCATCAACCAGGTTCTAGTCCCTGGTCTGGAGTATTTCCATGAGTTCTTGTACTTGTCTCTCTGATAAAACAGCATAGTGGGTATGCAAGACCAAGTTCCAAGCATCCTGGCAGGAGCAGATCTCTTTGGGAGATACTGGAGGAACATAGCAGGTTAAGCAGCGTCTATGGAGAGAGATAAATAGTCAATGTTTATCAATGTTCAGGCTAAATCCCTTCATCAGAACTGGCAATTTGGAATTTCTATATTTCCATATTTCCTAGCAACATCGAAGGAGGTCATTATGCCCCATCATATCTATGCCGGTTCCCAGAACATCCCAATCCACCACTAATTTTCATAGGACATAGAACATAGAATAGTACAACACAGTACAGGCCCTTCGGCCCACAATGTTGTGCTGACCCTTAAACCCTGCCTTCTATATAACCCCCCACCTTAAATTCCTCCATATACCTGCCTAGTAGTCTCTTAAACTTCACTAGTGCATCTGCCTCCACCACTGATTCAGGCAGTGCATACTACGCACCAACCACTCTCTGAGTAAAAAACCTTCCTCTAATATCCCCCTTGAACTTCCCACCCATTACCTTAAAGCCATGTCCTCTTGTATTGAGCAGTGGTGCTCTGGAGAAGAGGCGCTGGCTATCCACTCTATCTATTCCTCTTAATATCTTGTATACCTCTATCATATCTCCTCTCATCCTCCTTCTCTCCAAAGAGTAAAGCCCTAGCTCCCTTAATCTCTGATCATAATGCATACCCTCTAAACCAGGCAGCATCCTGGTAAATCTCCTTTGTACCCTTTCCAATGCATCCATATCCTTCCTATAGTGAGGCGACCAGAATTAGACACAGTAATCCAAGTGTGGCCTAACCAGCGTTTTACAGAGCTGCATCATTACCCCGCGACTCTTAAACTCTATCCCTCAACTTATGAAAGCTAACACTCCATAAGCTTTCTTAACTACCCTATCTACCTGTGAGGCAACTTTCAGGGATCTGTGTACATGGACCCCCAGGTCCCTCTGCTCCTCCACACTACCAAGTATCCTGCCATTTACTTTGTACTGTGCCTTGGAGTTTGTCTTTCCAAAGTGTACCACCTCACACTTCTCCGGGTTGAACTCCATCTGCCACTTCTCAGCCTACTTCTGCATCCTATCAATGTCTTTCTGCAATCTTTGACAATCCTCTACACTATCCACAACACCACCAACCTTTGTGTTGTCTGCAAACTTGCCAACCTAACCTTCGACCCCCACATCCAGGTCATTAATAAAAATCACAAAAAGTAGAGGTCCCAGAGCCAATACTTGTGGGATGCCACTAGTCACAACCCTCCAATCCGAATGTACTCCCTCCACCATGACCCTCTGCCTTCTGCAGGCAAGCCAATTCTGAATCCACCTGGCCGAACTTCCCTGGATCCCATGCCTTCTGACTTTCTGAATAAGCCTACCGTGTGGAACCTTGTCAAATGCCTTACTAAAATCCATATAGATCACATCCACTGCACTACCCTCATCTATATGCCTGGTCACCTCCTCAAAGAACTCTATCAGTCTTGTTAGACACGATATGCCCTTCACAAAGCCATGCTGACTGTTCCTGATCAGACCATGATTCTCTAAATGCCCATAGATCCTATCTCTAAGAATCTTTTCCAACAGCTTTCCCACCACAGACGTAAGGCTCACTGGTCTATAATTACCCGGACTATCCTTACTACCTTTTTTTAACAAGGGGACAACATTCACCTCCCTCCAATCCTCTGGTACCATTCCTGTGGACAACGAGGACATAAAGATCCTAGCCAGAGGCTCAGCAATCTCTTCCCTCGCCTCGTGGAGCAGCCTGGGGAATATTCCATCAGGCCCCAGGGACTTATCCGTCCTAATGTATTTTAACAACTCCAACACCTCCTCTCCCTTAATATCAACATGTTCCAGAACATCAACCTCACTCATATTGTCCTCACCATCATCAACTTCCTTCTCATTGGTGAATACCGGAGAAGTATTCACTGAAGACCTCGCTCACTTCTACAGCCTCCAGGCACATCTTCCCACCTTTATCTCTAATCGGTCCTACCTTCACTCCTGTCATCCTTTTGTTCTTCACATAATTGAAGAATGCCTTGGGGTTTTCCTTTACCCTACTCGCCAAAGCCTTCTCATGCCCCCTTCTTGCTCTCCTCAGCCCCTTCTTAAGCTCCTTTCTTGCTACCCTATATTCCTCAATAGACTCATCTGATCTTGCTTCCCAAACCTCATGTATGCTGCCTTCTTCCACCTGACTAGATTTTCCACCTCACTTGTCACCCATGGTTCCTTCACCCTACTATTCTTTATCTTCCTCACCAGGACAAATTTATCCCTAACATCCTGCAAGAGATCCCTAAACAAGTTCTAGCCTCATAGCCTCATAATTTGCCCTTCCCCAATTAAAAATGTTCCTGTCCTCTCTGATTCTATCCTTTTCCATGATAATATTAAAGGCCAGGGAGCGGTGGTCACTGTCCCCCAGATGCTCATCCACTGAGAGATCTGTGACCTGACCCTGTAACCTTTTTCTACAAACCTGACCATCGACTACCTCTGGGTTCCACCGCTCACCTACACACCATGAGCATTCTGCAGTGGTCAGTTAACCTCCCATCCTGCATGCTTCTGCAATGTGGGAGGAAACCAAAGCACCCGGGGTGGGCGGGAGGGGGCAACAACCCACGTGTCACAGGGAGAACGTGCAGACTCTCTTCAGCATCGGAGTTTAGCACTGAGCTCCATTTTGCCAGTTAAAGTGCCCATTAATTGCTAATTAAAGTGCCACTCAAGGAGGATTGAGCACCGAGGCAAATGTGGATGGTGAGTCAGAGTTCAGCGCCAGCTGCCTTCCTTTTGATCGCTGCTGGAGGAGGAGTCTGTGGACAGCCTATCACCGTGTGGCTCGCTGTGGAGGGTGGGTAGGCCTCTCCCTCGTGTGGTGTCCCGTTCTTTCCATGAATGTCCGTGATATCAGAGGATGGTATTGTAGTTCTGCGTTTATGGATTGGAATATTGCATTTATGGACTACGGACTTTTTCAGACTTATGGTTTTTATATTCTGTGTTTTTTTTATTGCCTGTTCCTTTTCTGTTTTGTTGTGTGAGGAGAGGGGGTTTGAGGGTTAGGATTCTATTGTGTTCTGTTAGTACTTTGTGAGGTGCAGGGGTTATTTTTGTGAGTTAATGTTCTTCCATTTTGTGTGGTGGGGGGGAGTTTTGGGGATTGATGATTGGGACACCGTTCTCTTTGGTGCAGGGGGGTGGGTTTGATGTTTCTCTCGGAACGACCTTCATGTTCTTTCTTTTGTTTCGTGGGTATCTGGAGAAGACAAATTTCAGAGTTGTATATGAATACATGGTTTGATAATAAATGAACCTTTGAACCTGGGTCTCTAGAGCCATAACCCGGTAGCTCCACTAACTATACCACTGTGCCTATTTCACTTTCACTGCTCCCTCCTTGCCATTCCAGAGGATTGCAACCTCTTCTGTTGTGGCATTAAAGTCAGTGATTCCAGTATCAATGGGATGTCAGGATGCAAGTGCGAGAGCAGAGGCACAAGTGAGAGAAACCAAGAAGAAATTAAAGTCAAACAAAATGACTGTGTTCATAGTATTCAGTAGTATGTAACTGTAACTTCAGTGTGATTAACAAGTGTTAAATATTACAATAGATGTTTGGAAAATACAGTGTAATTATGGTCATGCATTTTTTAGGTATCAGTTGTCATACAAGATGTGAGATTAATTAATGATAAGTATTACATTGTGAAGAGGAGAATGAGCATTATAAACTAGAGGGCAGAATCCTGAAAGGTTGCTGGAACAAAGAGACTTGGACTAAATGTGGTTGAAAGTAGCAGGAAGGTTTAAGAAATTGGTAAAGAAAAGTGTCATGTCCAGAATCAAGGAACAAAAAAATAAGGAAGTTCTGACAAATCCCTCTGGAGCACCGGTTGGTCCTCATACGTATTATGCCAGTTCTGTGCGTCATGCTTTAGCAAAGATGTGAAAGCTCTGGATAGAATGTGATGGGGAGCAGAGTACAGAGTGTGAATGAGGTGTACAGCTGGGGCTAGTCAGCTGGAGTGCTTCGTTGGCTGTGGTGCATTTCAGAACTTCAGGTGTTGGGAGGGAGGGTGGGGTTGCAGTCAGAGCCAGGGTCCAGAATTCTTGTTTGTTTCCCACTCTTTTTAAACTAGCCGGCTTCACTGGAACTTTCATTATACTACTGTGTAGCATATAAAGTGAAATGGAAATGTGTTTGGGTATTAATAGGTGCAATGTCTCAAAGTCTGGAAAATATGTTGGCCTGACCCCATCATAGTCCCAAGGATGCCATATTATCAGAGTTTATGTTGGCGTGTGGCCATGTGGTTAAGGAGTTCATCTAGTGATTTGAAGGTCACTAGTCTGAGCCTTGGCTGAGGCAGTGTGTGTGTACTTGAGCAAGGCACTTAACCACACATTGCTCTGCGACGACACCGGTGCCAAGCTGTGTGGGTCCTAATGCCCTTCCCTTGGACAACATTGGTGGCATGGAGAGGGGAAACTTGCAGCATAGGCAACTGCTGGTCTTCCATACAACCTTGTCCAGGCCTGCGCCCTGGAAACTTTCCAAGGCGCAAATGAGACTAACGGATGCCTATAAATAATTGTAAGATGGCACCTGTGTACAATGCTCCTTCAGTCGACATCTTCTGGGTAGATCATGAAACCATATATTTCACTTCTTTATGTCTTTCATATTTGTTTTTCATCTTGAGTGTAATTCTGGAATTGTTGGAGCCTGTGATTTGCAGTTTGGAGATCATTTGGGTGTTTCACCGCTCTGCAGTCTCCAAGGCAATTCTGGGAGGCAGAGGCAGCAGATGGGAACCTTGTGGTGAGAAGGCTGCGAGCCAACGTTCGACTCCATTTCACTGAATGAAGTGATGAAGAAGATTGGAATGCTGTCTGCCTTTTTATCCCCGGGATTGCTATGCTGCCAGAGAGGGGAGACTGCCTTTTTACCACTGGTGAGATCACTCTGCTACAGAGAGGGGAGACCCTCTGTCCCCTGAAAGCTGGACAAGTGCTACACCTGCCCGTACACCTGCTCTATCACCACCATTCCCCCACACATATCTCTTCACCTGTGAGTCTGTCAGCCTCGTCTGCTATATGTGGTGTTCCCGGTGCGGTGTCTTTTATGTTGGTGAGAACCAACATAGATTGGAGACCGCTTTGTTGAGCAACTTCTCTCTGTCTGTCACAAAAGGAATGTTTTTCTGGTGTCCACCCGTTTTAATTCTACTTCCCACTCCTCTTACGACTTGTCAATCCATGACCTCCTCTATTGTCATGATGAATCCACTCTCAGGTTGGAGGAACAGCAGCTGATATTCCATCTGGGTAGCCTCCAAACTGACAGTATGAGCATTGATTTCTTTATCTTTTAATAATTTCACCCCTTCCCCCTCCTCTCTTTTTCCGTTTCTCATTCTGACTCCCCTCTTACCCCTTCCCTTCTCCTCACCTGCCTATCTCCTCCCTCTGGTGTCCCTCCCTTTCCCTTTCTCCCATGGTCCACTATCCAATTCATTTTCTTTAGCCCCATACCTATTCCACCTATCACATCCCAGCTTCTCACTTCTTCCCCCTCCTGTCTTCTCCCTAGTCTCTTCACTACTAGTCACTGGCAGCCAGACAGAAAAGGCTCCCTTTATTCCCACACCTGCCTTTACACCAGCTCCATGACCACCATTCCCCCACACATATCTCTTCACCAGTGAGTCTGTCAGCCTCGTCTGCTATATGTGGTGCTCCTGGTGTGGCGTCCTTTACGTTGGTGAGAACCAACGTAGATTGGGGACCGCTTTGTTGAGCAACTTCTCTTTGTCTGTCACAAAAGGCGTGTTTTTCTGGTGTACACCCATTTTAGTTCTGTTAGATAGAGCTCTTAAAAATAGCGGAGCCAAGTGATATGGGGAGAAGGCAGCAACAGGGTACTGATTGTGGATGATCAGCCATGATCACAGTGAATGGCGGTGCTGGCTTGAAGGGCTGAATGGCCTACTCCTGCACCTATTGTCTATTGTCCCCCACCCACCTCCCCTCACCTGGCTTCACTCATCGCCTCCCAGCTTGTGTTGCTTCCCCTCCTCCCACCTTCTTATTCTGGCTTCTTTCCCCTTCCTTTCCAGTCCTGATAAAGTGTCCTAGCCCAAAACATCGACTGGTTACTCCTCTCCATGGTAGCTGCCTGACCTACTCAGTTCCTCCGGCATCATGCCTGTTGCTCAAGATTCCAGTATATGCAATCTTTTGTGTCTCCATTACAAAGACCAGACCATTTCCAGGGTAATATTTTGCTATGCAGAAATTGGCTGCTGCTGTTCCTGTATTACAACTGATAACCACACTACACAAGCACCTCCTTTATAATAACTCACTTTGGAACAATCAGAATTTGGGGAAACACATGTCTTTCTTTCCCTTGCAGACTATTTGGCTACATTGTCTGAAAACATCAGCTCCTAATTGAATGTGCAATTTTTTTTTTTAATTGCATGAATTGCTTTAGTGTAGTCTTAACACACCATCAGTTCATCTTACATATGTCATGATGGCAGCTATGCATTCATCTCTGAGTTTATGAGCTCAGTCTGCAGACCGTAAAGCCAGTCAAATGGAAGGGAAAGAAAGCAAAGCAGATGTCCAACTTCACGGCACGCCAGCCCATCTGTAACTTTGCCCATCTGTAGTTAATGGCACATACCAGTATCTGATATTTCTAGCTCGCAGTTTTTGTTGCCAGAAAGTGACTGAAGGGTATCTGTCCGTGTCCATCTGTCTCAGCTGTCATGTTGATCATGATTTTAGATTATACTAATGTCTGTGGGCTCTGTTAGTACCTGTCATTGTATGTCACTATCTATCAGTACTTCTCTCCCTCATCCTCTTTTTTCTATTTTAACCTCTTTGCCTTTCAACACTGTTTGTTGTCAGAACTAGAGAAGACTACTTAGCAGAGTGATGTTTTCCCTCAAATCTATCTCTGGAGGCTAAACCCCCAGCCCGTGGAATCAAGGAGATGAGCAGAGAGGGAAGGAGGTGAGGAAGATGAGACATTCTTCTCAGCAGGACACAGGAGAAACAGGTTGATAAGAACATGAACGTACGGCATGGAACATAGACCAGCACAGCACAGTACAGGCACTTTGGCACACGATGTTATGCTGTCCATTTAACCTACTCCAGGATCAATCTAACCCTTCCTTCGACTTTTCTTTCTTCCATGTGTTTATAGAAGAATCTCTGGGCACCACATTAGTGTAGCGGTCAGTGCATCACTGTTACAGTCCTCTGTAAGGAGTCTCTATACACCCTCCCCATGGAATGCTTGGGTTTTCTTCAGCTCCTCCAGTTTCCTCCCACAGTCCAAAGATGCACTGGGTAGGTTAATTGGTCATTGTAAATTGCCCAGAGGTTAGATTAGGGTTAAATCGAGGTGCTGGGGGTTGTGGAGCTGTGAGGCTCAAAGGGCCAGAAAGGCCTAATCCGCACAGTATCACTAAATAAAATAAAATAAATAAATATCCTTAATGTATCTGTCTATACCACCAATCTTGGCAGTGCATTCCATGTACTTACCACTCTCTGTGTAAAAAAACCTACCTCTGATATTCCCACGGGACTCCAATCATCCTAAAATTATGTCTCTCATATTTGACATTGCCACTGGCTGTCCACTCTATCTACAGTCTTCAAGAAGAGGAGAGAGGCAGAAGAAAGGAAACTATAGGCCTACAACAGGAATTCTGCAGATGCTGAGAATTCAGGCAGCACACATCAAAGTTGCTGGTGAACACAGCAGGCCAGGCAGCATCTCTAGGAAGAGGTACAATCGATGTTTCAGGCCGAGACCCTTCGTCAGGACTAACTGAAGGAAGAGTTAGTAAGAGATTTGAAAGTGGGAGGGGGAGGGGGAGATCCAAAATGATAGGAGAAGACAGGAGGGGGAGGGATGGAGCCAAGAGCTGGACAGGTGATAGGCAAAAGGGATACGAGAGGATCATTGGACAGGAGGTCCGGGGAGAAAGACAAGGAGGTGGGGGGACCCAGCTCTATAAAACTCTGGTTAGGCCACAGCTGATGTCACTCAGGTGTGACGTGGCAGCACTAGCAGAGGCCGCCAGACGTCAGTTGTGGCTCAGCGCTCGTACTGGTTACACCTGCATTTGCTGTTCACTGATATCTTGTGTTCACTGTTGACTTTGTTTTTAATTTCACTGTGAAACTGTCAAAAAGAGCTGCAGATACTCCTACAGGTAACAATGAGAAAAAGAGAAGGAAACATCTATCATTATTAATAATGCAGAAAGTGGAGTTATTGCAGAAGCTTGCTCGTGGTGTGTCTGTGCGGCGTGTTACTGAAGAAAATAGTGTCAGAACTGCCAGTGTATATGATTTAAATAAACAGAAAGACAAGTTACTGAAGTTTTATAGTGATAGTGACAGTGATGTTCTACATTTATTCCAATAGGTCATTTACCATGCGTTTGATTCGGTTCGTTTGAAGCTGTATATTTTTTGTGTTTTATTGAATGTTTTTGTTAGAAATAAAATTTCTTCTTGTCATTATTCCCTAAACAATAGAGTATAACAATTATTTACGTAGCATTTACATTGTATTAGGTGTTATAAGTAATCTAGAGATGACTTAAATTATATGGGAGGATGTGTATAGGTTTGGTGTGCTGCCAGGTCCTAAAGTCCACCATATTGAGACAGGTGAAATAAAGGACTTGAGCATATGTGTTTTTTGGTATCGGGGGTGGGGGGTGGGTCTGAAAAATTCTGAATTCCGAAATGCAACTGGCCCCAAGGATTTCGGATAAGGGATTGTGGACCCGTACTGAGTTCTAAGTTCATCAAACTTGTTCCTAATGCTTCTCGCATTAGACACATTTCAACCCATCTAATTGACTTCACTGATGCCCTATTGACTGTGTATCCTTCATCACAGTCTCTACCTTGCATCTATCTTTCTATCAACTACTCCAACATCTAACCCATGTTCCTGCCAACCTAGTTTAACCGTCCCTGACAGCTCTAGCAAACTGCCTGCAATGGCAATTAGTCCCCCTCAAGTTCAGGTGTAACCAGTCCCTTTTGTACAGGTTATACCTTCTCCAGAAGAGATCCCAACAACCTACAAATCTGAAACCTCACAACCCCCCCCCCCCGCACACCAGTTCTGCAGCCACACTATAATTTTCCATATTATCCTATTCTTACTCTCACTGGCGCACGGCACAGACAGCAATCCAGAGATTACTACCCATAAGGTCCTGCTTTTTCAAAATCAGAATCAGATGTAATATCACTGGCATATGTTGTGAAATTAGTAGTTTTGCAGAATAATATTATGAACTATAAAGTACAGTCGGAAGTATATATGAAGAATAAAATTAAATAAGTTGTGCAAAAGGAGAGGGAAAGATACTGAGGGAGTGTTCATGGGTTCATTGTCCATTCAAATATTTGATAGCAGAGGGGAAGAAGCTTTCATGAAACATTGAGTGTGTGTCTTTAGGCTCCTTTACATCCTCCTAGATGGTAGCAATGAGAAGAGGCTGTCCTGGGTGACGAAGTTTCTTAATATTGGTTGCCACCTTTTTGAGACATTGCTTTTTCAGTGTGTCCTGGGTGCTGGGGAGGTCAGTTCTCATGATATAACTGGTTGAGTTTATAACTTTCAGCAGCTTTTTCTGATCCTGTGTAGGGGACTAGCCATAGCAGAAGGTGATGCAACCAGTTAGAATGTTCTCCGCGGTACATCTGTAGAAATTTGCCAGTGTCTTTGGTGACATACCAAGACTCCTCAAACTCCTAATGAAATATAGCTGCTGTCATGCCTTCTTTATAATTGCATCAATATATTGGGCCTACATTTGGCCCATCAGGTCTACTCCGCTATTCAATCATGGCTGATCCTTTTATTTCCCTTCCTCAGCCTCACTCTCCAGCCTTCTCCCCATAGCCTTTGATGCCATGTCCAATCAAAACTTATCAAGCTCTGCCTTAAATACACCCAAAGACCTGGCCTCCATAGCTGCCTATGGTATGAAATACCAGAAATTCACCACTGTCTGGCTAACGAAATGTCTTTGCCCCATCTATCTGGAGATTGAGCCCTCTTGCCCTAGGCTCCCCCTCCATGGGAAACATCATTTCCACATCTACTATGTCTAGGACTTTCAAGATTCGGAAGGTTTCAATAAGATCCCCCCTCATCCTTCTAAATTCCAGCGAGTACAGACCCAGAGCTATCAAACATTCCTTGTATTCTTTCATTCCCGGTATCATCCTTGTGAACCTCCTCTGAACCTTCTCCAACGTCAGCACATCTTTTTCTTAGATGAGGTCCCCAAAACTGTTCACAATACTCATGGTGAGGCCTCACCAGTGCCTTATAAAGCCTCAGCATCACATCCCTGCTTCTAGGAACTTCATACTGCTCACCCTTTCCATTTCTGATCCCTCTATGAGTGTGTTCCCTCGACTACCCCTTCCTGAAGTCCACAATCAACTCCTCAGTTTTACCGACATTGAGAACAAGGCTGTTGCTGTGACAGCACTCAACCAGCTGATCCATCTCACTTCTGTTCTCTTCCTTGTCACCATCTGAAATTCCACCAACAGTTAGGTCATTGGCAGATTTATAGAAGGCGTTTGAGCTGCGCCTAGCCACCCAATTGTGGATGTAGAGAGGGTAGAGCAGTGGGCTAAGCACGCATCTTTGAGACGTGCCAGTGTTGATTCTCAGCGAGAAGGAGATGTTATTTCTGATCCACTCAGACTGTGGTCTACTGGTGAGGAGTCAAGGATTCAGTGGCAGAGGGAGATACTGAGGCCTGGGTTTTGGAGCTTGTAGATCAGAACTGAGGGTATGATTGTGTTGAACCCTGAGCTGTAGTCAATAAACAGCAACCTGGCATATGTATTGCTATTGTTCAGGTAATCCAAGGCTGAATGGAGAGCTGGTGAGATTGCATCCTCTGTAGACATATTGTAGTGATAGGCAAATTGCAGCAGGTCCAAATCCTTGCTTAGTCAAGAGTTGATTCCAGCCATCACTGCCCTCTCAAAGTACCTCATCATAGTAGATACGAGTGCCACTGGTCGACAGTCATTGAAGCAGTTCACCCTGCACTGCTTGGGCACTGGTATGATTGTCGCTCTTTTGAAGCAGATGGGAACCTCTGACTGCAACAGTGAGGGATTGAGGTGTCTTTGAACAGTCCCGCCAGTTGGTTTTCAGAACCCGACCAGGTCCACCATCAGGGCCTTTCACCTTGTGAGGGTTCACCCTTTTGAAAGATGTTCTGATATCGGCCTCTGAGATAAAGATCACAGGTTCACCAGATGCTGCAGGGATTTGCACAGGCGTAGTTTTATTCTCCCTTTTAAAGCGTACATAAAAGATGGTGAGCTCATCTGGGAGTGAAGTATCAGAGCCACTCATGTTAGGTTTTGGTTTGTAGGAAATGATGGCCTGCAAACTCAGACAGAGCTGATGTGAATCTGATTCGGTCTCTAACTTCAATCAGAATTGTTTTTTTCCCCCCACTCTTTCCAATATTTTTATTAAATTTATTAAATTTAATATACATAAATACAGAATTCATGAGGATATTTATTATAAATCAAAATAAGGTAGCATATAATGCGCTATATATAAAAATCACACTGATACAATCACAGTATCCCATATTCATGATCAATCAAATAAAATAAATTGAATTATGAAGTACAATAATATGGTTAATTATATTATTAAAAAATATCTACACCCACTACCAAGACAAAGCTGGTTGGTAAAAAGAAAAAAGTACTTTACCATATAGTGTTTTATAATAATAGCCCAGATCTATATTTTAATGACAATAACAATTCAATGATTTTCAAAATAGTTCAGAAAGGGTCCCCATAACGTTTGAAAATCTTGATTAGAATCAGAAATTAGAGTCAGTGTGGGCATGGTGGAGGATTACAAATACCTGGGGATACGAATTGACAATAAACTGGACTGGTCAAAGAACACTGAGGCTGTCTACAAGAAGAGTCACAACCGTCTCTATTTCCTGAGGAGACTGAGGTCCTTTAACATCTGCCGGATGATGCTGAGGATGTTCTAAGAGTCTGTGGTGGCCAGTGCTATCATGTTTGCTGTTGTGTGCTGGGGCAGCAGGCTGAGGGTAGCAGACACCAACAGAATCAAGAAACTCATTCGTAAGGCCAGTGATGTTGTGGGGATGGAACTGGACTCTCTCACAGTAGTGTCTGAAAAGAGGATGCTGTCTAAATTGCATGCCATCTTGGTCAATGTCTCCCATCTACTACACAATTTACTGGTTGGGCGCAGGAATACTTTCAGCCAGAGACTCATTCCACCAAGATGCAACACAGAGCGTCATAGGAAGTCATTCCTGCCTGTGGCCATCAAACTTTACAACTCCTCCCTTGGAGGGTCAGAAACCCTAAGCCAATAGGCTGGTCCTGGACTTATTTCCATCTGGCATAATTTACATATTATTATTTAATTATTTATGGTTTTATATTGCTATATTTACACTCTATTCTTGGTTGGTGCAACTGTAACGAAACCCAATTTCCCTTGGGATCAATAAAGTATGTCTATCTATATCAAACAACGAATCTTCTCTAAATTTAAACATGGCATAACCTTCACTCTTAAATAGCATTCCTGACTCCTTGACTATACCTTCTTGGTCTTTATCACTGGTGCTGCAGTCTTTAGTCTGCCAATATGTTGGGAATAGAAGTATAACTAGGTGATCAGACTTTCCAAAGTCTGTGCATGGGATGGCACAGTAAGCGTTCTTGTTGGAGGTGTAATCATGGTCAAGTATGCCATCTCCTCTGGTTCCACAGGTGATATGTTTGTAGTAATTGTTCAGCAGCTTCCTCAAGTTGCCCTGTTTGAAATCTCCTGCAATGATAGGGAACGCATCAGGGTTTCCAGTTTCGTGCCTGTTGATTACATTGCTCAGCCTCCAGTGTCCGCCAGACATTGGCCTGAGGAGGAATGTACACTGCTATCAGGATGTTGGCAGGAAACTCCCTCAGCAAAGAAAAATGGATGACATTTGACCACTGGATGTTCCAGGTCAAGTAAGCAGGACTGACACAGAACCTTCACTTTTGAGTTAATCATCTCCTCTGTCCTTAAAGGACTGAGCTGTCCTGTGTTTGCAGAGAATGGTGAAGCAAATGGGCTGCAATGCAGCATCCAAAATTGCTGGTGTGAGCAATGTTTCTGTAAAGCAGAGTACCTCTGTTCCTCTGGTACAGCAATCTTGCTCTGAGCTCTTCAGTTTTATTTTCCAGATACTGTACATTTGCCAGCAGGATAGTCAGGAATGGAAATCTAAGGCCTGTGTTTCAATAATACCTGTAGACCAACGTAGCATCCCTCCTTCCATTTTATTAAAGAGGAACTGTACTCACGACCCAAGTTTGCCATCCATGGTTTGTTAATTTTGAGTATCAATAGATTGTTTTAAACATCTTAAAACGATGCTGCTTACTGAAGTACCCATGGCTCGGACTGTGGATTTCATCTGCAGTAGTTCCAATTGGGAATATTTGATGATTCCCATTGGAACTGCACTCAAAGAGTCGTGACTTAATGGTGCTATCTTACCAGAAGCTTCCTACCCAACTCCCTATATCCTTTTCAAGTTCTCATCCCTATGTTGTTGATACCATTATGCACTATGACCTCTGGCTATTTACCTTAAGAGTGCTGTGGATCCAGTCTGAGACATCATTGAGCCTGTCACCTGAGAGGCAACATCCTATCTGGGAGACTCTGTCATGGCCACAGAATCTCCTATCTATTTCCCTTAACTATTGGGTCCCCTACCACCATCTCTCTTCACTTCTAACCCCTTCTCTTCTGAGAACAGAGTAACAGAGACCCGGTCACTGCAGTTTTCACCTGGTAGGATACCCCCCCCTCCAATAGTATCTGATGCAGTATACACTTGTTATTGCAGGGAACAGTCACAGGAGTATCCTGCACTGTACTTTTCCTCCACTGACAGTCACACAGCTACCTGCTTTCTGCAACTTGGATGTGACTGCCTCCCTATACCTCCTGTCTATCAAATCCTCATTATCCTGAATGATGTGTAGGTCAGTGAGTGGAGGTGATAGGGAATTCAATAATTAGGGGAAGAAACAGGAGATTCTGTAGACAGGAAAGAAACTCCCAGCTTCATTTCCCTATCACAGTCTGTAAGGAGCTGCAACTAGATGCACTTCTGACAAGTGTAGTAAACAGGGACACAGGAGGTCTCTCTAACTTCTCACATCAGGTAAGAGGAGCACACCACTAGTGCCTTGGGTTCTACTCTACCAATGCAATAAAAAGAAAGTAAGAGAAACTTACCAGAAACTCACCTTGGACTCCACCTCCTCTCACTGAAGCCTCTTGTGCCAAAGCCTCAGTGCCTGTCTCTAAGCCTGTCCACTCACACTATGGCTCTATTTAAACCTAATCTCTTTATACTGACCCTTGCTCATTGCCTAATTACCAATCAATTTAAAACTAAACAGAAAGGCCTGATGGGTACCATTTTTTTAATCTCCTTCTTGATCCAAATAATGGCTCCTGTTACCTGTACCAAGGAATGTGGGAAATCTAATGGCAGAAACCTGAGGAGGGACAGGAATTTCACCTGGAAGTGATAGTGAATTGAGTTGCCAGACAATAATTTGGAGATAAGATATTGAAGTGGTATCAAACAAGCAATTGGTTCCTCCTGTTGAACACTAAGATATACTCTGAAAAGATAACAGGTAAAGGATTGCTTGTGGGTAGAACAGCGCCTGTGGGGGTGGAACAGTTAATATCTTGGATCAAAGCTCTGCACCAAGAAGAGTAAGGTGAGCAGCCTCAACAATGATGTTCCACTTGCACTCACATCTACTGTAATTAAGTGATTTGAGAGGTTGTTCATGGCCAGAATCAACTCCAGCCTAAGCAAGGACCTGGACCCACTACAATTTACCTATCACCATATCTAGAGTGGATACAATCTCACCGGCTCTCCACTCAGCTCTCAATAGCCTGAACAATAGTAATACCTCTGTCAGAACCTGTTTATTGACTACAGCTCTGCATTCAATCCCATCATACCCTCAATACTAATCAACAAGCTCCAAAATCTGGGCCTCTGTACCTCTCTCTGCAACTGGATCTTTGACTTCCTCACCAGGAGACCACAGTCAGTGCAGCTCGGGAAAAAACATCTTGTCACTGAGAATCAACACTAACGCACCTCGAGATGTGTGCTTAGCCACAGCTTTATCTCAGTACATCCACAATTGTGTGGCTAGGCCCAGTTCAAATGCCCTCTATAAATTTGCCAACGGCATAACTATTGTTGACAAAATTTCAGATGGTGACAGGGAGGCGTATAGGAGTGAGATTCATCAGCTGGTTGAGTGGTGTCACAGCAACAACCTTGCACTCAGCATCAGTAAAACCAAGGAATTGATTGTGGACTTCAGGAAGAGGAAGTCAAAGGAACACACACCAGTCTCTATTGAGGGATCAGCAGTGGAAAGGGTGAGTAGTTTCAAGTTCCTGGGTGTCCCCATCTCTGAAGATCTATCCTGGGCCTAACATATTGATGCAATTACAGAGCAGGCACGACAGCAGCTATAGTTCATTAGGAGCTTGAGGAGGCTTGTTATGACCCCAAAAACTCTAGCAAATTTCTACAGATGTACCGTGGAGCGCATTCTGACTGGTTACATCATCATCTGGTTTGGAGGGGCTGCTGCACAGGAGCAGAAAAAGCTGCAGAATGTTGTAAACTCAATCAACTCCATCATGGACACTAATCTCCCAGCATCCAGGACATTGTCACAAGGCGATGCCTCAAAAATGCTCTGTCTATCATTAAACATCTCCTTCACCCAGGTCTTCCCCTCTTCTCACTAGTACTATCAGGGAAGAGATAGAGGAGCCTGAAAACACTCACTCAATGTTTTAGGAACAGCTTCTCCCCCTTCGCCATCAGATTTCTGAATGGACAATGAACCATGTATACCACCTCATTGTTTTTTTTTTCTATTTTTTACTCTCTTTTCGCACCATTTTCCTTGAGGAAGCTTAGTGTAGGGACACCGTTACAGGCAAGAGCATGTGGAAAATCAGCAGTACGAGAATAGTTGAGGAGTGTGGTTTGAAATTTTCTCTTGCTGCTGATAATTTGTTGTTCGTAAGTGGTCACTATGATGCAATGAGGTTATGGAGTTATACAGAGCAGAATCAGACCCCCTTAGTCCATGCTGGCCATCAAGAATTTAAATACTCCAATCACATTTTAGTCTCCCCACATTTTCACCAGCTTCCCGCCAGATTCTACCACCCACCATCGAGGTCATATTACTGCAGTCAAATAACCTACGAACTGGCACAGCTCATGGTGTAGAAGGAGATCGGAGCACCAGAGGAAACCCATGCAGTCACAGGAAGAACATGCAAACTCCACCCAGAATCACCTTAGATCGGGATCAAACCGAGTTTGCTGGATTTGTGAGCAGAAGCTCTGCATAGCATTACTCTAAGGGAACAATTTAGTTGCAACAGGGTTGGGAGTGAACTGGGATCATGTTCATTGGAAGCACAGTTTGAAAAGTTATTTTCTGATTCCAAAACCTCCCTTCCTTTTCTTCCTCCTGCTTGATAGCTGCTGATGAGGTTTGAACCCTCATGTTTGCAGGTATTCCAGAATTTATAAGACCCTCTACTACCAGTCTCCTTTCTGTGGTATAGGCAGCAAAAGGCATCTGTGGAAAGGTTCTAACCTATAATCATTTTGCATATGGATCTGACCTTCATTTTGAGCCTGGTGAAACATTTAAGTTCTTATTCTGTGAGAGCCAATGACCTTTTGGCATGCTGACATCAAAATAACAGAGAATTCTATTGCACATAGTCTGAAGGTCGATCAGAGGTCCGGCTCGAAGCTTGAAGGCCGATCGAAAGTCCAGAAGTTGAGGCCCTGTGGCTGGAGCTCCAAGTCTGCAAATCTTTACGAATCCACTGGGGAAGTTGGGACCCAGTGTCTGTGAATCCACAAGTCCACTCTTGGCTGGAGGGTGAAGAGGGTCTTGGGGTTAGAGGACCTTGTATGTGTGTGGGTGGGTGGGAGGGAGGGAAGAACTGGTCATATTTTGCTATTGTTGCTTTGTTGCTTGGTATGCTTATCTTGTTGTGCTCTGTGTTGTTCTACTGAGCACGGTGGGCACGCTATATCAGTGCTGGAATGCGTGGCGACTCTTGCGGGCTGCGTCCAGCACATCCTTGGGTGTGTTGGTTGTTAATGCAAATGATACATTTCACTTTAAGTTTCAATGCACATGTGATAAATAAATCTGAAATGGTTAGTTCAAAATTCATAGCTACGGAAAGACAAAGAAACACAGAACAAAACAGACCCTTTTGCACACCAAGTCTGACTGACCATCCATTTATGCACATTAATCCTACTTTAATTCAATACTTTGATTTTCCCACATTCTCATCCACTCTCCACATTGGGGGCAATTAATGGTAAGTAGTTAACCTATCAACCAGTTAAATGGTTAAACTGAGCTCTGGTCCATAGAGTCTTTGCCACAATTCAAAGAGATTGTCTGGAAGAACAATTCTCTCTCAGTAGATGCGGAATAATGTGCTAGAAATGTCACTGGCTGTGTCTACCTAGGTTGTTGCTTCATTTGCCTGCAGTATGTCTTCCCAACTCTGACAGTCATTACACTGCTAGTTTATTTAGTTCTATGGTGAGCACGTAATGTGATTTAAAGAACAAGGACTTCCATTTATAAAGCTCCATTTAAAGACCATCGTTATAGCTAATAAAGTCCTACTGAAGTGTAAAAGTAGCACTATCACATGTAGGATTTAGGAATTGTAGCAGCCTCCTTGTACAATCCTACATACTGCATTCAATCAAAACAACCAAACAATTGCATTTTATTGATATTGGTAGGAAGGGAGCACTCACTTGTTCTTAGTAGTGCTAGTTTAAATATTATCCAGGATTTCACTAGATGTTATAGAGTATATCTATTTTAAGTAAGATACAGGAGGAGTTTTGCTTTGTCATAGAATCATCGGTCTCTGAGAGACACATCTTGGAAACAGGCCTATTGGCTCGCTGAATCATCAACCACCCATTTTTACTCTGCCCCTAATTATTCTCCCCAAATTCCTGTTGACTCCCCATGGGTTCTACTTCTCATCTACACACACAAGGGTAACTAACAGTGGCCAATTAACCTGCTAACCTGCACGTCTTTGAGATGGAGAACCTGGAGATCACAAAGCTCTACAGAGCCTACAGTCGAAGTCAGGACTGAACACGGGTTCCCAGAATTGTGCCACCCTATTCTTGAATACTTATTTGGAAATGCAAGTTGAAAATATGCCCTGAACATACAGTATTTGCATTTTTTTCACATTCACTGTCTGAGGTGTTGCAGGGAATGAACTACATTGCCATAAATAGTTCTCTGCAGCTCTTATCGACATTCTGCCTTGCTCCATGTCAATACATGTGTTGAACATGTGTTGGTGGCATTCCGATGTAGCAGACACATTGTTCCATAAACAACACACACAAAATGCTGGAGGAACTTAGCAGGCCAGGCAGCATCTATGGAAAAAAGTACAGTCAACGTTTTGGGCTAAGACCCTTCAGCAGGACTGGAGAACAGTTGATTTAAAAGGTGGGGAGGGGAGGGAAAAACACAAGATGATACCAGGAGGGGGAGGGGTGAAGTAAAGAGCTGGGAAGTTGATTAGTGAAAGAGATACAGGGCTGGAAAAGGGGGGAATCTAAAAGAAGTGGGCAGAAGGCCATGGAAGAAAGAAAAAGGGAGGAAGGTGATGGGCAGGCAAAGCGATAAGGTGAGAGATAGAAAAGGGGATGGGAAATGGTGAAGAGGGAGCATTACCAGAAGTTCGAGAAATTGATGTTCATGCTATCAGGTTGGAGGCTACCCAGACAGAATATAAGATGCTGTTCCTCCAACCTGAGTGTGGCCTTATTGCGACAGCAGAGGAGGCCATGGATGGCTATATCAGAATGGGAATGGGAAGTGGAATTAAAATGAGTGGCCACTGGGAGATCCTGCTTCTTCTGGCGGATGGAGTGTAGGTGCTCAGAGAAGCAGTCTCCCAATCTACTAATATACTGGGAGCACCAGACACAGTTAATGGCCCCAACAGACTCACAGGTGAAGTGTCACCTCACCTGGAAAGACTGTTTGGGGCCCGGAATGGTAATGAGGGAGCAGGTGCAGCAATTGTTCTTCTTGCAAGGATAAGTGTCAGGTGGGAGATCAGTGGGGAAGGACGAATGGACAAGGAAGTTGTGTAGGGAGTGATCCCTACAGGAATCAGACAGTGTTGGGGCAGGGGGATTGAAAGATGTGCTTAGTTGTGGGATCCTGTTGGAGATGGCGGAAGTTCTGGAGAATTATGTGCTGGATGCAGAGGCTAGTGGGGTGGTAGGTGAGGACAAGAGGAACCCTATCCCTGGTAGCGTGGCAAGAGGATGGTGTGAGAGCAGACATGCGTGAAATGGAAGAGATGTGGTCGAGGGCAGCATTGACGGTGGAGGAAGGGGAGCCCCTTTCTTTGAAATTCTTCAATAGCTTGATATTAGGGATCCACAAATAACCCTAGCACAGAATAATATTTTTGCTTGTCAGCTGTAAAATCAGAATGTGTGTTTTTCCAGCTGCATATCTTCTTCACGTAACCTCATGCAGTTTCTAGTATCACTGCAAATAGGCTGAACTGTTCTTGAAACTATGCAAATCCAATACAGGAGGTTTCAGAATGGCATCCCTCCCCTTGACTTGATCCTAACCTATTTCCACTTTGTAAGCAGGGAACACTCCAATTAAGTTTTGAAACTCATCCCAGACTGAGAGTATCCCGAAATTATGTAAAGTGTCTGAGAGAGCTCTGGAGATAAATCTTCCTGGTGGTGCGTGGGAGATCATGAACACTCTGTGGATGAACTAATATGGGAGGGACTATTTATAAATAATATGGGATGAAGGCAGCTGTTTATATGGGACAAATATTAAAAAATAAAAACTAATCAAGAAAATAGCCGAGGTTCTCTTCACTTACTCGGGACGGTATTTTGCTTAATTGGGATATTGGGACAGGGTTCTAACTAGAGTCAGTCACATGTACTTGTGTGGCAGTTAAACACTACGCGTGTTCAGAGCAAACAGTTTTTAAATAGTGTCTGTTGCATGTGTTTGTGTTCAAAAAGCAATGAATTTTATCACTGATAGTTGGTGAGAAATAAGAAGGAAGACTATTCAGAATTGATTTTCTTGCTGTAGTTTCAAGCATTCAGGCTTCGAGATGCCTGAAGTGAAAATGAAATGATTTCACTACTTCACCAAGTTAGGAACGACAAAGAATTTGAAGGTATTGACAAACATCTTGAATGTTACAATGAAAATGAAGATTTGGAGGATGCAATCATTGAAAGCGTTATAAGTAGCCATCATCTACACTAGGTGTCTGTGTTGATTTTGTTCATTTACAGTCAATCAAAAGAACATGGCAGAGTACATTGGATGAATTCCTCCTTTGATAACCATGAGGAACTCCAGTTTTATAGGACTGTAGTAGTATTGGTAGTGTTCTAATTTGTTCTGTATTTCATTTAAATACATAATTTGTTACTCAATTAAATGGTAGCTTGTCTTCGTATGCATTTTAACTATTTTCATAAAACTTTGGCTAAATGGGGCAGTTGTTTAATTGTCCAAAATGTACAGGTCCCCATATGTCCTAATCAACTGGAACCACTGTCCTGTATGTGTAGGTGTCTATGACGAATAAAATAGAGGACATATCTTCAGAAAAAGGGATTACCCATCTAAGATGGACACAAGAAGAAATTTCTTCTTTCATAAGGTTGCAGCTCTTTGGAATTCTCTACTCTAAAGAGCTGTGGAGTCTTTGAATATATTCAAGAGGGAGACTGACAGACTTTGAAATGTGCAGGAAGTTAAAGGGTGTGAGGAAAGAGTAGGAAGGTGCTGTTGTGGCCAAGATCGGACCAGCAGCAGTCTTATTGAATGGCAGAACAGGATCGCAGGTTTGAAATGCTTATGTTCTTACAACTACACACGGACTGAAACAGCCACAAAAAGAGAGAAAGCTGAAAATACTCAGCAACTTGGGCTGCATATACAGAGATAGAGAATGAGTATGAGAATGTTAGAGCTTTCCATCCAAATTGTGCATCTTTGCATTGGTACTGCTGTGCTTGCACAGGGTCATCACCCCACACTGGGGTAAGGCAGGTGCTCTACTGCAAATTCTTAGTTGAAGTGAATATATAATTGAAATCGAAGAGTGCATCAAAAACCTCCCACAACCTGGCAGCTCAGCTATTAGATGTCAAAAATTGATGTGATTTCATCATGTAATCTGTTACATTAGAATTAATTATGCTTGGCACAATATGTTATTGAATGAAACTTCCCAAACCAAGTTGACTACCCTACTGGTTTGTAGCCTAAATGTGCTATATAGTCGCACACCCTATCAACGTGCTGCGCTCTGCTTTCAAAGTTGATCCAACAGAATCAATTTCAGAGGCAGACTACCAACATCACTATGGAGGTGCTTAATATAATTGATTCTGGATGAATCCTCCTACCAGACAACTTACGTTATGTCTTATGTTACGAATAACTTAACTACATCTCCTACGTTCAGTTGGACAGCAGGTGCTGTTACTGGAAATTATTCCCAAGGCCACCTGAGATAGCAAGGCATGTGAGCTATTGATTCCCCTACTGCTGCATGCTGCGATGTGATCATGGAGGGGAGGAGAAGATGGCAGCACGACGCAGCGTGCGCGGCTGCTCCGAAATGATATCGGTATTTGTTAAGTAGGTACCGTGCACAATCCTGATTTGATGGAGACAGCCGTGAGAAGCACGGAGGAACACCTGGAGAAACTTCTGAAATGCCCGCTTCGCTGCCACTGCTACTGTGCAATCGAGAATCTCCGGAGGGGAAGGCCCCAAATCCTCAGCTTTGCCTATTGCCTGTTGCCAGGGCCGGGGTCGAAGCGCTCGGCAGAGATGGTGCTCGGTGCTTGGTGTCGGATGGCTGGTCGGAGGCTCGAAGTTTTCGGACGGACTCAGAGTCGGACTGTGGTCGGGTACTTCCAGGGTGCTGCATCGGCGAGTTTGCGGCGCTGGAGGTTCATGCAGGGAGAGTTTTTCTTCCTTCTATCGTCTGCGTGAGATGATGAGACTTTTGACAGACTTTGAGACTTTTTTTTACCGTGCCCATGGTCTGTTCTTTATCAAATTACAGTATTGCTTTGCACTGCTGTAGCTATATGTTATAATTATGTGGTTTTGTCAGTTTTTCAGTCTTGGTCTGTCTTGTGTTTCTGTGATATCATCCTGGAGGAACATTGTATCATTTCCTAATGCATGCATTACTAAATGACAATAAAAGAGGACTGTGTGTCCTCATAATCTAATGATTATAAAAGCCTACCATTTATCTCGGGCATGTATTTGAGTCAGAGGGCCTCTCTCCATTTTGCTGGACCTTCCTTGTTTCTCTCCTCTGCTGCTATAAACCATTCACACCCTCCCTAGGCCAATCTTTTATTTGTTTCATTCTCACCTCCCTTGCCTTATCCCTTCATTCTGTTCGTCACCATGGCCCATTCTGCAGGTCGGGTGTGTTGGCTTCCTGATCAAGAAAAACCTATTTGGCTGGTGGAAGAATTTATATATCAGATGTTTCTTGAAGTTTGTAAAGAAGCCTTGAAACCAGTCGACATCCCCATCACCTTAAGTCTCCCTTCTTCCCTCTCTATTAGGAATGTCCCTCACCATAAATTCACTAGGATCCTCCCAACAATGATCTCAGAGAAAATGCTCCCTGCTCCAGACATCTCCACTCCACACCTTACCCCAGTTAATCACAGACATCCCCTATCCCCCCAGCCCAGCTCTTAACCTGGACAGATTTACTCATACTGTGCAGTTCCGATCACAGAGAGTTGCCTCTAGTTTAGCTCCAATTTTGGGTGGAGCAGGACTCCTTTTAGCCCCATTGCCTTGGTTCCATTTCGATTACTCAATCGCAGTCGTGGATAGAACGCCCCAGCAAGCCCTCACCCTGCCTTGTTCCTTGAAGCACTTCCTCACACTTCTCCCCTCCATTTTAGAGCAAGAGGCAGTGTTTCTGTGCCTGACCCCGTGGACCTGGCTTCGGTTAGTAGGGTCAAGAGGATGATGTTAAATCAGACACTAAAGTCAACACAATAATTTATTCCAGCAGCTTTATTAGGAATTTCAATGCACAAAAAAAAATATTTTAAAAAAAGTCAAAGAGCATACAATCTCTAATTAGCAAATGAGGCACTTGTGGTTGAGCCCGGAATCTTACCGACTCATCCGAAATTAAGGTTAGATAGGTGTCACACTACAAAGGGAAGTCCATCTCATAGTACAGTACTGATTGTGTCAAACTCCTTGGTGATCTGTGTGCTGGGTAGGGACTTCAGGTACTCAAGGTGGCGCCTGGCATCTTCCTGATTCTGACGCACATAGTACACAATATAGGAGATGACCATGGTGAACCAGCCGAACATGGTGATGAACATGGCGATGTCGGTCGTCTTCTGGTGAATGTTGCAGAAGTTTATACCTGAATTGAGGATCTGGATGAGTGGCTTTCCCGTGTACTCCTCCTGCACGGAGGACTGGCAGATGAAGTCGTTGACCGTCTCTGGATCAAGGGTCAACTCCTTGATGACTTGCTGCAGCGTACACTCGCAACGCCATGGGTTGTTAGAAAGACGGACCTTTGCTTTAATTTTACCAAAGACTTCCTTCGGTACACTCTGGATCTGATTGCTGGAGAGATCAAGCATCTTGAGGCTCTCAGGGATTCCTTTAAATGCTCCAATATCTATTGACTCAATGGCATTTTTGGATAAATCCAGCTCCTTGAGTAGGTTTAAGTCCTTGAAGGCATTGTTGCGTATTTTGGTTATCCTGTTGGAGTTGAGATGTAAGAACACAGTATCAGGAGGGAGGTCTTTCGGTATTTCTTTCAGGTTCTTGCCAGCACAGCGCACAAACTTGCCATTGTTGTCAAAGCACTGACAGCTTCTGGGACATGAGGTGGTGGCCGCTTGAAGCAAAGAGAACAGCATCAGGAGACCAGCCAGGGCCATAGAGTGTGCAATCTTGAGCTGGAGCCATGGGATGCCTGTCAGCAACATGGTTAGGAGATCTTTGAACCATCCATTAAAGTAGCTTGTCCATTCCGGCAGTGGCCGCTGTACCCAAAGACTGACTTCAATCTCCAGAAGGAACCCTGCAAACTAAAAGAAAATAAAGGATGATGAAAAACCAAGGGTGTGCTGACGGTTATTTCCCCTTTCTGTTGAATGGCATACACAGAAACAAATCGTTTATTATTTTTAAAAAAGGAACTATTGGAGGAACTCAGAAGATTAGTCAGTATCTGTGGAGAGAATTGGACAGTCAGTATTTTGGGTCATAACCTTGTGTTAAGTCCAGATGAAAGATCATTTAATGGAATAGTTTATGCTGATGCTTATCCACCACACAAGTGACTCTCCCCCTTCTACCTTGCAACAGAACCCTCTTTTCACCCCTCCCTTGAACAAAGGGCAGTGCGGTTAGCGTAGGAGTTAGCACAGTGCTTTAAAGCACAGGTGACACGGGGCAAATTCCTGCTGTTGCCTGTAAGGAGTTTGTACATTCTCCCCGTGACTGTGTGGGTTTCCTCCAGGTGGTCCGGTTTCCTCCCACAGTCCAAAGATGTACCGGTTAGCAGGTTAATTTGTCATTGTGAATTGTCACGTGATTGCACAAGGATTAAGTCAGGGGATTGCTGAGCAGCCTAACTCACAGGGCCAGAAGGGGCTGTTCCATACTGTATCTTAATAAGTAGATTAAAAGTTAGAAAAAAATTTATTATATTTCCTTGTGACTTAACCATGCCGTTTACCTCCTCCAATCCATGTGGTAACACGACTCACATTTTTGGTGTACTAATTTCCTGCTCACTCCCATATTTGATTTGCTAATGATTAATTATAGTTATATTTTGAGCATTTTCCTCTTGCCGCACTCCTTGACAAACCATTTTCTTCGCATCCATCTCAACAGGCCACTTCATAACTTTGAAAACCCTTATCAGGTCATCCCTCAGAGGTTCCGTTAAATCAAGCCAGTGACCCAGGTTCTATGTGGAGCTTTCTGTATGGAGTCTGCACATTCTCTGTGACCATGTGGATTTCCCATTCCCTCTCACATCTCAAAAATGTGTGGTCAGTACAGTAATTTAATTGACCATCAGTAGTCTGTAGAGAATGTAGATTCTGGGGGGCAGGATGTGTTGACAGGAATGTGGGGAAGGTAAAATGGGTTAAGGCAGGATCGAGTATTTGGTGGGTAACATGTAATTCGTGAGCTAAAGGGCCGGTTTCTCTGCTTTGTCACTCTGTGAATCTCTGACGATCATTTTCTCAATGCCTGTCAGAGATGGGCAATGAATACTGGACCTACTGCTGATGTGCAGAAATTATTTTTTAAAAATGATCCTAATCAGATTGCAATCTGTTTTATTTATTTAAAGATCTGACTTAGGGAAACTTTGGGTTATGGAGATGTTTTTTGGAAACATTGCATAAGCTCGGGAGTGTAGGTGCTTAAAAGAAACATTTCTTCTGCTCAGAAAAGGACCATGAGCATTTTATGCAGTCCAGACTTCTGTGGTTTGGCACTGTTTGCTGGACTAAAGAGTTTCAACCTGTACTTCTTTTAAACAATTAATCTCCAAAAAATCAGCAAGTAATAATTGGCCACTGCAAACTCCCCTAGAATGTAGGTGAGTGGTAGAATCAGAGGGAGGGGTGCGATTTATGGAAGTATAAGGAGAATCAAATGGGATTAGATTTGGTTTAGTGCAAATGGTCTCATGGCCTTGTTGGGCTAAAGGGCCTATTTACCTCCTGTATCATTTTATGGTTCTTTGAAGTAACAGACCCTGGTATGATTCTGGTAGGCCTCTTTGACAACCCCTCTGTGTCTTGGCATTCTTGACAAAGCACGGTATCCAGCGTATGAAACAAAAACCCATAGAGTTCCAACCAGTGAATTATTAAGGGAGTTGATAATCCTTCTTCTTGTACTCTGTTGGTTTAATCCTAGGATGCTCCACATGGTTTTGCTAATAAGCTTCCTAGCTTGTCCACCACCCTTCAAATAATAATGAATGTACATTCCCAAATTCTTCTCCTCCAGTACCCACCCAATAAAATGGTACCATTTATAATTCCTCTCGACTCATCCTACCAAATATGCTAATTAATGCTGCATTTAATTTCACCTGACACCCTAAAGCCTTTTCACCTTCTACAAGCCACAAATCAGGAGCATGATGGAATACTCTTCCTTTGCCAACAATCCTGAAAATCTGAACACTGTTCAGTACTAAACAGCCTGCCTGACTGGCACTTCACTGACAATGCTAAGCGTTCATTCCTCTTCCTCCACCACCAGAGCACTTTGCCATGTGCCATGTGCCATGTGCCATTGCCAGAATGCACTGAAGTTTCTCCCCAACAGGATATGAAGGCTTGGGGGGTTTGGAAGAGGTTCACCAGAATGTTGTCTGGATTGGAGAGTATTAACTATAAGGAAGGATTAGAAGAATTTGGATTGTTTTCTCTAGAGCGCTGGCGGCTGAGAGGCAGCCTGATAGAAGTATATAAAATTATAAGAGGCATTATCAGGGTTAAAAAGGTACTTAGCCAAATACATGAACAGGCAGGGAATGGAGGGATAGAGACCATGTATAGGCAGATGGATTTGTAGACTTGCACATTATGATCAGCACATGCGTTGTGGGCTGAAGGGCCTGTACTGTGCTGCACTATTCCTTGTTCTATGTTACTTACCACACCTTCTACACACACAAAGTATGCAACTAAGAAGGACAAAGGATTAAGGTACATGGGAACATAACTTTTACCAGATTCCCCTGCAAGTCTGTACTTGCTGGAGTTTAGAAGAATGAGGTGGGATGTCATTGAAACCTATAGAATATTGAAAGACCTAGATAGAGTGGAATCGAGAGGATGTTTTCAATAGTGGGACAGTATAGGACCAAAGGGCATAGCCTCAGAATACAAGGGCATCTCCTTAGAACAGAGTTGAGGAGGAATTTCTTTAGCCAGCTGGTGGTGAATCTGTGGAATTCATTACCTCGGACAGCTGTGGTCCAGCTTTTGGAGCTTGTTGAATAATACTGAGAGTATGATGCAGTTGAACGCTGAGTTGTAATCAATATACAGCAGTCTGACATAGGTATTAATATTGTCCAGGCCGAGTGGAGGACCAGTGAGATTGCATTCGCTGTGAACCTATCATGGTGATAGCCAATTGCAGTGGGTTGAGGTCATTGCTTAGGCAGGAGTTGATTCTGGCCATGACCAATCTCTCAAAGCACTTCATCGCAGTAGGTGTGAGTGCTACTGGGTGAAAGCCATTGAGACAGCTCACCCTGCTCTTCTTGAGCATTAGTATGATTGCCAGCCTTTTGAGGAAGGTGGGAACCACTGACTACAGCAGTGAGAGGTTGAAGGTATCCCTGAACACTCCTGCCAATGTTATATAATTTTATTCTCCTGTTTAAAGCATGCATTAGTAGTATTGAGCTCATCTGGGAGTGAAGCAAGACAGCTATTCGTGATGTTAGGTTTCACCTTATCGGAAGTAATGGCCTGCAAACCCTGCCAGAGCTGACGTGCATCCAATTCTGTCTCTAACTTCAATCAAAATTGTTTTCTTCACTCTTAAAATAGCCTTCCATAGGCTGTAACATGGACTTGTATGAATCTAGATCACTGGTTTTGAATGTCATAGATCTAGCCCTCGACAGGTTACAAATCTTCTGGTACATCCATGGCTATTAGTTTTGATATGTCTGGTATGTTCTCAAAGGCACACAGTCATCACGCAAATCTTGATGAAGCTGGTGACAACTGTGGCATTTTCATTCAGATTCAAAGATGAATCCCTAATATTGTCCAGTCCACTGATTCAAAGTAGTCCTATGAGCACTGCTCCACCTCCCTTGACTATATCTTGTGGTCCTCACCACTGGTGCTCTGTTCCTTAGTCACTGCCTGCATGCCAGGAGTACAAGTACAGTCAGATGATCAGACTTGCTAAATTGTAGATATGGGACAGCACGGTAAGTGTTCTTGATGATGGTGTAACAGTGGTCAAGTATGTTGGCTCCTCTGGGTCCACAGGTGATATGGTGGTGGTAGCTAGTCAGAGACTTCCTCAACATGGCCCAGTTGCCGCAATGATTAGGAAGGCAACAGGGTGTGCCGTTTTGTGACTGACAATCACGATGTTCAGCTCCTCCAGTGCCTGCCTGACATTGACCAAGAGTGGAATGATGGGGGAAATCTCCCTCGGCAGATAAAATGAATGACACTTGACCATTAGGTGTTCTAAGTCAGATGAGCAGGACTGAGACAGAACTGCCATGTCTCTTCACCATGATGCATTTATCATAAAACATACTCCACCTCCTCTACCTTGAAAAGACTCAGCTGTTCTGTCTTTGTGGTGGTTGGTGAAGCCTTCAGGTTGCAGCACTGCTTCCGAAAAAGTGGGGTGAGCCACGTTTCTGTGATGCAAAGTATACAACAGTCTCTGATGTCCCCCTGGTAGTGTAATTTTGTTCTGAGGTCTTTAATTTTATTTTTCCAAAGTTGTACATTCACCAGCAGGATAGTAGGGAGTTGGGGTCAAAGGGCTCTGTGTTTCAATCTTACTTGCAGACTGGCATTCTTTCCATGCTTCCTTTTTCTTAAAGGGGAATTGAACTTGTGACCTGAGTCTGCAGTCTGAGTCTGCCAATTTTGAGCACCACTGGGGATAGACAGCAATAAGGTTGAACTTGAATTTGATTAGAGAGTGTTAGCTAAGGAAAAAGCAGGAAAAACTTGGATTGTTTTCTCTGGAGCATCAGAGGATGAGGGACAAACTGACAGAAGTATAAAAAACTATGAAAGGCATAGATAGGATTAGTAGTCAGAGTCTTTTCCCAAGATGAAAATATCAAATACTAGAGGGCATAACTTTAAAAGTTTAAAGGAGATTTGTGAGGTAGGATTTTTACAGAGTGGTAGGTACCTGGAATGAACTATTAGGAGAAGTGGTGGAAGAAGATGTTTAACAGACACATGAATAAAGGTAGGAGGGAATGGGGGATATGGACTGAGCAGGGAAAAGTAGTATTAGTTTAATTTGGCATCATGATCAGCAGAAGATTGGTGGGCTGAATGGCCTATTCCCTTCTGTTCTTTGTTCTGCATTCTATGATTATATCGTTACAGCTTTTGTCACTA
Organism: Mobula hypostoma; assembly: GCF_963921235.1. Lineage (NCBI taxonomy): Eukaryota > Metazoa > Chordata > Chondrichthyes > Myliobatiformes > Myliobatidae > Mobula > Mobula hypostoma. The sequence goes on from NC_086102.1 coordinate 127,209,052, forward strand.
GTGCTATATCACCTGATCTCCGCAATGGCTGTATTCACCTGAGGTGATAGTTATTGTTGTACTACATAACCTGTCAAAAGACATTTGTCATAGTAGCGCATAAAACACTTGTAAACAAAATTGATTCCCATGAAGTTAAAGTGCGTGAATGTTAAATTGGCTGAGGGACAGAAATCAGTGGTAGCAGTGAACAGTTGTTTTTTAGATTGGCAAGGTGCATAAGAACTATTCCCCGAAGGCTGGTTTTGGGATCTTCACTGTTTGTAACCCAAACAGGAGTATGCAGGGTCATAATTACAAAATTTTCAGCTGAACAAAAGTATGCAATGTAGTGAGTAGTAGCAGATTTCAGGAAAATGTAGACAAACTAACAAAATGAAATAGAGTAGACTCTCTTTTAATTAATCATTTTTCGGAATCTAAGTGTCACAGGAAAGGCAAGAAAACACTTTTGTCTCCTATGACCAATTTTGGATCCAAATTACCAACTTACCATGGATTTTACGTGACTTCTGGACCAGACTAGTACGAGGAACCTTGTCAAGTGTTGTACTAAGTGGCATGTAGACAACATCCACAGCCCTATCCTGATCAATCATCTTTGTCACTTCCCCAAAAAACTCAATCAAATTTTCGAGACATTACTTCACTTGCACCTAGCCTTGCTGACTTTATAACAAGCTTTTCCAAGTGTGAATAAATTCTTTCTCTAAGGATCTACTCAGTAATTTCCCTGACAGTGATGTAAGGCTCATGAGTCGATAATATTCTGATTTGTCCTTGTTGCCCTTCTTAAATAACGTAAAAAAAACATTGTCTATTCTCTATTTTTCTGACACTTTATTTATGGCTAAAGAGGATACAAAGATCTGATTCAAGGTCCCTGCAACCTCTTCCCTTGGTATCTTGGGATAGATCCCATCAGGCCCTAGAGACTAATTCAACTTAATGTTTTTCAAGGCAGCCAACACCTCCATTTTCTTAATATCAAATGCCTTTGAATATCACAATACTCCTCCCTAATTTCATCGTTATCCATGACCTCCTCTGGATGTGCAACACTCATTAACAACCTCACCCACTTCCTCTATGTATAAATTCCCTCCTTTGTCCTTGAGCTGACCTGCCCCTAGCTGCCCTCTTGCTCCCAGAATACATAGGGTTTGTAGACATCAAATGAAGAGAATGACATAGTTTGATTTCTGGAACTTGGGAACAAAATATTTCCTTCCTCACACCATCTTACAGCTGCCCAATTTAAATTAGTTAAGTGGTTGAAGCAAGGCAAGCAGCAAGTTACACAGTGCTGATTCAATCAAGTAAATCTTATAAATCAATCAAAGAAAGCTCAAGAGATTTATGAACATCAGTGGCAGAGTTAGATCTAATTATTGATTCAAGATGTCTGCAAGGTATTTCTTCTTCTTGCTCCATGTCAGGCTTTAAAATAAAAATGTGTCTACCTCACTTCCCTGCAGAAATTTCTCCTGCCTTGGTGTTATGTTGCAACTGTTCTGATGGCAGAAATGTCCTCACCTATTGTTGTAGCCATGCTTTGGCAAATAAGGGAACCTTTCATCTTTTGAACTGGGCAGATTTTGCATTCACACAAGGGTTAAGTATAGCTTTCAGAGATAGGAGTCCTCTAGACTTGCTTTCACATCAAGCTGAAGATGTAATGGACATTACTTAAAGCGGACTAATTTCCCACTACACTCATTGGAAATGCTGATCCAGTGCAGGCAGTGACCCAACCCTGGAGCTGCAGCACCAATAATAACAATAACAACTTATCTTTATATTTTGAGATTTATTTATGAGGTGTTGTCACAGCGACTGAAGCAAGATTTTTTTTAGCACGACTGAAATCATGCATGCACATAATAATGTGTAGCACTCAAAGTTCTGCCTTACCAACAGAAAGCAGAGCAATAATGTTGGACTTTTAATCTTCTGACTCCCAGTAAATTGTGGAGGAATCCTTCAACAAATTTGCAATGAGTTGTGAATTAACATGACCCTACTGGAGTATCAATATGTTGCCAGTTCTGATGAAGGGTCTGTGACTTGAAACGTTAACTCTGTTTCTCTTCCTATAGATGTGTCCTGATTTGTTAAGAATTTCCAGTGTTTTCTGTTTTTATTTTGGATTTCCAACATCTTTTTTATTTTCTATATGCTATTGTCTGCATTTTCCTACCTAGGTTCTTAAGGCTCTGAATATTTCATTCCTCATTAAGGGGTTGCACTGTACATGTTTCAGTGATATGCAGCAAGAATACAAGCTACAGAGAAGATCTCATTCCTTACACTGATTCAGGACCACCTTGGACTCAAGTGCTGCCAGTGCTTACTGGAGGAATAAGAAGACAGCTATCTGGTTATACACAATGAACACAGGTGTCCCCTGCCCTTTCCCTCCCCTCAATAGTAGTCTTTTATGTCAAGGGAGTGGGTGAAAACCCACTTCCCAATCTTCCTCACAGCAAATATATAAGGGCTGTGATTGCTGGCATTTGTCCTCGGGGGTCAAGTTGAATTTATTGTCATGTGCACAAGTATGGTGAGGTAGAGGTACAATGCCAGTCATGCCTGCAGCAGCATCATGGGCACATAGATTCAGACAATCACTCAGAACATAAATTATACATAACTTATACCAGACAGTGAAGAAGAAAAAAGACTAAGCTGAACAAGACACTAGTGCAAAAAAAACAGAAATCAGAGAAAATCACAGAACTATGCAGTTCATATTTTAAGAAGACAATCAGCGTGAAAATAACACACATCAAAGTTGCTGGTGAACGCAGCAGGCCAGGCAGCATCTATAGGAAGAGGTATAGTCGACGTTTCAGGCCGAGACCCTTTGTCAGGACTAATTGAAAGAAGAGCTAGTAAGAGATTTGAAAGTGGGAGGGGGAGGAGGAGATCCAAAATGATAAGAGAAGACAGGAGGGGGAGGGATGGAGCCAAGAGCTGGACAGGTGATTGGCAAAAGGGATATGAGAGGATCATGGGACGGGAGGCCTAGGGAGAAAGAAAGGGGGAGGGGTGAAGCCCAGAGGATGGGCAAGGGGTATAGTCAGAGGGACAGAGGGAGAAAAAGGAGAGAGAGAAAAAGAGTGTGTGTATATAAATAAATAACAGATGGGGTATGAGGGGGAGCTGGGGCATTAGCGGAAGTTTGAGAAGTCAATGTTCATGCCATCAGGTTTGAGGCTACCCTGATGGAATATAAGGTGTTGTTCTTCCAGCCTGAGAGTGGCTTCATCTTTACAGTAGAGGAGGCCATGGATAGACACATGCCATCAGGTTGGAGGCTAACCCTGATGACTATTTAAAAATATATTTTTCCAGTACATTTTGGAGCGGGGTCTCCAGACGGGTCATTATTAGCTAATAATTTGATATATTAATATATTTAATACATTAAGTGTGAATTACAGTTTTTGGCATTAGTGTTCAGGTACCTGACCCAATCTGATCAATGGTGACCCACCAAAAGCTCACAAGATGTTAATGCAGGCTGACTTAGACAATGATTGTGCCATTGAATACCAAGGGAATATGGTTAAACATTTCACTGGAACTGACAGTTTGGAGATTTGACCATCCACCAGCCCATGCCCATGTCTTGTGGCCTGTTTGTGTTACAAAATGGAATTCAATAATGCACAATGGAGAACCATCTCTGTTTCAGACTAAATGACAGAAGGAAGATCATTGATAAAGTAGATGAAAGTGATTGGGTCTGCAATGCTCCCCACAGGAATTCCCGCAGTGAGGTCCAGATCGACCTTAAACAATCACAAACTTATTCCTCTGTGTAACCCAAGGCATCAGCTGTTGGGGAGTTATGCTTGGTTCCCAATTATTTCAGCTGCACCACGTCTTGCCTTAATGCCACAAGCAACCACCATCACTTAGCTTCGGGAAGCCAGCTCTTTTGTTCATGTTTGAATGGAAGTTGTAATGGAGTCTAGTGCCAGGTGGTAGTGGCGTAGAGAAACTGAACAAACAGACTGATTTGGAGGGCTTTGATAGTTTTCTAAATGGAAGCCTCCATCATTCTGCTAATAATTGAGAGTAGACTGACTAGATTGTATTTAGCCAGAGAGGACTTAACCTACCTTTTGTGAACAGACCATACCTGGGCAATTTCTATGTCGTTGAGTAATTTGCATTGTAAGTGTATTGAAACAGCTCACATCTGCTTCTCAGCAAGCTTCAGCACTACAGTTGGAATGAAGTGTGGTGCCATAATCCATGCTAATTCTGATAATGTTATGAATATATCAGATTGGCTCAATAATTTCAGAACTGTCAGAAGGAGGCCAAAATGGATAATTCACTTGATACTGCCGCTGACTACTCATTCTACGTGCTTCATTGGACTGCTGGTTTGGTGACAACAGAGCGAGTGATGTTTTGAGGTTGGTCACCATTGACCCAAAATTCAACTGGACCAACCACGTAAGTACCATGACTGCAAAATCAGGTCAGAGGCCGGATATCCTGCAGCGACTGACTCACCTCCTGTCACCCAAAAACTTTCCAATCTACAGTGCACATGGTTAGGGATACTGACCACCGAGCTGCGTGAATACAATGCCAAATCACTTAAAAAGCTTGACACTGTCAGTGCAAAGTAGCACACCTACTTGTGTGCAACACACCTACTTGTGTGCAACACACAAAATGCTGGAGAAACTCAGCAGGTCAGGCAGCATCTATGGAAATGAATGAATGGTTGCCATCTCGGCCCAAAATGAGAGGAGAATAGCAAGGCTGGTTCCAGCTGACAGGAAGGTGGCAGTAAATCGAACAGCCACACATTACAACAGTGGTGTGCAGATGAGCATCTCTGAACATACAACACGTCGAACCTTGAAATGGATTGGCCGCTGTAGCAGAAAACCATGAATGTATACTCAGGGGCCACTTTATTAGGTATGGGAGGTACCTATAAAAGTGGCCACTAAGTGTGTCTGCTGATTTCCCAGAGTGAAGATTTCCCAGTTTCAATCAACAATGATGCTTGCAGATCACAAAAAAATCACTTTTTCTAGTGAATCTGAAATGATATTTAGATCAGTTCTCTGATATTTTCGAACTCACTTCACGTACATTGCAGTTAATCAGAAATTATAGCAGAGAAGTAGGTTCCTGTCAATGTTTATGCTCTACACAAGATTTGTTCCATTCTTATCTAATCAACATAATCTTTTATACATTCCTCCTTCATATATTTAACTAGCATTCCCTTAAAAGCATTTATGTTAATTGTCTGAACTACTCTGTGTTGTAGTGATTTCTATCTTCTAATTATTGTTTAGGTAAACAAATTCCTCCCAAATTCATTACCAGTGACTATAAGGTTTGCAGTTGTAGTTCTGGCCTTCCAATAATTGTGACAATCAAAACAAAAATGAACAAATTTTGGCCCAATGTGCTACGTAGAAACAAGCCCATCTTTCCTCTTCTAACAACCATTTTTAGAATCCTTAAATTTGTCTTTTTTGTCTACACTTTCAATAAAACCATCTCAGTTGATTTTGTGCAGAGCAGTAGTTTAAAGGTTTGTAGAAATTTACGAACTAGCTTTAATTTATTGTGTCATGAGCCCATGAAAGAGAGTAACTGAACAATGTAACTATATATAATATTGCATAGAGCACACATCTCGGATGAGTAAAATTCATCTCAGTCAATCTAAATGAGTTTTTATGTGCCATACAAGTTCACTGTTCTTTTTCAATATGATCTTCTATACACTGATCACTTTTGTACTTATCTAACTTCCTGCTAAATGCATTTAGACTAATTACATCGATAATCACATATAGGCAATGTTCCACATTCTCACAATGATATAAGAGGTTTTTCCTGAATTATTTATTAGATTTATTAATGAGCAGCATGAATATATGGCTCCTTGTTCAGAACTCCACCACAAGTCAATACATCTCCACCCTATCTATTAGTCATGGCATAATTTTAAAGATCTCTGCAACAGATCATTACTCGGCATCATAGAGATTCCCAGTCTGAGGTCTCCTTCAGAAACCAAATCTGAGAGACCAAATGCAGATTGAATGATCATTTGGTGGGACTCTGGGCTTCCATTTGCCTCCCACTGTACCTATAGTCTTAGAACAAAGCCCAACATAAGCTTGAGGCTAACGACTCCATCTTCCGTATTAGTATGTAACAGCATTCCAGGCCCAATATTGAATTCTCCTACTTTAGGGTGACAGAAGAGACTAAAGATCAGAACTTGCAACTTCTGCCTGTCAACCACCTGTGATTTTGGGCTTAGCTTTTCTCTTTCTATTGGTACAGTCTGGCCTACTGGACATATCTCATAGCCTTGCAGGTATCAACACATACCAAAGACAAAGAAGCATAATCTGCCTCTAAATGCCACAATGGTTTCACCCTACAAGTAGCAGAGAAGGTGAGGGAGGGATGGGTAGAACAAAGAGAGAACAAAAAGAGAACTTCTGTTTGTTCTACCCATCCCTCCCTCACCTTCTCTGCTACTTGTTTTCTGCCTTTACCAGTTCTGATAAAGTGTCTTGAGCCTGAAATGGTAGCTTTGTTTCTGTTTCCACTGATATTCTCTGAACTGCTGAGTGATCGTAAGATTGTCTGGTTTTATTTCAGATTTTAAGCATCTGCAGTTTTCTTTTATCTTTCCGAGAGTTCTAATCCACGCATGGAGGTGGGGGAAAAACCACTGGAGAAGGCAGCTTGGTGAGACTAATATAATTATAGTCTCAAAGATAAGATGGTTTTAAAAAGACTAACATGGAAAAGCTTTCAGAAGGAATTCCAGAGTATTTGCCAGAAATGCTCAATTACACAGGATTGAAAGAGACTTCAAAGGGTTGTTAACTTAGCCAGCTCTGTCATAGGCACAACCCTTTTCACTTTGAAGGACATCTTCAAGAGTTGATGCCTTAAGAAGGCAGTATCTATCATCAGGACCCTCACCATATGAGACATGCCTTCTTCTCATTGCTACCATCAGGGAGGAGGTACAGGAGCCTAATGACACACACTCAACAATTCAGAAACAGTTTTTTCCTCTGCACCATCAGATTTCTGGCGGTCCATGAACACTACCTCATTATTCCTTTTTTTTGCACTATTCATTTATTATTGTGACTTATAGGAATTTTATGCCTTTGCACTATACAACTGCCGCAAAACAATAACTTTGTGTCATCTAAGTCATTGATAATAACTCAGATTCTGATTACAAATTGGCATTTTTCTAGCCATGTATTGAGGATGCTAATTCAGGTACGGCATTTAATGCCTAAATTTTGGACTTCCACTACCCAATTTGCAGAAGGCCTTTAACATCATCTTCCAGTGTCAACAATTGGTCTACAGACACAAGAGATGGAAAATGTAATCTGGAGCAAAAATAAAACACATTGCAGGAAGCAGGATCTCAATTTGAAATGTAAACCATCCCTTTGCCTCCACAGATGCTGATTGACCCACCGAGTTTCTCCAGCAGATTTTTGTTTTGCTTCAGTGATTAGTCTATAGCATCAATATGTGGTGTAGACTTTCAGTTCAGCCAGGGACCTTTCTGGCGCATGTAACTCACACACACGGAGAGCTCTGCTTGATGACATCGTGTTTCAGAGATTAGGTAGGAGTGTTGATGGTCCTCTATGTACTTCATCTCTAAAAGGTAAATGCCCACCTGAGTTCTGAAGGAATTGGTTGCAACTCCACAATACCATAAGAAATAGGAGCAGATTTGGTAATTTGGCTCATGGAGTCTGCTCCACCATTCAATAATGACTGATTTGATATTCCTCTCAATCCCATTCTCCTGCCTTCCTCCCATAACCTTTTATGCCCTTACTAATCAAGAAACCTATCAACCTCTGCTTTAATTCCAATTTGCTATAGAGTCACAAAATGGTTACAACACAGCAGGTTGTTCGCCTATTATGTCTGTGCTGACTCTCCATGAGAGCAACTCTCAAGTCCCACCCAGTAACTCTCAATAATTTTAAAATATTAGTAACCACCTCAGTATTGTTTCAGCACATATCTTTTATTCATTTGCTCAATGGATGTGGACATCACTGGCAACATCTGCATTTATTGTCCAATCATAGTTGGAGTAGTTAAGTCAAACATATTTGGAGGACTGGAGCTATATATAGGTCAGATTCAGTAAGGACACCAGATTTCCTTCTCTGAAGATATAAAGAAATCAGATGAGATTATTTTCAATAATACAAGATCTTAATTTAAGGATTCTCATTGGCATAGTGGAATTTGAGCTGATTAAGGTTCAATGTTCCCGAACTCTCATTGCTATTTAAGTCACTCTACCACCATACTGCTGAACCTTGGCTCATTGGCTGTTACAGAGGAGACAACATTGGAGCATGCATTCATGCCAACATTCCCATGTGGGCGTGAGTAACAGGTGAACTGTCGGTGGTGTGGACCTTAGGTGGGACTTCAAACTAAATCCCCTTCTGCTTTTTTAGGTTGAAATTAATAGATAGTTATTTTGAAAAAGAGTAGTGAATTCCCTCAAGCGTGTTGATCAATATTTATTCTTCAACCAGTACCACTGTAAAAACAGCACAGATTTTGACCAGTTTCATGTTGCCGCTGGTAGGAGTTTACTATGTCCAAATTGTTCGTTGCTAATATTACAAAAAGGAATATTCTTTAAAAATAGTTCATGGCTATAAATTGATTGCTTTTGGATATTTTTTGCAGTTATGAAAGGTACTACATAAATGGAAATTATTTCTAAACATTTCATTCGAGTTCTTTGTGAAAATCAAATAACTGTTCTTGTTATAAATAGGAAACATAAAAAGACAGGAAATATTGGAAACACTCCACAGTTCACAAAACAATTATTCCAGCAACTTGTCTCTTCAACTGAATATGGAAAGGTGTTACACTCCCTTGGATGTCGAAGCATCTGGTGAGAACAAGTTCACATGATGCTCTCCATGGCCAAATAGCTGGCTATTGATGCTCTGGCAGATACAAAAATACAGATTACTGAAGCCAAGGTACAGACCAGCCATGATCTTACCAACTACTGGAAAGGGTGACAGGGTTCTGAATAGTACACTGTTTCTGTGATTGCTGTTACCACACAACATAGATCAGTGCTTCCAAGAAAAGAGGTGGGATTTGTTTTAAGTGTATGTGTGCCAGCAAATTTTATAAGCCTTGTCTTTAGCCTCTCATGTTGATCATTTTATTTTATGGCAGCAAAACATCCAACAGTTAAAACAATTGAACTATTAAATTATTAACTGTCAATTTATTATCTGTTAACAATTATCAACAGACAGTTTTAAGTGTGGGAGCAGTGAGATTTAAATGACAATTTTTGTTGCCAGATATTATCAGGACTGCAGAGAGTGTATTAAAGGTGGATCCGAAGCCACGTTTCTTCAGAGGAACTGAATGAATATCAATTTATACTGAGGTACTGGCAGTTGCTTAGCAATCTTATAATAACCCATTCCTTGGCACTAAGATTAGCAATCTGAGTTGTTTAATGTGCTAATGCTAACTTGTATTACAGGAATAAAAGTCACAGTTCATCATGCAGACTGAACTGTTGGGAAATGGCACTCAACAGGATACCAGACTTATTTTACTCTATATTTGGGTATTAAGCACAATGCTGATTTTAACTTCTATCGTTAAGTCTTCTGGACCTACTACAGCAAATATAATTTCAAAGTTTGATTTACTCAGAAGCAAAATGCTACAGGTGATGGAATACTGATTTAAAAACAGAGGGAAAAAAAGGAATTGCTAAACATCCATGGAAAGATAAAATAGTTTACTGTCTCTACTAAACAACTTCCTGTTATTTCTGATGATAACTCCCTCCCTGCGGATGCTGCCTAACCAGCTGAGCATTTCCAATTATTTTAAATCCTTGATTTATTGAGAATGAAGGAATCCTTTTCCCTGCATTGCATTTCCATTGCCCACTGTGAGCTTTTTTTCATTATTCCATTGCATGCTGAGTGTGCTTTTCAAGAGGAGATCAATGTCAGCTAGAACTCCATGATTGCTGTCTGCACCATGGATCCAGAAATGACTCTGGCCGACATCAACATTGTCAACAGGAAAAGGAGTACAGAGAAGACAACGTGCTTTTGAACTACAGTTATTTTTATATTGTGGAAAACACATCTTATAATCTCTGTACATCAAGCTCCTACAACAACAATGTGAAATTACAGAAGCAAAATATTGAGGATGCCGGAAATCTTAAATAAAAACCAAAAAAAAAAACACTACGATCTCTCAGCATGTCAGGCAGCATCTGTGGAAAGAATATCTGTTAATATTTCATACTGATGGCTTTCATCGTTCTAACAAAGCTTGTTGGTGTTCCAGTCCAAAAAGATCTTTGTAATGGAACGCTGTGAGTTAGCATATTCCAGGCTGCAGGAAAACAACCTGGGGGGCGGCGGGGAGATCACTGAAGCTCAGAGCGGCCAATGCAAAGACAATGAAGGGAAGGACTGCAGATTACAGCCTGTTGCCACAAGACATGGAGGGACTAAGTTCTGTTGGTATATTTTTCAAAAGTGCCAAATGATTGGCATTATTACTGTTTGTTATTTCAGTTGTGGTAATATTATATTATGTTTTGCGTGTGAGTTATATGTATTATGTTGTGCACCTTTGTCTGGAGAAATGTTGTTTTATTTGGCAGTATACGTGTATACAGTTGAATGGCAATAAACTTGAACTTCAGCTGGAACTGTGTGCATTGTAAAGATTAGATTAGCTTTATTTGTCACATGTACATCGAAATGTACAGTGAACCGCATTGTTTTGCACCAAATCAGATCAGTGAGGAATGTGCCGAGCAGCCCATAAAGGTACACATTGAATCTAATCGGATGTTTCTTATAGTGGGGGAGTCTTGGACCAGGGGCACAACCTCAGAATACAAGGGCGTACCTTTAGAACAAGAAGAGGAGGAATTTCTTTAGCCAGGGGGTGGTGAATCTGTAGAATTCATTACTATGGACAACTATGGAAGCCAAGTCATTGGGTATATTTAAACTGGAAGCTGAGGGGTTCTTGATAGTAAGGGCATCAATGGTTATGGCAAAACGGGAGAATGGGGATGAGAGAGATAATAAGTCAACCATGATGAAATGGTGGATCAGACTCAATGGGTCGAATGGCCTAATTCTGCTCCTATGTCTCATGGATTATGGTAATAATTGATGACAATACTTAGAGTGAATAGACTGGACACTATACAATTTTTAAAAAAACCATGCGCTATCTCTGTATTTCTTGTATTCTTTTTCTGAATAAAGTAGTCTTCAAATTTTAAAAACTGAAAGATCATTGCCCTGAAATATTCTGTAGGAATTTTTCTCTTTTCTGATCTAATTGTCCTGTTAAAGATTGTGATAATGGCCAGTTAATCAGTTTTTTAGTTGTAACGATTCTGAGATAAATGTTGGCATGGAGATTAAAGGCAGTTCTTTATCCACTTCACTCAGAGAACTGAATGTGTTGTGGTTGGCAGAGGCACAGCCAGTTGCTTAGCAATCTTAGCAATTCTCTGGCATTTGATTTAGTACATGTATGTGAACTCCTTCCTCTGCTAATTTAATCTAGGTTTTTATTGATTTGTTCCAAAAGAAAAAGAAAATTTCATGGCATCTATTTAACATACAAAGACCAGCACTGGGATAAGGATAGCCTTAACCAATGCATGAATTGTACTCTTTTACTTTAATGCCGATTTTTACCGCCTCATTTTTAAAAAAAAATTATGTCCTGTTTTCTATTTATTCTATCAAATCCTTTAAAAACTTCAGTTAGATCACCTTTCGATCAACTACACTCAAAGGAAATTAAAATTTATCATAATTTATCTCAGTGAGTCTTGAGGGGTTCCAATAGTTTCAGTCAGGCACCTGTGGCCAGTGCTGGCACCTCTGTGGAAACATGTCAATAAGAATTTTAGATTAGATTACATTATGAGGACACGCATTCCTCTTTATTGTCATTTAATAATGCATGCATTAAGAAATGATACAATGTTCCTCCAGAATGATATCACAGAAACACAAGACAAGCCAAGACTAAAAATCTGACAAAAACCACATTGTTATAACATATAGTTACAACAGTGCAAAGCAATACTGTAATTTGATAAAGAACAGACCACAGGCATGGTAAAAAAAAGTCTCAAAGTCTCTCGAAAGTTCCATCATTTCACGCAGATGGTAGAAGGAAGAGAAACTCTCTTCCTGCCGTGAACTTCCAGCACCACAAACTTGCCGATGCAGCACCCTGGAAGCACTGGACCACAGCCGACTTGAGTCCGTCCGAGAACTTCGAGCCTTCGACCGGCCCTTCAACACCGAGCACCGAGCACCATCTCTGCCGAGCGCTTCGACCCTGGCCTCGGCAACAGGCAATAGGTAAGCTGAGGATTTGAGACCTTCCCCTCCAGAGATTCTCGATCGCACAGCAGCAGCGGCAGCGAAGCAGGCATTTCAGAAGTTTCTCCAGATGTTCCTCTGTGCTTCTCATGTCTGTCTCCATCAAATCGCGATTGTGCACAGTACCTACTTAACAAATACGATATCGTTTCGGAGCGGCCGCGCGCGCTGCATCGCGCCGCCATCTTCTCCTCCCCTATTTGTAGACTGAGCTGGCAGTGCGCTAAGAATCCTAGGAGGAAAGTGCTTTTTATGTCATCCAGGTTTTCTCTTGTGGTCATCTTAAAAACTTTGTGCCTCTCAGTCTGAAGTTCCTTTGCCAGTCATCATAGTTCGAACCATGTCTTGCTGTGCTCATAAACTCTTGCCTCTGCCACCTTGCTCCTGACGCGGTGCCTGTGCTGATGTTGGTGAGCTAAAGTAAACCCAACATTTTACTTTTCCCTCACTACTCACATTTTCCACCAGTCCATATCCAAATTAATCTAAATGGGAAAGAATATCAGGGAGCATACTTAATAGAAGTTTGTTTCTCATGATCACCCAAATTTTGGCTGGCTGAAGGAAGATGAAGGAGACTTCTCCCACTCCTTCCACTGTAATAGCTCAGGGGTTTTAATATGCAATATACATTGAGAAAATAAAATAAAAATAAATCAGGAAATGCAAATGCAGGCCACAGAGCATCTATGGAGGAGTAACAGAATTAATATTTGAGGCTGATGACCTCTTTAAAACTCCTCTGGTGATGAAACCTTACACTCAGGAGCAGGCGTGATCTGCAATTCATCACCTGTGGGAGTGCTGAAAGTGTATTTAACTATGATTTTCAAAAGAGGATTAGACAGCTGCTCAAGAGAGAAAAGCAAGTGCTGTACTAGTGTAATATAAAAATGGTTAATGTGATCTCATCCACAAAATCACATTTTAGTTGTAACACTAATATGGGTAAAGTGCTGGGAAGTCTGCATTGCTATATTGGATCCCAAGTGCGGAGGAGAGACGAACTCTGATGTAGAGATGGTGGTGAGATTTTATTCATAATAATTCCAAAAGAACATTGGTGGTTCAACCAAATGACAGCACAACAAGTAACATTCTCAAAGCTAAGACCCTGCAATTAGCACTAATCAGGCATCTGCTAAAAAGTACAGGTAATGAAGGATGCCTGAGCCTATCAAAATAAACTTAACAAGCTTAAACAAAGCACTAGGAGACCTTATTACCAAGAGCAAGTCACTCGAGAAAAACATGAACTCTAAATGGTTATTGACTCTCGTTAACCAACAATTAACCAATTCAGGTGCTCTAAAAACTTCAGAGCCCAATGCTCTTCAGTGCCCTGCACATGCCTGAGAAGATTATTGCAGCAACCACCTCCCTATGGCCAGCACCTGATGGCTCAGGGAGACCTGAAAACCTGAGATCCAGGGACAATTCAAGATAGCTGGGGATTTCGAGAGAGAGAGACATTATGAACTCAAGAGGGAGGCCTGGGAAACCTCGAGAGGGACCTTGAGAAGCAGAGAGACTTAGAAACATCAAGTGAGATTTGGAAACCTCAAGAAGGATCTCGCGAAGAAGGCCTGGGAGTCCTCGGGACAGACATGGGAGTTCTTGAGATGGAGAAAACATTGAAAAGTCGTTGAAAACGAAGGAACCGTTCAAGGAACCACAGTGATGCCCTGTGGGCTGCAGCCAATACTTCAAAATATACTTTTAAATATACCTCTTTCAAATTAATGTCACTGCAGTCTGCAGTATGTAATTTCCTCTTAGCAACATACTTTCAAATCAACTTAATGATCTGAAGATTTCACAAATGTCTGAAGGACTTGGTGGACCAGGCAGGTACAGCACCTTTCATAGACAAAGGTTCATTGCCATGGCCAGAAGCAGGGTAGGAGGGGGTACTCCAAACCAGGCTAAAATGCAGTGCAATGAGGGCCCCTCTACCCACCATCCTGTGGGTAAATTTGCAGTCGCTGGAGAGCAAAATTGAGTACCTGAGGGCAAGATTGCTGTATGGGAGGGAAATGAAGAACTGCTCTATTCTATGTTTGACTGAGATATGGCTTTCTCCCTGCATGCCAGATACAGCGGTCAAGTCGGAAGGCTTCTCGATTCACGGAATGGACTGAACTGCTGATTTGGAAAAGGCAAAAGGTGGACATGTGTGTTTCATGATAAACTCGTGGGTGGTGCTCCAATGGGGCGATTATAGCGAACTCCTGTTCCTCCAATCTCGAACACCTAATGGTCAAATACTGTTTGTTCTATTTACCTGGAGAGTCCTCCTCCTTAATCTTGACCACAGTTTGCCTACCACCAGCGGCCGACTATAACCAAGCACTTGCGATACCGCATGATGTCATCTCCAATCAAGAAACAGTCCATTTGGATGCATTTCAAATTATAGTTGGGGACTCCAACCAAGCTTGTTTGAAGAAAACCCTGCCCAATTACCATCAAAGTGTAACCTGTAGCAGCAGAGGTCCCAACACACCAGACCACTGTTACACTACGATAAGGAATGCCTATCATTCCATGCTCAGATCACATTTCAGTACCTCAGATCACTTGGCTGACTTCCTCCTATCTGCATACAGGCAGAGGCTAAAGAGCAAGACTGCAGAGATTAGGACAACAAAGAGGTGATCACGGGAGGCAGAGGAGCAGTCATGGGATTGCTCTGAGTCAGCGGACTGGGCCGTGTTCAAGGACTCACCTGTGGATTTGAATGAATACACCATGGTTGTTATGGACTTTATTAACAGAGTTGTAGACGAGTGTGTCCCCACAAAATCATTCAGAATCTTCCCCAACCAGAAGATCTGGATGAACCATGAGATTCACAATCTGCTGAGAGCAAGGTCAGGTGCATTCAAGTTTAGTGACCAAAAAAGTTACAAGAGGTCCAGGTACAATCTCCAGAAAGCCATCCCACAGGCGAAATGGCAATTCCGGACAAACCTTGAATTAACGAAGGATGCTCGACAGTTGTGACATGGCTTGAATACCATCACATCTTATAAAGATAAATCAAGTCACATAGGCAACAACAGGGCTTCGCTTCCAGATGAGTTCAATGCCTTCTATGCTCGCTTTGACCATCAAAATGCAGGGGAACCATTACAAACTCCCACTTTCCCCAATGATCCTGTGATTTCAGTCTGTGAGGCAGACGTGTGAGCAACCTGCAGGAGGATGAACCCACAATAAGCATTGGCCCAGACAGGTTACCTGGCCAAGTACTAAAGACCTGTGCTGATCAATTGGCTGGAGTGTTCACTCAGATCTTTAACCTCTTGCTTCGGCAGTGTGAGGTACCTACCTGCTTCAGGCAGGCTTCAATTATACTGGTGCCCAAGAAGAGCATGGTAACCTGCCGCAATGATTATTGTCCAGTAGCACTTACATCCACAGTGATGAGATGTTTTGAGAGGTTGGTGATGAAACGTATGAACTCCTGCCTGAGAAGTGACTTAGATCTGCTCTAATTTGCCTACCGGAGCAACTAGCCCACGGCAAATACTATCTCACTGGCTCTTCACTCAACCCTGGAATATCTGGACAGGTGCACAAGACTGTGTGCTTACAACCCTGCTCTACTGACTTTACACTTATGACTGCGTGGCTAAGCAAAGCTGCAATGCTATTTTCAAGTTTGCTGACAATGCCACTGTTGTAAGCTGAATCAAAGGTGGTGATGAATCAGCATATAGAAGGGAGATTTAAAATCTGGTTGAGTGGTGCTATAACGGCAACTCTTGCTCAATGTCAGCAAGACCAAGGAGCTGATTACTGACTTCAGAGGAAGGAAACCAGAGGTCCATGAGCCAGTCCTTATTGGAAGATCAGAGTGGAGTGTCAGCAACTTTAAATTCCTCTGCATTGTTCTTTCAGAGGATCTGTCCTGCGCACAGCATGTAAGTGCAATTATGCAAAACGCACGGCAGCACTTCTACTTCCTTAGGAGTTTGCGGAGATTCATTTGACAAACTTCAATAGACGTGCAGTGGAGAGTATATTGACTGGCTGCATCACAGCCTGGTATGGAAACACTAATGCCCTTGAATGGAAAATCCTGCAAAAAGTAGTGGACACAACCTAGTCCATCACAGGTAAAGCCATCCCAACCATTGAGCACATCTGCATGAAATGCTGTCATAGGAAAGCAGCTTCCATCATCAGCGACACCCCCCCCCCCCGCCACCCAGGACATGCTCTCTTCTCGCTGCTACCATCAGGAAAAAGGTAAAGGAGCCTCAGGACTCACAACACAAAGTTCAGGAACAGTTACTACCCCTCTACCATTAGGCTCCTGAACCAACTTCACCTGCACCATCATTGAAATGTTCCCACAACCAATAGTTTCACTTTCCAGGACTCCTCATCTCATGTTCTCAATATTTATCACTTATTTATTTATTTTTATTTGTTTCTTCTTTTGCTATTTTCGCAGTTTGCTATCCCAACACTGTGGTTAAATGTCCTAGTTGGGTGCTCTTTCATTGGTTCTGTTATGGTTATTTACTGGGTATGCCAACAAGAAAATGAATCTCAATGTTGTATACGGTGCTATATATGTACTTTGATAATAAATTTGCTTTGAACATTGAACTTTGAAGGTGTCCTCAATGCTGAAAAGGCTAGTGCCCATGATGGAGCTGGCTGAGTTTACAACTTTCTGCAGCTTTTTCTGATCCTGTGCAGTGGCCCCTCCATACTAGAAGATGATGCAACCAGTTAGAATGTTCATCCTGGTATGTCTATAGAAATTTGTGAGAGTCTTTGGTGACATGAAAAATCTCCTCAAAATCCTAATGAAATATAGCTGCAGTCGTGACTTCTTTGTAATTGCATCAATACGTTGGGCCCAGGATAAATCTTCAGAGATGTTGACACCCAAGAACTTGAAACTTCTCACTCTTTCCACGGCATATCCCTGTCACAATGGCGGGGCATTGGGAGCAAGGGTGGACCCAAATACAAGACACATCTTGTGAGATTACTTAGATTTAGTTTATTGTTCGATACCAGGAGAGCAAGGCAGGAGCAGGAGTAGCGAACTGGACAAGGACTCAGGACTACGACTAGGCTGGGACCAAGGGTCTGGGCTTGGACTTGGAATAGGATCCCAGAACTAGAGGAGACATGAAGAGGCTACGGTATGGACTCCGAGCCCGAGACTGGGCAAGGACCCAGTACCTGGGTGTTGCCTCTGGTTCGGACCCCAGGACCAGGCATGGACATGACATGGGCTAGGGAGAGGAGGAACATGGGAACACAGAGCCTCGGTCTCAGGAGAGCAGGTACACAGAACCATGGACACATACACAGAACACAGAGCCGGGACCCCTCCTTGGGTACAGGACATAGGGCCGGGACTCATGACCCTCCGCGGGGCAACAGCAAGATGGCCAGACCTACCCCACGGAGGCGAGGACCAGACAAGACAAGACATGACCCCCCGTGGGGCAACGGCAAGACGGCCTGACCTACCCCACGGAGGTGAGGACAAGACAAGACAAGACATGACTCCCCGCGGGGCAACAGCAATGGCCAGACCTACCCCACGGAGGTGAGGACAAGACAAGACAAGACATAACCCCCCGCGGGGCAGCGGCAAGACGGCCAGACTTACCCCCACGGAGGCGAGGACAAGACAAGACAAGACATGACCCCCCGCGGGGCAACAGCAAGATGGCCAGACTTACCCCACAGAGGGAAGGACAAGACAAGACATGACTCCCTGCAGGGCAATGGCAAGATGGCCTGACTTACCCCACGGAGGCGAGGACAGGACAAGACAAGACCAACACGAATGAACACCAGACAGTACCTATCTAGCTCCGGTGATAGAACTAGACCAAAGTGCAGGCGAGGGCTGCAGACGAGGGCTAGAGGCAAGAGGGGCAGAGAAGGGATTCAGACAGGGCAGTAGGAGAGAAATCACAGACCGCCAGGGCCAGGACTTGACTTGGAACTTGAATGCCGCTGGAGCCAGGACTTGACTTGGAGCCTCCGGCTAGTGGCGAGCTCTCAACTCGGCCCAGGAACAGTATACAGCAGTTCTTGATTCCCTCCGGCGGGTTAACTGATGGACCCACCTCGGTGAGGAAACTTTGCAGGCTCGCTTTGGCGAGGTAACTGGACAGGGTTGCTCCAGTGAGGAAAGGCGAATTACCGGCACTCGCTTCGGCAGAGACTAGGCTTGCTCCGGCCAGATGACATTGGCACGCTGTGACTTGGCAGACGCTCCCGCACCAAAAGGCTGAAAGCCGGAGACTATAAACTACCGGTTCAGCTGAGTGTTAATTGCCTCTAATCACCAAAGCCGAGGGACACGGAAAAACAGGGAATCAATGGTCCGGATCGTAACAAAAACAAGGTAAATTTAAAGGGACCCCGATCTGGACCATGACAATCCCTCGATGAGGACTGGTGTGTGTTCCCTCAACTTCCCGTTCCAGAAGTCCACAATCAATTCCTTAATCTTACTGATGTTGAGCGCAAGGTTGTTGCTGTGACAAAACTCAACCAGCTGATCCATCTCACTTCTATACACCTCCTCGTCACCATCTGAAATTCTGCCAACAACAGTTGTGTCATTGGCAAATTTATAGAAGGCTTTTGAGCTGTGCCTGGCCACAATGTCACAGGTGTAGAGGGAGTAAAGCAGTAGGCTAAGCACGCATCCTTGAGGGGCAACAGCGTTGAGAGTCAGTGAGGAGATGTTATTTCTGATCCACACTGACTGGTCTCCCAATGAGGAAGTCAAGGATCCAGTTGCAGAGGGAGGTACGGAGGCCCAAATTTTGGAGCTTGTTGATTAGTACTGAGACTATGATGATGTTGAATGCTGAGCTGTAATCAATAGACAACAGCCTGATGTAAGTGTTGCTGTTGTCCAGGTGGTCCACGGCTGCGTGGAGATTCAGAGAGATTGCATCCGCGTAGACTTACTGTATTGTGATGACAGGTAAATTGCAGCGGGTCCAGATCCTTGCTTTGGTAGGAGTCACTTCTGGTCATGATCAAACTCTCAAAGCACTTCATCGTAGTAGACATGAGTGCAACTGGGCAACAGTCATTGAGGCAGCTCACTTTGCCCTTTCTGGGCACTGGTATGATTGTTGCCATTTTGAAGCAGGTGGGAACCTCTGACTGCAGCAGTGAGAGATTGAAAATGTCCTTGAACACTCCCACCAGCTGGTTGGCACAGGTTTTCAGTGCCCTACCTGGTATGTCATTAGGGCCTGATGCCTTGTGAGGATTCATCCTCTTGAAAAATATTCTGATGTCAGCCTCAAAGACAGAGATCACAGTGTCACCAGATGCTATAGGAATTTGCAATGATGTAATTTTATTCTCCCTTTCAAAGTGAGCATAAAAGGCATTGAGCTCATCTGGTAGTGAAAATTATGGCCATTCATGATGTGAAGTTTCATCTTGTAGAAAGTAAGAAACACTGGAAACATAGAAAACCCACAGCACAATACAAGCCCTTCGGCCCACAAAGCTGTGCCAAACATGTCCCTACCTTAGAACTACCTA
This sequence comes from Mobula hypostoma, assembly GCF_963921235.1. Taxonomy (NCBI): domain Eukaryota; kingdom Metazoa; phylum Chordata; class Chondrichthyes; order Myliobatiformes; family Myliobatidae; genus Mobula; species Mobula hypostoma. The sequence continues at coordinate 127,229,118 of NC_086102.1, forward strand.
GGCTTTACCCATAGCCCTCTATTTTTCTATGTTCCATGCAGACATCCAGGAGTCTCTTAAAAGATCCTATCGTTTCCACCTCCACCACCGCTGCCAGCAGCCCATTCTGCACACTCACCACTCTGTGTGTAAAAAACTTACCCCTGACATCTCCTCTGTACCTGCTTCCAAGCACCTTAAAACTATGCCCTCTTGTGCTAGCCATTTCAGCCCTGAGGAAAAGTCTCTGACTACCCACTGTTGTAACAGATGTTTATTTGAGTTACTGTCGCCTGCCTGTCGGCTTGAACCAGTCTGGCCATCTTCCTCTTGCCTCTCTCATAAACAAAGCATTTTCACCCACAGAACTACCAATTAGTGGATTTTTTTTCCTGTTTTTTCACACCATTCTCTGTAAACTTTGCAGACTGTTGTGCGTGAAAATCCAAGGAGATCAGCAGTTTCTGAGATACTTAAACCACCCCATCTGGCATCAACAATCAGTCCACAGTCAAAGTCACTTAGATCACATTTCTTCCCCATTCTGATGTTTGGTCTGAACAACAACTGATCCTTTTGACCACATCTGCATGCTTTTATGCACTGAGTTATTACCACATGATGGTTGATTAGATACTTGCATTAAAGAGCAGGTATACAGTTGTACCTAATGAAGTGGCTACTTAGCGTATATTACTTAATTATATACATCAAATTACAATTAGAAAAATTATGCCGTGTAGGTGCATTATTTTGCATTTATAATTGTTGCTCTGAACTGAATTACTGTGGGCGTATCAACCTATGTTCAAAGTTCAAAGTGAATTTATTATCAAAGTACATATATGTCACCATATACAGCCTTAAGATTCATTTTCTTGTGGGTGATCACAGTAAATACAAAAAACGCAATAGAACCATTGAAAGACTGCATCCAACAGGAAGGACAAACAACCAGTGTGTATAAGACAATTAACTGGGAAAATACAAAAAGAAAGAGAAATAGAAATAATAAATAAACAAATAAATAAACAAACACACAAACAAACAAACAAACAAATAAATAAATATTGAGAGCATGAGATGAAGAGTCCTTGAAATGAGTCTACAGATTGTGGGAACAGTTTAGTGATTGGGCAAGTGAAGTTGAGGGAAGTTCTCCTCATTGGTTCAAGAGCCTGATGATTGAGGGGTAACAACTGTTCCTGAACCTGGTGGTGTGAGACCTGAGGTCCTGTACCTTCTTCCGGATGACAGCAGTGAGAAGAGAATATGGCCTGAATGGTGGTCCTTGATAATGGATGCTTCTTTCATGGGAGTATTCTATATCTAAACAGGCATGTTGGAGGCACAGCTCCAGAGAGTAACACTTCACCCTCTTTCCAATTTCTGCCAGGTTTCCATTGTTTGAGGGAAACAAATTACAAAGCCAGCAGAACATTAAGGTATATCAATGATCTAGACCACTCGTTGCCTAGTTACTGGCTGCAGATTTCACAGGGAGCCTCTGGTGGTGGGGGGGAAGGGGTTGTAGCGTTCCACAATCCTCTCCCCATGTTCAGTCCGGTAAACGGGACTGCATTGGAAACAGCTACATCTCAACACCGCACTGAAAACTGAGCCGTTACTGCAGATAAACCTCTTACAGCGCTTATGCAGCAGACAGCAGTGTACAGACTCAGGAAATAGTAGTTTCAATAATAAAGCATCGACATCTCAGATCTGGAGAGATTTGAATCAGATTTTAACTCACAGCTGCTGTCACCACTGGGATGTTTGGAATTGCAGAAGTAGAGTCTAAATTTTGGGATACACTATGGGGGGGGGGGCGGGAGTGAAATGCAAATATATTAACTATACTGAAAAGATATTGATTGCTCATTTGCATCCAGCTTTGTGGGCCTCCTTTAGCAGGGGGATAAGGTAAAGGATTTCATTTGTAACAAAATTTGGGGAAAAGATGAAAGCTTCTTTCACTGTGTCAGGAAATTCATAAGTGCTTCTCTCTCAGTCAAGCACTTTTTTTCACAAAACTCCTGTTGCTGCACAGAAAATGTGACATTCAAAGGGTATATTCAGCAACAATGCAATATATGGAATATTGGCCAAAATATACAGAACTATTTTTCTTCAAAGTGGTGCCATGGTATTCTGTAATTCCACCCAGAGTGAAGGCTGTCTCTGCTAACTGACTTATAAGACAGCCCTATGGTCTTGGTTGATACAAGTATGCATATCACATGTGGTAGGTTAGCTCACTATTATGTAACCTATCTGAGCTAGATCCAAAAATAAAAGTTTCCCCTCTCTATTGATCACAAGAGGCCTAACATTGAATGACCTCTCTGTAGCTGCCAGATAACTCAATAATGACCTTAACTCTGCCTTTAATGTCTTAATTCCCACCTTTTCAACACTGCTCTCTTTTGCTCTGACTACTCTCTAGTAAACCACGCATCTCCTCTCTTTTCAAATGTAAGGAATGAAATAATACCATGAGACACAGGAGCAGAATTAGGCCATTTGGCCCATTGAGTCTGCTCCATCATTCAATCATGGCTGATCCTTTCCTCCCTCCCTCTCCTCAGCCCCACTCCCCAGCCTTCCCTCCATAACCTTTGATGCTGTAGCCAATCAAGAACCTACCAATCCCCACCTTAAATACACCCAATGACCTGGCCTCCATAGCTGCCTGTGGTAACAAATTCCACAAATTCACCAGCCTCTGGCTAAAGAAATTTCTCTGCATCTGTTTTAAATGGACTCCCCTCTATACTGAGGCTGTGCCCTCTTGTCCTAGACTCTCCCACCATGGAAAACATCCTTTCCACATCTACTCTGTCTAGGACTTTGTCTAGGCCTTTCAACATTTGAAAGGTTTCAATGAGATCACACCCCCCTCTCCCCGTCTTTCTAAATTCCAGCAAGTATAGGCCTAGAGCCATCAAACATTCCTCATATGATAACCCTTTCATTTCCAGAATCATCTTTGTGAACTTCCTCTGAAGCCTCTCCAATGCCAGCACATCTTTTCCTTGATAAGGAGCCCAAAGCTGTTCACAATACTCAAATGAGGCCTCACCAGTGTCTTATAAAGCTTCAACATCACATCCCTGCTTTTATATTCTAGATCTTTTGAAATGAATGCTAACATTGAATTTGTCTTCCTCACCACTGACTTTACTTGCAAGTTAACCTTCAGGGTGTTCTTCACAAGGACTCCCAAGTCCCTTTGCATCTCATATTATTGGATTTTCTGCACATTTAGAAAATAGTCTGCACATTTATTCCTTCTACCAAAGTGCATGACCATACATTTTCCAACATTGTATTTCATTTGCCAGTTTCTTGGCCATTCTCCTAATCTGTCTAAGTTCTCTGCAGCCTTCCTGTTTCCTCAACACTACCTGCCCTTCCACCAGTCTTTATATCATCTGCAAACTTGGCAACAAAGCCATCTATTCCATCATTTAAATCATTGATATACAACATAAAAAGAAGTGGGCCCAACACCAACCCTTGTGGAACACCACCAGTCACTGGCAGCCAATCAGAAAAGGATCCTTTATTCCCACTCACTGCCTCCTCCCAATCAGCCAAAGCTTTAACCATGCCAGTAACTGTCCTATAAAACCATGGGCTCTTAACTTGGTAAGCAGCCTCATGTATGACACCTTTACAGGGGCCTTCTGAAAGTCCAAATATACAACACCCAATGCATCCCCTTTATCTATCCTACTTTGAATCTCCTCAAAGAATTCCAACAGGTTTGTCAGGCAAGATTTTCCCATAAGGAAACCATGCTGATTTAGTCGTGTCTTGCCCTGTGTCACCAAGTACTCCATAACCTCATTCTTAACAATTGACCCCAACATCTTCCCAAGCACTGAGGTCAAGCTAACTGGTCTATAATTTCTGTTTTGATTTCTCCCTCCTTTCTTAAAGAGTGATGTGACATTTGCAATTTTCCAGTTCTCTGGAACCATGCCAGAGTGCGATGAGTCTTGGTCAGGCACACTGCTAATGTCTTCCACAGTGAAGACTGATGCAAAATACTCATTTAGCCCATCTACCATCTCTTTGTCCCCTGTTATCTCTCTGGCCTCATTTACTACAGGTCCTATATCACTCTCATCTGTCTTTTATTTTTTAAATACTTGAAAAATCTTTTTCTACCCACCTTCATATTGTTTGCTGGCTTGCTTTCATATTTCATCTTTTCCCTCCTAATGATTCTTTTAGTTGTTTTCTGTAGGTTTCTAAAAGCTTCCCAATCCGCTGTCTTCCCACTAGATTTTGCTTTGTTGTATGCCCTCTCTTTTGCTTTTACATTTACTTTGATTTCCCTTGTTAGCCACGGTTGTACTATTTTGCCATCTGAGTATTTCTTTGTTTTTGGAATACATCTATTCTCATTTTTTTCCCAGAAACTCAAGCCATTGCTGTTCTGCTGTCATCACTGCCAGCGTCTCTTTCCAAGAATAGCCATTGACAATGGTTGCTCCATATTTGAGTAATTTCTAATGAGTTTCTCAATGATTGTGACCTAGATCTATTCCCCTCCCCACCCCCAACAATCTTCTCAATCTGGTGATATCTTTTAATATTGACTTGCACGTCTTGTCCACTATTGTTTGGGTTTATGAAACTGAACTGGCCCACTTTGCTGTCGCCAATGGTAGATGAAGAAAGGGATGCAACAACTTCTTTTCTAGGTCCTTACCGTTACCCCTAAGATCAGTCCATTGTTACATCATCTCCCATCCATGCATAGCAACATTGTCTGAACACATGGCTTTGGTTTCTATGTACACGCAGGCATTATCCTGCTTCATCTCACCGTCAGCTCCTGTGACCTCTCTACTCTTTCAATGTTGTTATACTGCTTGTCACAGGCACAGCACTAGCAAGAAGTTTCTTCAAGAAAATATTGTGCATCCCAAAGCCACTATCTTTGGTTCCCCATCACAAGCTCAATTTCTGAGCTGTTGATTCCTCCCCTGTCCCTGGCAACAGACTGGAACAGACCTGGATTTTCCACAACCTTGATACCATTTCTGACCATGAGATGAGCGCCAGGACTAAAACCACAACTATTTCTACCTATTACAGACAGAGCCCAGACTTATCTCATCTGCCCCTGGAACCAAACATCCATGCCCTTGTTATGTCCAGACTTCACCCTTCCAATGCTGCCCTGACATTGGTTTACCCTCTGTAAAAGATGGTCTAACCAAAACTTTGCAGCAGTGTCCCATTCATCCACCACCTATTCAGAAATAGATAGAAGTGCAGTTAGTGTTAATGAAGAATCTATGGAAGATAAGATCTATGGAAGGAAATAGATATTTGACATTTTGGGCCAAAACCCTTCATCAGGAGATGCCCAGAGAATGTGTTCTACCAGTCAGTGAAATCATAGTGCATCAAATCTTCCCTGTTGCTCCCTTGCTATCTCCCATAACCCATGGTTTCTTTGTAACTCAAATCTATCAAATGCATAGCTCTCTGAGGTGCAGAATTCCAGTGATCCATCACCGTTTAGAGAAAGCAAATTCCTCAACTGCCTGAAATGAGTGATTCTGTGTTATAAAACAAACAATGATGTCTCCTCTTCTCCCCCTCCCCCAAAGTTCTAAATAATCCCCACTAAGGGAAATCCCCTCTTGGTAACCACCTGGTCAAAGCTCTGTAAGAACCTTGCCTCTTATGTATGTCAAAGTGACAATAAATTTAATTTGAAAAGTACATGTATATCACCATATACTACCCTGTGATTCACTTTCTTGTGGACATGCACAGGAGATTAGTGTGCAAACTTAAAGCACACGGTATTGGGGGTAAGGTATTGATGTGGATAGAGAATTCGTTGGCAGACAGGAAGCAAAGAGTGGGAATAAACGGGACCTTTTCAGAATGGCAGGCAGTGACTAGTGGGGTACCGCAAGGCTCAGTGCTGGGACCCCAGTTGTTTACAATATATATTAATGACTTAGACGAGGGAATTAAATGCAGCATCTCCAAGTTTGCGGATGACACGAGGCTGGGCGGCAATCTTAGCTGTGAGGAGGATGTTAAGAGGATGCAGGGTGACTTGGATAGGTTAGGTGAGTGGGCAAATTCATGGCAGATGCAATTTAATGTGGATAAATGTGAAGTTATCCACTTTGGTGGCAAAAACAGGAAAACAGATTATTATCTGAATGGTGGCCAATTAGGAAAAGGGAAGGTGCAATGAGACCTGGGTGTCATTATACAGCAGTCATTGAAAGTGGACATGCAGGTACAGCAGGCGGTGAAAAAGGCGAATGGTATGCTGGCATTTATAGCGAGAGGATTCGAGTACAGGAGCAGGGAGGTACTACTGCAGTTGTACAAGGCCTTGGTGAGACCACACCTGGAGTATTGTGTGCAGTTTTGGTCCCCTAATCTGAGGAAAGACATCCTTGCCATAGAGGGAGTACAAAGGAGGTTCACCAGATTGATTCCTGGGATGGCAGGACTTTCATATGATGAAAGACTGGATGAACTAGGCTTATACTCGTTGGAATTTAGAAGATTGAGGGGGGATCTGTTTGAAACGTATAAAATCCTAAAGGGATTGGACAGGCTAGATGCAGGAAGATTGTTCCCGATGTTGGGGAAGTCCAGAACAAGGGGTCACAGTTTGAGGATAAAGGGGAAGCCTTTTAGGACCGAGATTAGGAAAAACTTCTTCACACAGATCAGGGGGTATGGAGGGAAGGCTGGTACAGGGTTTTGAGTTGGATGATCAGCCATGATCATACTGAATGGCGGTGCAGGCTCGAAGGGCCGAATGGCCTACTCCTGCACCTATTTTCAATGTTTCTATGTTTCTATGAAGCAGGGAGTCTACAGAAGGATTTAGACAGATTAGAAGAATGGGCAAAGTAGCAGCAGATGAAATACAATGTATGGCCATGCACTTTGGTAGAAGGAGTAAAGGTCTACACTATTTTTAAACAGGGAGTGAATTCAGAAATCAAATGTGCAAAGGGAATCTTTATACAGGATTCCCTGGAGATTAACTTGCAGGTTGAGTCAGTAAGGCAAATGCAATGTTAGCATTCATTTCAACAAGAATTGAACATGAAAGCAAGGATGTAATTCTGAGGCTTTATAAGGCACTGGTCAGACCACATTTGGAGTATTGTTCCACATCCCATTCCCATTCTGACATGTCTATCCACGGCCTCCTCTACTGTAAAGATGAAGCCACACTCAGGTTGGAGGAACAACACCTTATATTCCATCTGGGTAGCCTCCAACCTGATGGCATGAACATCGACTTCTCTAACTTCCGCTAAGGCCCCACCTCCCCTTCGTACCCCATCTGTTACTCATTTTTATGCACCCATTCTTTCTCTCACTCTCCTTTTTCTCCCTCTGTCCCTCTGAATATACCTCTTGCCCATCCTCTGGGTCACCCCCCCCCCCGTCTTTCTTCCCGGACCTCCTGTCCCATGATCCTCTCATATCCCCTATTGCCTATCACCTGTCCAGCTCTCGGCTCTATCCCTCCCCCTCCTGTCTTCTTCTATCATTTTGCATCTCCCCCTCCCCCTCCAGCTTTCAAATCCCTTACTCACTCTTCCTTCAGTTAGTCCTGACGAAGGGTCTCGGCCTGAAACGTCGACTGCGCCTCTTCCTATAGATGCTGCTTGGCCTGCTGCGTTCACCAGCAACTTTGATGTATGTTGCTTGAATTTCCAGCATCTGCAGAATTCCTGTTGTTTTTGGAGTATTGTGTGCAGTTTTGGGCCCCATATCTTAAAAAAAAGTATCGCATTGGAAAGAGTCCAGAGGAGGTTTATGAGAATGATCCTGGAAATGAAAGGTTACTGTATGAGGTGTGCTTGATAGCTCTAGGCTTGTACTTGTTAGAGTTTAGAAGAATGAGGAGGGATCTCCTTGAAACTTACCGAAAGTCGATAGGCCTAGATAGAGTGGTGGTGGAGAGGATGTTTCCAACAGTGGGACCAGAGGGCACAGCCTCAGAATAAAAGGACATCCACAACCTGGTACTCCAGCTGCAGTGCTGTCGACAAAAAAGCCTTGCAGAGTGTGGTTAGGGGAGCAGAGAAGGTTATTGGGGTCTCCCTACCTTCTGTCCAAGACCTCTTTCTGAGTCGATGCCTCCAGAAGACACGGTACATCATTAAAGACCCCTCACATCCTCTCCATGAACTGTTTGTTCTTCTGCCATCAGGCAAACGTTACAGGAGCATCAAAACTAAAACCACAAGGCTACTAAACAGCTTCCTCCTACAGGCAGTCAGACTGCTAAATAGCTGCTCTATCTGACTCTGCTTTGGACACTTTTAACTTGCACTGGACACTTATAACTGATTTTAACTGACATGTGGCTGTTGTGTTTTACTATTTATTGTTATGTTTATTATTTAGTGCTGCGTTTGTTATGTTATGATTGCACTGCCCCTGAGAAATGCTGTCTCATTCTGCCCTGCAGAGCTGATGTATGGTTAGAATGACAATAAAGTTTTTTGAATCTTTGAATCTTGAATCTTTGAGTCTTGAATCTTTAGAACAGAGATGAGGAGGAATTTCTTTAGCCAGAGAGTGGCGAATCTGTGGAATTCATTGCCACAGACAGTTGTGGAGGCCAAGTCAGGGGTATGTTTAAAACGGAGGTTGATAGGTTAGTAAGGACACCAAAGGTTACAGGGAGAAGGCAGAAGAATGAGTTTGGTGGGGGAAATAAATAAAGCCACGATCGAAGGTGGAGAAGACTTGATGGGCCAAATAGCCTAATTCTGCTCCTATGTTTCATGGTTTATTAACTTGGCAACCAATGTTTGAACTCTAGCTAAGCAATGCCTTGGTTTAACAGTTCTTAAGTCCCTGATGAAGAACCACTGAAACATTGCACTGTTTCTATCTCCCTAGACACTAACTAATGGTTATTAACTGGCTTTATTTCAGATTTCCAACATTTGGAGTTATTTTTTGCTTTACAGTCAAAATTCTCATCCTTGTTTTCTAACCTCTCCATAGCCATTATCCTTTTTGTCTCCCTCACCATACAAGGGTATCCACCTTCTTCCAACTCTGATTTCTTCCAATTTAATCTCTACACCATTACTAGCTAAGTTAGTTCTCAGATCCCAGGGTGCTGAACTCTGTAGTTTGTTGTTGAACCTCTCTGATTCTATCTCATTTAGATACGCCTTAACAACCTTCCCCTTTAATCAAGTTTTTGGTCCTCTGAATGAATACATCCATTTGGAGTTTAACATCAATTTTATTTGATAACTCAATGGGAAAGCATCTTGGAAAGTCTTGGTGTATTGAATATAAATTGCTTTTCTTGCACAATCCTGTTAGTCCCAATCCAATTTCAAATGAGAAAATTAAAAAGCAGTGTTTTTCAATGAGTATAGATTCATCAAAAACCCTTAATATCAGCTCAGGATAGGTTCCACTTCAAATTCAGGGAGGTAAGACCAGTTTTCCAACTTTTCCAGTGGAAGTTAAATTCATTTTTGACACGTGAACTTTGTACAGTATTTCTGAAATTGGTTTCCAATGGAAAATTTGTTGCCATAGCGACCTGGTAAAATGGATTGGTTTCACTCCACATTTGATTCACTCCACGTAGCCTGAAGAAATAGCTGGATACAACAAAGGCTGTATTGATGGTGTGGATAGTCAGAGGCTTTTTCCCAGGGCTGAAATGGCTGCCACAAGAGGACACAGGTTTAAGGTGCTTGAGAGTAGGTACAGAGGAGATGTCAGGGGTAGGTTTTTTACACAGAAAGTGGTGAGTGCGTGGAATGGGCTGCCGGCAACGGTAGTGGAGGTGGATACGATAGGGTCTTTTAAGAGACTTTTGGATAGGTACATGGAGCTTAGAAAAATAGAGGGCTATGGGTAACCCTAGTAATTTCTAAGGTAAGGACATGTTTGGCACAACTTTGTGGGCCGAAGGGCCTGTACTGTGCTGTAGGTTTTCTATGTTTCTATGTTTACATTTCCAAACAGTATCTTGGCTGCAGCTGTGGAAGACCTGAGCTCACAACACCATGCAGCTCCAGCTAATCTGTTCCAGAATTGCTTCACTCTGGCATTTTCTTCACAATGTAGAAACTTACTCAGCTGTATCCTTTATTTCACAATAAAGAACAAATCCGCTCTGGCTAATTACTGCCCAATCAGCCTAATTGTCAGCAGTGTTGTCATGCCAATGCCTTGTTTAATTTTGACAAGGCCCATATGGACTGAATGGTTCAGGTGAGAGTGGCTTCCTTTGTCGGGCAGTTACTGTCATCTCAAAGCATTTGGCTAAGCATGGCATCATGGAACCATGGTCAAACCAACTCAACAGGCATCAAGGGGAAAACACTTCATTTGTTGGAGTCATTCGGCACACAACAGAAGGCAGTTGTGGCAATAAGACATAGAATGCAGAGCACTACAGCACAACATGGGCCCTTTGACCCACAATGTTGTGCCAATCTTTTAATCTACTCTAAGATTAATCTAACCTTTCACACCTGCATAGACCTCTATTTTTCTATCATCCGTGTGCTTATCTAAGAGTTCCTTAAGTATCCCTGATGTATCTCTTTGCCCACCAGCCCAGTCAGGGCATTCCGCATATCCATCATGTTCTGTGTAAGAAAACTTACCTCTGACTTCCCTCTAATCACCTTAAAATGATGACTCCTCACATTAGCCATTCCACACTGGGAAGGAGTCTCTGAATATCCATTCGATCTATACCTCTTATCATCTTGTACGCCTCTATCAAGTCACCTTTCATCCTCCTTCACGCCAAAGTAAAAAGTCTTAGCTCACTCAACCTATCCTCATGTCTTTTATCCTCTCTAACCTAGGCAGTGTCCTGGTAAGTCTCTTCTACACTCCCTCTAAAACTTTCACATCCTTCCTACAATATCCCAAGTGTTTTCTTACCTGAGTTTTATAGAGCTGCAACATTACCTCAAGGCTCCTGAGCTTATTCCTCCTACTAATGAAGGTGGCCTTCTTAACCACCCTATCAACCTGTGTAGTAAATTTGAAGGATCCAAGAACATGACCCCAAGATCTCACTGTTGCTCCACACTGCTAAGAATCTTGCCATTAACCTTGTATTTTGCATTCTATCTGTGGTCGTTGGAGATCAATCATCCTGGCCCTTGGACATCATTGTATAAGTTTCTCAAGGCAGTGTCCTAAACCCAACCACTTTCAGTTGCTTCCTCAATGACCTAGAAAAGTCAATAGGCGATGTTCCGTCATGATTGCACAGCATCCAATTTTATTTGTAACTCCGTAGTAAATGAAACTGCCACGCCTGCACACAGTAAAAATTAGACAGTATTTGGACTTGAACTATTAAGTGGCATGTAAATATCAGAGCACAGTAGTGCCAGAAAATTACTATCTGCATTAAGAGAAAATCTAACCACCCACCATAGACATTAGGATTGATAGTCCCTCCAACATCAACTTTGAACCGGAGGTCAACTGGACCATCCATATAAATATCTTGGGTACATCATCATATCAAAAGCTAGGTATCCTGTGGCAAGCCACTCATCTTGTTAAAGCTTTTTCACCATCTATAAGACACAAGCCATAAGGGCGCAAGTATATTCTGTACTTCATTGAAAGTGGCCACACTGGTAACAAGCCTTGCCTTCATTAGATGAGGAAGTGAATGAAAGTTGGGATGTCCTGTCACAGCTGTATAGGATGTTGTTCAGACTGGATCATTGTGTACATTTCTGGTCACCATACTATAGCAGGGATAGGATTGAGCTAGAGGGAATGCAGAAAAGATTCCCAAGAATGTTGTCAGAAATGGAGGGCTTGAGTTATGAGGTGAGACTGCATAAACTGGGACTGTTTTCCCTGGAATGAAGGAGACTGAGAGGTGATCTTATAGAGGTTTATAACATTGTGAGGACATAGATAAGGCGAACGGTCACCTTTTTTTCCCAGGGTAGGGGAGCCTAAACTAGGTTTAAGGTGAGAGGGGAAAGATTTAAAGGTGACTTGAGCAGGTTTTTCACACAAAGGGTGGTGGATCTGTGGAACGAGCTGCCGGAGGAAATGGTAGAGGGAGGTGTAATTGTGGTTTGAAGACACTTGGTTTAGAGGTACTGTCTATGGACTAAATAAATTCATATGGGAAGCACATTGGCTGGCATGAATGATTTGTGCTGAAGCGTCTGTTTCTGTGCTGTATAACTATGACTAAGTCAGGACTGTGATAGTACACTCCCCACTTGTTTGATGAGTGAAACTCTTAACAACTCTCAAGAAGCTTGATATCATCCACGACAAAGCAGCCATCTCCTTTTGCACTTCATTGACCACCGTAAACATCTATGCCCTTCACAAGTTAACCACAGCAACTACACTATGTATCATCTACAAAATACACTGCAGTTATTTACCTGGGCTCTGGCTGCATTTCCTTAAACATGCAAACTCTTCCACCAACACAGGCAAAGGTACGATGTTTCCTACCAACAGATTCCCTCCAGGTCACACATCGTTCTTACTTGGAAGTATATCACCTGTCGCTGGACCTATATCCTGGAACTCCTCCAACGTACCTTCACCAGAAGTATTATACAAAGTCACGGCTAACCATTACTTTCTAAAGGGCAATTAGAAATGGGCTATAGATGCTGGACAAGTGACTTGCAAAATGAATAAAACCAATTTTCCATTGCATATCACAGGTCATCATCAAAGGCTCTTGGCATCAAGGAGAAAAATAAATGCGAGAAAAATGTAGGTTCAGGAAAACAAGCCTTGTAGGATTCTGGAAAGTGCACAGATGGAAATATAGAGTGCAGTGAAGAAGAGTAAAAAGGAAAAGATAAACAATGGAAATAAAATAGACAAGAGGAAAAAGGTGAAGGGAGGACATTAGCATGAGGAAAACCAGATAAAAGAGATGAGAATTGGAAGTGGACAGGAGAATGGTATTTATAAAGCAGCTTAGTAATATGGATGCTGGAAATGCACAAATACTGAAAATAATCAATTGGGCGGGCAACTGCTGTGGGATATGAAGCACATTTAACATTTCAAAGTAAGGACAAAGAGGTTTAAGGTTACTAGATAGTAGTAAAGGGAGAAAATAATAAAAAGGAAGAATTATATTGTGAAAGGCAGATGTGATTAAATGGCTGAAGGGTATGAGGAGCAAGCAAAAAATATTGAAATACTTATCCTCTAAAATCATTGCTCAGATTTGAGTACCAAACATTGAAATGTGTCTTGCCAGAAGGTTTTTCTTGAATTTACCTCGAGCTTCACTGGAGTGGCACATTGAATTGACTTTATTTCTTACATCCTTCACATACAGGAGGAGTAAAAATCTTTATGTTACATCTCCGTCTGAAAGTGCAATGTGCAATTTATAGTAATTTGTAATTAAAAAAACTAGTTGAGCTGAAATTTCACAGCTCCAGTGAGCAAGATTCATTTCTGATCTTCTCTGTTGTCTGTACAGAGTTTGCATGTTCTGGGTTTCCTCTGGGTGCTCTGGTAGACTCCCACGTAACAAATACATGTGGGTTGGTAGGTGACTTGGCCTCTGTAAGTTCCCCTATTTATGGAAGTAAGTTATAGAGGCTGAGGGGAGTTGATGTGAAGACAGGGAAAATAAAATGTTTCTGGTGTAGGTTTAGTGTTTGTAGACTGTCAAGTACATGAGGAGCTGAAGTGCCTGTTTGTATCATTAGACCCTATAAATTTCGATTGGGGTGGTCAGCAAAGCCGTGGCCAAAATGGTCTCCTCCTTGTAAATGAGATTTCAGTTGTGAAGAATACATAAACACACTAGGTAGAAGTTCAAGTTAAATCACTATTTAATGGGGAAAACAATGTTTGGACCCTTGATGGTGGGAAGGGAGGAGTAAAAGAGCAAGTGTTACATCTCCTGTTGTTGTTTAGCCTGGTGCAAATGGAAGGGTTTGCAAATATTAATGGATATTATTGGGCAATAATACACAAGCCTGAATAATGATCTACAGAATAAGAGTTCAAATCCCTTTTGAGAGTTCTGTTGGGTAAATCTGGAAACATGGTATCAGTGATCATGAAACTGCAGGCTGTTGCAGGCTTACAGATGTATTTTTGGGAAGGATTTCCATCAACCTTACCCATTCTATCTTATATATGATTCCACTTCTGGTCATGCGCTGGCGTGGGCTTTCCTTAGAAGGCCTTGCAACAAATAAGGAACTGATCAATAAATACTAGCAGCTTTGCAGTGCAAAAAGAAATGAGAAATGCCTCATCCTATGGCTAAATTAAATAAAGTTGACTGGAAGGAAAAATAAATGTGGTGTCTAGAAAGAAAGGAAAGGTTAGCAGATAGGGTCGTAACAATAGAGAGAAAGTAAGAAGATGGGGGGATTGCAGGAGAAGGTAGAGAAGGTGAGAGAAGATGAGGGTAATGAAAATGATAAAATAAGGAAGAGGAAATGTGGAAGGGCTTTTCTTTTCCATTTCCAAACACACCAGTTTGTTACGGCATCAAACCCAATTTCATTCCATTTCATTCTCCTGCGTTCAAAGCCACCCCCTGGTATGAGATCATTAGAGCCGAGCTTGCAAAAATCATTATATCACGATGTGTTCAGTCTAATTCATGTGCGCAGAGAGTCACAGAGGTCAGAGAAGTCAAGTTCCAATCCATATTCCATTATTCCATTAGTTATCTTAAAGTTATTGATATTAACAGAGTTTAGGTTGATTGATTGGGATGTATCTACCAATGATACAGCAAGTTTAAGAAAAATCTCTGGGTCTCTACATTCAAACAAGTCAAACTGATGGAAAAGTAATCGAAGACAACTTGACTTGGATGAAACAAACAAACTGCCAGGGTTCAAGGGCCATGTCATCCCTTACTGTTAGTGGATAGCACTGTCATATGGGTTAGTGCGTAAGACCTACTAAATACCACACACCGTAGGGAAAATTTTCACATTGAATCTCTTGATTGCTATTAGAGGAGCATAATAAGTACAGAATGAAAGGAGAGCTTCATTGTCCGATCAATCTCAGTGAAAGATGCTATGTCGTTTAATAATTACTTAATTAGAGATGTTTAAAGCTGTGACTGGACTTGATGTATTAAACAAGGGGGAAAAAAAAACAGTTTTCACTGGGTTGGTAACTAAAGGACAGAATTAAGATGACCGAAATAAAAAGCTGAGGGAACACAGAAAGGAATTCTTTCCACATAGTGAATTGTTATGATCTGGAATTTATTACCTGAAAGTGGCAAGTTTCAAAAGGATTTGGAGAAATTCTTGAAAAGGAAGTCTTATAGGATTATGTGATAGACCAGGGTGAGACTAATTGGATAACTCTTTCAAAGAACCGGTGCAGGATCGTTGGACTACATCTACACTCGCCATGCCATTCCATTGTTCTATAAAGAGGTAAGAAAATAGCATAATGACTGATGCTGAAATTTATAGATGAAAGCTTCGCCTTTGTGTGATATTTCTCTGCCTGCTGTTTTCATGATGAATTATGTTGGTTATTAGTTGCAGCGAAACAATGGGCAGAAAGATATGGGTTGCTAATATCATTTCTAAGCTTCAATTGCCACTAAATGGAATGCATTATTATTCATGCTGCCAGGGGAATGTCCCGGACTGACCATGTACTTATTTGAAGGGGGTGGTGAATAACATCTAGTTATTGTCAATAATCAATCATGAGTTTGGCCACCATGTCGATTAATATAATAGACGGTGCCGCTGGCTGTGATTATTTAGTGATCTCACAGCAATGTCCAAAAGAGGCTGGAAGTGCCAGATACCCACTCTCCCTTCTCACCGCTTACTGTTCAACCTCTCCTGTCTCCATTTACCCACCAGGCTCCCCTAGTCAGCACACTATAAACAACACAGTGAGGCTGTGGGTGCTGGGTACATGGAACAAGGAACATACAAGCACCAGGGATTCCTCCTCCCTTGTATCTGTTCCAGAGTGACAGGGCCAGATGTTAACATCTGTAATGATGTATGTAAGATCAGTCACAAGCACATCGGCAGCCCCAAAGGGGCCATTTATGCACATTAGGAAGCATGCCTGCTTCTAGCTGACAATGAGCATTCTCAGGATGCAGGTACAGCAGCAAGCTCTCCTTTAGAATACAAGCTGACAGATTTTATTCTCCCTTCCACCAAGTCTATGCTCATACCATTGTCATGGATTAAATCTAAAGATCAATTCCATTTAAACAAAAAAAAAACACTGTCCCAGTTGACAAAGTAATTCTTCTCTGTAAACCAGAACTAAATAGCGCAGAATTTAATTTAGGATATAAATAAGTAAACAGGAGATCGCAGTGCAGAAAATCTTGTTAACAGCAACTGTTAACTTGTTCACATTCACAGCAAATAACTGGATAATATAAGCAGTAATATCCAGCATGAAGATTTCCATCTGCTACAATTAGCAGCATGTTACAGTACCTGAATGAGATTCCAGATGCTGCTGTCGAGCTCCACTTCTACTTGTTGCCGCTGTTGGTGTTATTTCAAACCCTGTTTTCTCTTTTGTTCCCTCTTTTCTTCATTCTCACACTCCCTCAGTCAAAGACCTTCACCTGATTGTCCCTTCTCCTCAGCGCCCAGCATTGGACAACCCCTTCTCTCTTCCATCCAATGACAAGGGCCCTCACTCCTGATTGGCATCTCTTTGTGCCACTGAGAGTTAGGAAGCACCTCCGCAGCTTGTATTGTATTAATAAGTGTATTTTATTTGCAGCCTGTCGCATAAATCTCTGTCAGTTGTTTCTGCTCCCCCACCCCCCCACACACACACCCTTCTTGTATCCTGTGATTTGTTTTCTTTTGGTGATACTAAAGGTTATCCATTTCATAGGGACCTGCCAAATAAAACTGCATCATGACCAACTTGTTGGCAAAGCTTCAGGAATAGTAATTGCAATAATTTATTCCTTTTCCCTAAATCAAAGTTAGAAAGCTTTATTGTAAAAATGCAAGGAAGTGCTAACAAAATAATCATGTTATAACATTGAAGGAGAGAGTTCAGCCCGTTGTGTATTGCACGCAGAAAGAGAAATCCAATTTGTTCTACAATCCCTGTTCTTTCTTCATAGCCCCATGAATTTCTAACAGTTAACAAATTTCATTTTTTTCCACCAAATCTCAAATTGATGCCAGAATCCAAAATATAACTTGGAATTGTCTGGCAAATCAATTTTATATATTTTTGCAATAAGTCCACAGCTTAAATTGCCCAGATTATTTTCTTTATGAATTATATTAACAGCAATCAACAAGAAGAACTTGTATAGCAAATAAGAAATGGGCTGCATTTATATTGCTTTTCTTGACCTTGGTACATTTAAAGTCAGGAACTGTTTGAAAATGCAGTTACTATTGTACATACTATTGTATGGATAAACCAGATTATCCATAAAACCATAATACATAGCAGCAGAAGTAGGCCATTCTGCCCATCAAGTCTGCTGCGCCATTCATTTCTGGACTGATCCAGTTCTTCCAGTCATCCCCACTCCCCTGCCTTCTCCCTTTGATGCTCTGGCTAATCAAAAACCCATTTATCTCTGCCTTAAATATACCCAATGACTTGACCTCCGCAGCTGCTCGTGGCAACAAATTCCACAGATTTACCACCTTCTGACCAAAGTAATTTCTCCGCATCTCTGTTCTAAATGGACGTCCTTCAATCCTGAAATCGGCCCTCTTGTCCTAGACTCCCCTATCATGGGAAATAACTTTGCCATATCTAATCTGTTCAGACCTTTTAACATTCGGAATGTTTCTATGAAATCCTCCCTCATTCTCCTGAACTCCAGGGAATATAGCCCAAGAGCTGCCAGAAGTCTCTCATACAGTAACTCTTTCATTCCTGGAATCATTCTCATGAATCTTCTCTGAATCCTCTCCAATGTCAGTATATCCTTTCTAAAATAAAGAGCCCAAAACTGCACACAGCACTCCAAGTGTGGTCTCATGAGTGCCTTATAGACCCTCAAAATCACATCACTGCTCTTATATTCTGTACCTCTAGAAATGAATGCCAAAATTGCATTTGCCTTCTTCACCACCAACTCAACCTGGAGGTTAACCTTTAGGGTATCCTGCACAAGGACTCCCAAGTCCCTTTGTATCTCTGCATTTTGAATTCTCTCCCCATCTAAATAATAGTCTGCCTGTTTATTTCTTCCACTGAAGTGCATGACCATACACTTTCCAACATTGTATTTCATTTGCCACTTCTTTGCCCATTCTCCTAAACTATCTAAGTCTCTCTGCAGGCTCTCTTTTTCCTCAACACCACCCGCTCTTCCACCTATCTTTGTATCATCAGCAAATTTAGTCACAAATCCATTAATCCCATAGTCCAAATCATTGACACACTTTGTAAACAGCAGTGGTCCCAACACTGACCCCTGTGGAACTCCACTGGTAACTGGCAGCCAGCCAGAATAGGATCCCTTTATTCCAACTCTCTGTTTTCCGCCGACTAGCCAATGCTCCACCCATGTTAGTAACTTATCTGTAATTCCATAGGCTCTTATCTAGCTAAGCAGCCTCATGTGTGGCACCTTGTCAAAGGCCTTCTGAAAATCCAAGTACACCACATCTACTACATCTCCTTTGTCTACCCTGCTTGTAATTTCCTCAAAAAATTACAGTAGGTTTGCCAGGCAGGATTTTCCTTTCAGGAAACCATGCTGACTTTGGCCTATCTTGGCACGTGCCTCCAGGTTCTCCATAATCTCATCCTTAACTATCATTTCCAACAACTTCCCAACCACTGACATCAGGCTAACAGGTCTATTGTTATCTTTCTGTTCTCCCACCCTTCTTAAATAGCGGAGTAACATTTGCAGTTTTCCAGTCATCCGGTACAATATCAATTCTTGAAAGATCGTTGTTAATGCCTCCGCAATCTCTCCAGCTACTTTCTTCAGCATGCATTCCATCAGGCCCAGAAGATTTATCCACCCTCAGACCATTAAGCTTCCTGAGCACCTTCTTCGTTGTAATTTTCATTGCACACACTTCGCTTCCCTGACACTCTTGAAAGGTCCTGTATACTGCAGATGTCTTCCACTGTGAAGACTGCTGCAAAATAAGCATTCAGTTCCTTTACCACCTCTGTGTCTCTCATTACAATATCTCCAGCATCATTTTCTAATGGTACTATATCTACCTTCGATTCTCTTTTACCCTTTATGTACTTAAAAAAGCTTTTAGTATCTTCTTTGATATTAGTCGCCAGCTTCCTTTTATAATTCATCTTTTCCTTCCTAATGACCTTCTTAGTTTCCTTCTGCAAGTTTTTAAAAGCTTCCCAATCTTCTATCTTCCCACTAGCTTTGGCCTCCTTGTATGCCCTCTCTTTTGCTTTTACTTTGGCTCTGACTTCACTTGTCAGCCACGTAGTATCCTGCTTCCATTCAAAAATTTCTTCTTATTTGGAATATATCTGTCTTGCACTTCCCTCATTTTTCACAGAAACTCCAGCCATTATGGCTCTGTTGTCCTTCCTGCTAGTATCTCTTTCTAGTCAACTTTGGCCAGTTTCCCTCTCATGCCATTGTAATTTCCTTTATTCCACTGAAATACCAACACATTGGATTTTAGTTTCTCTTTCTCAAATTTCAAAGTGAAATTTTCATCACTGCACCATTGGCAGCTATGCCTTCAAAGGTCAAGGATTAGCATTATTTGTCAATGTATATCAAGACATTGGTGAAATGTATTGCTTTGCATTAGTTACCAACGCATCCTGAGGATTGTGATGGGGGCAGCCTGTAAGAGTCGCTACACTTTAGGTACCAACATAGTATGCCTGTAATTCACTAACTCTAATCATACGTCTTTGGAATCTGGGAGGAAACTTGAGCACACAGAGGAAACCTACGGAGTCTCAGGGAGAACGTACAAACTGCTTATAGACAATGGCAGACTTGAACTCTGATCACTGATCACTGGTGCGGTAAAGCCATTGCACTAATTGCTACACTACTCTTCTGTCCTTTACATGTTCTAAATTCTATAATTCCTTGTAACAGAGATTATAGGAGGAGGAGAATTTTGAGATTCACCCCAACTTCAACCAGCTTTTTTTATGGCTGGATTAAATGCCAGTGATCACACTGATTTTATTATTGAACTGTGTTAAATGTTGGCTGTTGATTTTTACAATATAACTCAAGGATCACCATTAATAGAATTCAAGTCTTGACATGCCATTTCTTTAGATGGCCTACTTTAAGTGAGGTTGAAATAGTCTAAAACATTGAGTCAAATGATATTTACTTAGAACATAGAACATAGAGCTACAGCACAGTACAGGCCCTTCGGCCCATGATATTGTACCAAACATAACCTAGTCTAAGATCAATCTAACCCTGCCCTCCATTGTTGCTCTCTATTTTTCCACCATCCATATGTCTAAGAGATTCTGAAATGTCCATAATGTAATGGACTCTAGCACCAACCCTGGCAGGGAATTCCATGCACCCACCACTCTCTGTATAAAAACTTACCTCTGACATCCCCCATGTACTCTTCCAAAAACCTTTAAAATATGGTATATCTAGTACAAGTATAACACAAAGTCCCAACTCTTGTACTCAACACCCAACCTGAAGAAGGTAAAGGTGCCATATGCCTTCCTCACCACTTTGTCTAGCTGTGTCACCACTTCCAGGGACCTATGTGCTTATACTCTTAGGTCTCCCTATCCTTTAGTGTCCTGTGTGCACACACAGTGGTCACTTTATTAGCTACCTTATAATGCGTGGTTATTTAAGTTACTGTCACTTTCCTGTCAGCTTGAACCTCTCTGGCCATTCCCCTCTGACCTTTCTCATTAACAAGGCATTTTTGCCCACAGACTGCCACTCACTGGATTTTTTTTTTCTTCATGCCCAATAATCTACTAAACTCTAGAGACTATTGGGCATGAAAATCCCAAGAGATCAGCGGATTCTGAATACTGGGACCAAAAATCATTCCACGGTCAAAGTCACTGAGGTCACATTTCTTCCCCATTCTGATGTTTGGTCTGAACCTCATGACCATGTCTGCATGCTTTTATGCATTGAGTTGCTGTCATATGATTGGCTGATTAGATATTTGCATGAATGAGCAGGGTCCAAAGTTCAGTGTAAATTTACTATCAAAGTACATATATGTCCCCATATGCAACCCTGAGATTCATTTTCTTGTGGGCATACTCAATAAATCTATAGAATAATGACCATAACAGAATCAATGAATGACCACCCAACTAGGACATTCAACAAGAGTGCAGAGATAACAAGCTGTATAAATACAAAAAGAAGAAATAATAATAATAAATAGATGAGCAATAAACATTGAGAACATGAGATGAAGAGTCCTTGAAAGTGAGTCCATTGGTTGTGGAAGCATTTCAAAGATGGGGCAAGTGAAGTTGAGTGAATTTATCCCCTTTGATTCAACAGCCTGATGGTTGAGGGGTGATAACTGCTCCTGAACCCGTGGCATGAGTCCTGAGGCTCCTGCACCTTTTTCCTGATGGCAGCAGTGAGAAGAGAACATGGCACAGCAGTGACAATAGAGCATGACCTTGGTGTTGGGGGTCCTTGATGATGGATAATGCTTCCCTGCGACAGAGTTTTCTGTATATATGTTCAGTGATTGGGAGAGCTTTACTTGTGATGGACTGGGCTGAATCCACCACTTTTTGTTGGATTTTTCATTCAAGGGGATTGGTGTTTCCATACCAGGCTGTGATGCAGCCAGTCAATATACTCTCCACAACACATCTGTAGAAGTTTGTCAAAGTTTTAGATGTCATGCAAACTGCAAACTCCTAAGGAAGTAGAGGTGTTGCCATGTTTTTTTTTTCGCAATTGCACTTACAGATGTACAGATGTACCTAATAAAGTGGCCACTGAGTGTACTGAATGTCTCTTCCTGGTTTAACTTTCTATGATGAATCAGTTCACATTTGTCTGAGTTAAATTCCATCTGCCATTTCTTTTCTTACTTTCTCATTTCATATAGATCCTGTGGATAACCTTTATTGCTGCCCACCAATGTTGGTGTCAACCACAAGCTTACTAATTGTGTCACTTCATCCAAACCATTAATATATATACCAAGGGACCCACCACCAATCTCTGCAGCACACCATTGGTCACAGGCTTTCAATGTGAAAAGCAACCCTCCACTACTATCGTCTGACTCCTTCTATCAAGTCAACTTCGCATCCATTTGGCTAGTGCACTCTGGATCCCATGTGATCTCACCTCCCCGAACAGGCTACAATGAGGAATCTTGTTAAAATCCATGTAGAAACATAGAAACATAGAAAATAGGTGCAGGAGTAGGCCATTCGGCCCTTCGAGCCTGCACCGCCATTTATTATGATCATGGCTGATCATCCAACTCAGAACCCCGCCCCAGCCTTCCCTCCATACCCCCTGACCCCTGTAGCCACAAGGGCCATATCTAACTCCCTCTTAAACATAGCCAATGAACTGGCCTCAACAGTTTGCTGTGGCAGAGAATTCCACAGATTCACCACTCTCTGTGTGAAGAGGTTTTTCCTAATCTCGGTCCTAAAAGGCTTCCCCTCTATCCTCAAACTGTGACCCCTCGTTCTGGACTTCCTCAACATCGGGAACAATCTTCCTGCATCTAGCATGTCCAATCCCTTTAGGATCTTATACGTTTCAATCAGATCCCCCCTCAATCTTCTAAATTCCAACGAGTACAAGCCCAGTTCATCCAGTCTTTCTTCATATGAAAGTCCTGCCATCCCAGGAATCAATCTAGTGAACCTTCTTTGTACTCCCTCTCTGGCAAAGATGTCTTTTCTCAGATTAGGGGACCAAAACTGCACACAATACTCCAGGTGTGGTCTCACCAAGGCCTTGTACAACTGCAGTAGTACCTCCCTGCTCCTGTACTCGAATCCTCTCGCTATAAATGCCAGCATACCATTCGCCTTTTTCACCGCCTGCTGTACCTGCATGCCCACTTTCAATGACTGGTGTATAATGACACCCAGGTCTCGTTGCACCTCCCCTTTTCCTAATCGGCCACCATTCAGATAACAATCTGTTTTCCTATTTTTGCCACCAAAGTGGATAACTTCACATTTATCCACATTAAGTTGCATCTGCCATGAGTTTGCCCACTCACCCAACCTATCCAAGTCACCCTGCATCCTCTTAGCATCCTCCTCACTGCTAACACTGCCGCCAAGCTTCGTGTCATCCGCAAACTTGGAGATGCTGCATTTAATTCCCTCATCCAAGTCATTAATATATATTGTAAACAACTGGGGTCCCAGCACTGAGCCTTGCGGTACCCCACTAGTCACCACCTGCCATTCTGAAAAGGTCCCGTTTATTCCCACTCTTTGCTTCCTGTCTGCTAACCAATTCTCCATCCACACCAATACCTTACCCCCAATACCGTGTGCTTTAAGTTTGCACACTAATCTCCTGTGTGGGACCTTGTCAAAAGCCTTTTGAAAATCCAAATATACCACATCCACTGGTTCTCCCCTATCCACTCTACTAGTTACATCCTCAAAAAATTCTATGAGATTCGTCAGACATGATTTTCCTTTCACAAATCCATGCTGACTTTGTCCGATCATTTCTCCGCTTTCCAAATGTGCTGTTATCACATCCTTGATAACTGACTCCAGCAGTTTCCCCACCACCGACGTTAGGCTAACCGGTCTATAATTCCCCGGTTTCTCTCTCCCTCCTTTTTTAAAAATTGGGGTTACATTAGCCACCCTCCAATCCTCAGGAACTAGTCCAGAATCTAATGAGTTTTGAAAAATTATCACTAATGCATCCACTATTTCTTGGGCTACTTCCTTAAGCACTCTAGGATGCAGACCATCTGGCCCTGGGGATTTATCTGCCTTCAATCCCTTCAATTTACCTAACACCACTTCCCTACTAACATGTATTTCACTCAGTTCCTCCATCTCACTGGACCCTCTGTCCCTTACTATTTCTGGAAGATTATTTATGTCCTCCTTAGTGAAGACAGAACCAAAGTAATTATTCAATTGGTCTGCCATGTCCTTGCTCCCCATAATCAATTCACCTGTTTCTGTCTGCAGGGGACCTACATTTGTCTTTACCAGTCTTTTCCTTTTTACATATCTATAAAAGCTTTTACAGTCCGTTTTTATGTTCTCTGCCAGTTTTCTCTCATAATCTTTTTTCCCCTTCCTAATTAAGCCCTTTGTCCTCCTCTGCTGAACTCTGAATTCCTCCCAGTCCTCAGGTGAGCCACTTTCTCTGGCTAATTTGTATGCTACTTCTTTGGAATTGATACTATCCCTAATTTCTCTTGTCAGCCACGGGTGCACTACCTTCCTTGATTTATTCTTTTGCCAAACTGGGATGAACAATTGTTGTAGTTCATCCATGCAACCTATAAATGCTTGCCAATGTAGACAATGTCTGCCAGCCAGCCCTGTCTGGCCACACAGACCTGGAGTACATTTGTAGCTCCCACTTCCCTTAAAGCTATTGGTTTCACTGGAGATTTATTATACTGCTGTGCAACAGGTAAAATAAAAGTACGTTTGAATATATAGAACGTAGAACAATAGAGCAAAAGAACAGGCCCTTCAGCCACTTCTAACTACGGATCCTGAAGAAGGGTCTTAACTTAAGAGGTTGAAAGTCCATTTCCCTGCACAGATTCTGTCTAAACTGCTGAGTTAATCCAACAGCTCCCCTTTTATTCCAGTTTTAACTGATTTCATCTGCCTGCACACGTTCCATGTCCCTCAGTTCTCTGCCTGTTCATTTGCCTGAATGAATGCCTTTTAATCATAATTGTCATATCTACTTTCACCACTTCTCCTGGCAACATGGGTGAAGTTATCCACGCTGATTTAGGAACCTGATGGTTGTAGCGTAGTAACCTGCCTTGTAACTCACCTTAAACTTTCTCGGTCTCACCATGAAAACCTATTTTCACCAATTTTTATGAAATGTGAAAATAACCTAATCAGCCCACCTGTACACACATCCAAGTTATTTATATATATCACAAACAGTAGAGTATTAGTAGAATAACATCCAGGAGTCCAGAAAATCCAACAATCCAGCACCACCATAGACCCAAAGGTATTGGATTATAGGAATAGGAATTGACAGGATAGATGAACCAACGCCAAGATCATTTTTAGGCCCAATATCTCCAACAGCAATGTTTAATGGCAGGCCACATATTCCACATGATCGATGCCAGACTTGGTGCCAG
Organism: Mobula hypostoma; assembly: GCF_963921235.1. NCBI lineage: Eukaryota > Metazoa > Chordata > Chondrichthyes > Myliobatiformes > Myliobatidae > Mobula > Mobula hypostoma. Next base: position 127,254,428 of record NC_086102.1, read on the forward strand.
GCACTCTATTCTGAACGCTGTCAGGATGAAAATTTGCCAGGAGCACAGAGAGAAAGCTTCATTGATGCCCTCAAAATACCCTTCAGTAAGTAATATCCCTACCTGCTCCTGAGAGTCGCATTCACTTTGGCGAATGGTGTGAGCATCTCAAGTTGCTTCACTGAGAACACACAGGTTCTATGAGGAAGGAGCACACAGCAACCTCTCCTCTAGGGCAACAAATACCCACTGCCCCACCTGTGGTAGAGTCTGAAGATCCCATGTTGTCGTCTTCAGCCATTTTACAACCTACGACAGTGGAACGGAAGCAAGTCATCCTTGTTCTCAGGGCAACGCCTGAGGAAAAGAAATGCAGCAAGCCATCTGTTCACATTAAGGTCCCATAAAAGGTAATATGACAATGACCAGTTTCTTCTTCTTTAGTGGGGGAAAACTACCAGTCAGGTTAAGTAAGAAATCTCCTTCTCCTGTCCAACTTGTTCTAGGTTCACCCTCCTTAGAGGCTCCAGTTTATGTTTCATCTATAGATCTGACAGTCTTATACTTACTCAGTACTACATTGGTGTCCATGGGGCAGAGCATGAACCCCAAAATCTTCTGACCCAGTTACAAGAGAGCCACGAGCTGTGCCATCCCTGTTTAGCAAAACAATTGGGCAAGGGACTTGCTCTTTTCTAACAATATCTTCGTTTTGACACATGGCTTGAAATTTATCTGCATAGCACACACACACACAAAAAGGCTCTGAGAAAATTGTTAAGGCAGTGTTAACTTATTTCCCCAGGTTTCTGAGTGAATTAATGTAGGATGATAATGCAAGATGGATGAGCTGCTGTGGGAATTTCATCCATCCTAGAATTATGTTGTTTGAATCCAAATCTCCCAAGGAAATGTTAATAGTACTGCAGCACATTCTGTGGGTCTCTTTCCAGCCATATTGCTATGATTGGTTACTGGAAATTTGGATAAGTGCAAGGTATTTGGGAAGACAAATGATGGTAGGACTTTCACAGTAGAGCCCTGGGGATTGTTGTAAAATGGAGGGACTTAGGAGTACATGGTTCCCTGAAAGTGGTGTCACAGGTAGACAGAGAAGGCTTTTGGAACACTAGGCTTCATTAGTCAGGGCAATGAGTATGGGATGTCATGTTGCTATTGTACATGTCAGTTTGGAAAATTGTATTCAGTTTTGGTCACCGTGCTATAGGAAAGATGTCCAAAGTTCAAAGTATAATTTATTATCTGAATACATACATGTCACCACATACAATCCTGAGATTATTTTTCTTGTGGGCATTGTTAGCAAATCTATAGAACAGCAACTGTAAACAGGATCAATGAACAACAAACTGGGCAAATGCAAATATAAATAAATAGCAATAAATAACAAGAGTATGGAATAATAAGATAAAGCCCTTAAACTGAGACCATCAGTTGTGGGAACACCAGAAATAGGAATGAGTGTAGTTATTCCATTTTGTTCAAGCGCCTGATAGTTGGGGGGTAGTAACTGCTCTTGAACCTGGTGGTGTGAGTCCAGAGGCACCTCTACCTTCTACCTGATGGCAGCAGAGAGAAAAGAGCATGGCCTAGGTGGTGAGGATCTTTGATCATGGATGCTGCTTTCCTATGCAATGTTTCATGTAGATGTGCTCAATGGTTGAGAAGGCTTTACCTGTGATGTACTGGGCTGAATCCACTACCTTCTGTAGGATTTTCTGCTCAAGGGCTAGTGTCATGAAGTTGGAAAGATTGAAGAGGAGATTTATGAGGATATTGCCAGAACTCAAGTGACTGAGTAATAGAGAGAGGTTGAGCAGGTTGGGACTTTTCTCATTGAATCATAGGAGAATGAGGGGTGATCTTATAGAGGTATATACAATTATAGTGGCATAGATAGGGCAAATATGCACAGTCTTTCAGGAATGAGGAATTAAGAACTAGAGGGAATAGGTTTAAGGGGAAAGATTAATTAGGAACCCGACAGGCAACTTCTTCACCTAGAGTAATCAGTACATGGAATGACCTGCCAGAGGAAGTGACTGAGGAGTATACATAAACAAGAAGTAAAAGATACTTGGACAGGTACATGGATAGGACAAGTTTAGAGGGATATGGGCCAAAGACAAGTAAATGGGACTAGCTTAGATGTGAATCTTGGTCAGCATAAACCAATTGGGCCAAAGGGCCTGAGTCCAAGCTATGACTCTATGACCTCAAGTTTAGATGGTTGGTAGGAAAATTGGAGTAGGGTTGCTGAGAATGGTAACGTGGAATAAATTACAGGGAAGTCAAGGTGGGGGTGAAATGGGATTGATGTGATTAGTGTGAGAGCCATCATATACTCAGTGGGCTGGATGGCCTCCTTTATGTTGTAAGGAAGTAACATGATCTTTGAAGCTGAAAGTAAAGGTTTTAAGTTTCACTTTAGGACATAATTTCAAATGACACAATGATAGAGCTGAGTAATTGTTGGAAGTGCAATCAAAGAAAGAAAGAATGAGAAAAAGATGAGCTTTATTTGTCACATGTTCATCAAAGCATACAGTGAAATGCGTTATTTGATTCAAATCAAATCAGCAAGGATTGTGCTGGAGGCAGCCCTCAAGAGTCGCTATGCTTCTGGCGCCAACATGGCATGCTCTCAACTCACTGACGCTAACCCTAATGTCTTTGAAACGTGGGAGGAAACAGAGCCCCAGGAGGAAACCCACACAGTCACAGGGAGAACATACAAATTCCTTAAAGACAGCTGAGGGAAACAAACCCTAATCAATGATCACAGGCGCTGTAATAGAGTTACGCTAACTGCTACACTACTGTGCCACCTTTTAACCAATACTCTTCTTTCCTCTTCAGGCTTATGTTAATTATAGCTCCTTTTATGATCCCAAAAACTTTACATCCAAACAAGTATTATTATAAAGCAGAAAGCATCAACTTGAGACCAGCAAGCATAATATTATAACATACAGATGACCTGTTCATTCTGGGGATGCTATAGAGTCACAGAAAAGTACAGCACTAAAAAGGCCCATCGGCCCATCTAGTCCATACTGAAATCATTAAAACTACCTACTGCTATTGACCTGCACTGGGATCATAGCCTTCCATGCCCCTACCATCCATGTACCTATCCAAACTTCTCTTATATGTTAAAATTGAGCTTACGTGCACCACTTGTGCTGGCAGCTTGTTCCACACTCTCATAACCCTCTGAGTGAAGAGGTTTCCCACATGCTCCCCTTAAACTTTTCACCTTTCACCCTTAACCCGTGATTTCTAGTAATAGTTGGTGGAGAGATAAAAATCTGTCTGGGAAGAAATCTCCTGACCTTTACTAATGTCATACCACAAGAAGCTAGCATATTCCCACTGAATTATATCTCCGATATTTTGTGCAGTACAGATTTGTGGCCCATTTGGTTCATTGTGCCTACACTATATTACGCTATTCCTCTATACTTCCATTTTATTTGAGTTAGATGATTTATTTTTAAATGACAATGACTGACATGGAGATTTTACATGACCTTATACTTACCCTCAAAATTACCAGACTAAAGGATGTCACAGCAACAAACTTGCACTCAGTGTCAGTAAGGCCAAGGAATTGATTGTGCACTTCAGGAAGGGAAGTTGAGGGAACACATACCAGTCCTCACTGAGGGATCAGCAGTGGAAGGAGTTAGAAATTTCAAGTTCCTGGGTGTCAACATCTCTGAAGATCTATCCTGGGCCCAACATATTGGTGCAAACACAAAGGCGCGACAGCAGCTATATTCGATTTGGAGTTTGAGAAATGGTATGTCACCAAAACACTCACAAATTTCTACAGATGTACCGAGGAGAACATTCTAACTGGTTGCATCACCATCTGGTTTGGAGGGGCCTCTGCACAGGACCCAAAAAAACTGTAGAAAGTTGTTAGCTCAGCCAGCTCTGTCATGGGCACGAGCCTCCCCAGCATCGAGGACACATTCAAAAGGCCATGCCTCAAAAAGGCGACATAAATTATTAAGGACCCCATCATCCAAGAAAGCCCTCTTCTCTTTGCTACCATCAAGGTTCAGGAGCCTGAAGAGACACACTCAATGTTTCAGAAACATCTTCTTGCCTTCCACCATCAGATTTCTGAATGGACAATGAACCCATGAACATAACCTCATTATTTTTTCTCCTCTCTTTTTGCACTACTTAATTAATTTATTTTTTTAATATATATACTTCTTATTGTAATTTATAGAATTTTATTATTATGTATTGCAATATACTGGTGCCACAAAACAACAGATTTCATGTGTATGCCAGTGATATTAATCTGATTCTGGTATAAAAAGATGCAATAATAAGCAAACATATCCCACTGCTCTGGTTATTTTCCATATCTCCCCTGCAGATTATTGTCAAATTCATTTTGAAATTTATGTTGACAATCACATTTCTTGGAGGCTGGCATTTTAATAAAATATTAAAATGTTATGGTAGTGGTTAAGGCTCTGAAAGATTTTCGAAAGAATACGTGGGGTGAAATTGCCACCATCGGGAAGAATCACAGTAATATAATCCTGTGCATTTATAAGGGAGGAAGAAATAGAATTATTTTTGCTCCTCGAGTTTTCATGATCTGTAATGCACTGTCTGAAAGGCAGCAGATTCATTAATAACCTTCAAAGGGAATTGAATCTGTACTTTAAAGCAGATATCTCCAGAGCTTAATTGAAGCAGCAGGATATTGGGACTAATTGGTAAGATTTTTCAAAGAGCCAATATAGGGTCAAAAATGCAATTCATCAGAATTACCATCTTGAGTTGAATGTATTATTTGAGGTATGACATGACATCCTGCTTCCCTCCCACACTGCCTCCCTCTTCCATCCAGTGCTGACGTTGGTTGTCCGCCATCCATTTCTCGTCGTGCACCACTGAACACACAAATTAGGACGTGTTAAGAAAACCTTAGGGACTCAATTGAATGATCCCTAACTATCAGTCAAATGCTTTCTCAAGAAGTCTAACCACTAAGCAGAGTGGTTAAAATGAAATTTTTAAGACCCCTTATTTTGTGTATTGCCCATGTGATTTGCCTTCAGCCTTACTCACAGTAATGTTGAAGAGCTTACTGTTCAAGCAAGCAACAATCCAATAAAAACACATAAACATGGGTGCAAGAATATGCCATCAGAGCTCTCAAGCTTGTTCTACCACATAAAATGATCATGACTGATCTATGCAAGCTTCAATTCCTCTTCTGTGCTGGTTCCCCTTCACCACCAATCCCTCATTTTTTTCTAATATTTATCTATCTCCTCTTTCATTATTTCTAATAATCTGTCTTTCAGTGCCCTCAGGGGCAGAGAGTTCTAGAGGTTCACTAGCTTTTGACAGAAATTTCTGCACACCAGTTTTAAATGACTGGCCCCTTATCTTTTAAGTATATCTAGTGACTCTCCCAGACTGCAACTGCGGCGACAAGGGGTCGAGGCAAGGTAGGTTATCTGTTTAGAATACAGATAGAAAGAATGTGTGTGAGGCCGGTTTTCTGTGCTCGGTGTCAGATGTGAGAGGTCCTGGAGACTCCCAGCCTCCTGGACAGCCGCATCTGCACCATGTGTGTCGTGCTGCAGCTCCTTAGAGACTGGGTTAGGGAACTGGAGATGCAGCTCGATGACTTTCGTCTGGTCAGGGAGAGTGAGGAGGTGATAAAGAGGAGTTATAGACAGGTAGTCACTCCGGGACCTGGGGAGACAGATAAGTGGGTCACAGTCAGGAGAGGGAAGGGCAAGAGGCAGGTGCTAGAGAGCACTCCAGTGGCTGTCCCCCTTAACAATAAGTACTCCTGTTTGAGTACTGTTGGGGGAGACAGCCTACCTGAAGGGAAGCAACAGTGTTCGCGCCTCTGGCACAGAGTCTGGCCCTGTGGCTCAGAAGGGTAGGGAAATGAAGAGGATGGCAGCAGTGATAGGGGACTCTATAGTTAGGGGGTCAGACAGGTGATTCTGAGGACGCAGGAAAGAAACGCGGATGGTAGTTTGCTTCCCAGGTGCCAGGGTCTGGGATGTTTCTGATCATATCCACGATATCTTGAAGTGGGAAGGAGAACAGCCAGAGGTTGTGATACATACAGTATTGGTTCCAACGACATAGGTAGGAAAAAGGAGGAGGTCCTGAAAGCAAACTACAGGGAGTTAGGAAGGAAGTTGAGAAGCAGGACCTCAAAGGTAGTAATCTTAGGATTACTGCCTGTGCCACATGACAATGAGTATAGGAATAGAATGAGGTGGAGGATAAATGCATGGCTGAGGGATTGGAGCAGAGGGCAGGGATTTGGATTTCTGGATCATTGGGACCTCTTCTGGAGCAGATATGACCTGTAGAAAAAGGATGGATTCCACTTGAATCTGAGGGGGATCAATATCCTGGTGGGGAGATTTGCAAAGGCAATTGGGAAGAGTTTAAAGTAGAATTGCTGGGGGGTGGGAACCGAACTTAAGTGACATAGGAAAGGGAGATTGGCTCACAAATAGAGAAAGCTTGGAGACAGTGCGAAAGAGAGGATAGGCAGGTGATAGGGAAGGGACGCACTCACACCGATGGTTTGAGATGTGTCTATTTTAATGCGAGGAGTATTATGAATAAATTGGATGAGATTAGAGCGGGGATCAGTACTTGGAGCTATGATGTTGTGGCCATTACAGAGACTTGGATGGTGCAGGGGCAGGAATGGCTACTTGAAGTGCTAGGCTTTAGATGTTTCAGAAAGGATTGGGAGGGAGGCAAAAGAGGTGAAGGTATGGCACTATTGATCAGAGATAGTGTCACGGCTGCAGAAAAGGAGGAAGTCTTGGAGGGGTTGTCTATGGAGTCTCTGTTGGTGGAAGTTAGGAATAGGAAGGGGTCAATAACTCTACTGGGTGTTTTTTGTAGACCGTCCAGTAGTAACAGGGACGTCGAGGAGCAGATAGGGAGACAGATTCTGGAAAGGAATAATAACAGGGTTGTTGTGGTGGGAGATTTTAATTTCCCAAATATTGACTGGCATTCCTCTAGAGGGAGGGGTTTAGATGGGGTGGAGTTTGTTAGGTGTGTTCAGGAAGGTTTCTTGACACAATATGTAGATAAGCCTACAAGAGGAGAGGCTGTACTTGATCTGGTATTGGGAAATGAACCTGGTCAGGTGTCAGGTGTCTCAGTGGGAGAGCATTTTGGAGATAGTGATCACAATTCTACCTCCTTTACCACAGCATTGGAGAGGGACAGGAACAGACAAGTTAGGGAAATGTTTAATTGGAGTAAAGGGAACTATGAGGCTATCAGGCAGGAACTTGGAAGCATAAATTGGAAACAGATGTTCTCAGGGAAACGTACAGAAAAAATGTGGCAAATGTTCAGGAGGTATTTGTGTGGGGTTCTGCATAGATACATTCCAATGAGACAGGGAAATGATAGTAGCGTACAGGAACAGTGGTGTACAAAGGCTGTTGTAAATCTAGTCAAGAAGAAAAGAAGAGCTTATTTATGAAAGGTTCAGAAAATTAGGTAATGATAGAGATCTAGAAGTTTATAAGGCTAGCAGGAAGGAGCTTAAGGGTGAAACTAGGAGAGCCAGAAGGGGCCATGAGAAGGCTTTAGCAGACAGGATTAAAGAAAACCCCAAGGCATTCTACACGTATGTGAAGAGCAAGAGGATAAGACGTGAGAGAATAGCACCAATCAAGTGTGACAGTGGAGAAGTGTGCATGGAACCAGAGGAGATGGCAGAGGTACTTAATGAATAGACTCACTTGTGAGTCTGTTGGGGTCATCTATTGCATCTGGTGCTCCTAGTGCGGCCTCCTCTACATTGGTGAAACCCGACGCAGATTGGGGGACCGCTTTGTCGAGTACCTCCGCTCTGTCCGCCACAACAGACAGGATCTCCCGGTTGCCACCCACTTCAACTCTGCTTCCCACTCCCATTCAGATATGTCCATACATGGCCTCCTCTACTGCCATGATGATGCCAAACTCAGGTTGGAGGAACAACACCTCATATACCATCTAGGTAGTCTCCAGCCCCTTGGTATGAAAATAGAATTCTCCAACTTCCGGTAATTCCCTCCCCCTCCCTTCCGCTATCCCTATGTCACTCTGCCCCCTCCCCCAGCTGCCTATCACCTCCCTCATGGTTCCACCTCCTTCTACTACCCATTGTGTTTTCCCCTATTCCTTCTTCACCTTTCCTGCCTATCACCTCCCTGCTTCCCCTCCCCCACCCCTTTATCTTTCCCCTTACTGGTTTTTCACCTGGAACCTACCATCCTTCTCTTTCCCACACTCCCCCCACCTTCTTTATAGGGCCTCTGCACCTTCTCTCTACAGTCCTGACGAAGGGTTCTGGCCCGAAACGTCAACTGATCGTTTCCATGGATGCTGACCGACCTGCTGAGTTCCTCCAGCGTGTCGTGAGTGTTACTTAATGAATACTTTGCTTCAGTATTCACTATGGAAAAGGATCTTGGTGATTGTAGGGATGACTTGCAGCGGACTGAAAAGCTTGAGAATGTAGATATTAAGGAAGAAGATATGCTGGAGCTTTTGGAAAGCATCAAGTTGGATATGTCACCGGGACTGGACGGAATGTACCCCAAGCTACTGTGGGAAGCGAAGGAGGAGATTGCTGAGCCTCTGGCAATGATCTTTGCATCATCAATGAGGATGGGAGAGGTTCCAGAGGATTGGATGGTTGCAGATGTGGTTCCCTTATTCAAGAAAGGGAGTAGAGATAGGTCAGGAAATTATAGACCAGTGAGTCTTACTTCAGTGGTTGGTAAGTTGATGGAGAAGATCCTGGGAGGCAGGATTTATGAACGTTTGGAGAGGCATAATATGATTAGAAATAGTCAGCAGGGCTTTGTCAAAGGCAGGTGATGCCTTACGAGCTTGATTGAATTTCTTGAGGATGTGGCTAAACACATTGATGAAGGCAGAGCCATAGATATAGTGTATATGGATTTTTGCAAGGCATTTGATAAAGTACCCCATGCAATGCTTATTGAGAAAGTAAGGAGGCATGGGATCCATGGGGATATTGCTATGTGGATCCAGAACTGACTTGCCCACAGAAGGCAAAGAGTGGTTGTAGACAGGTCATATTCTGCATGGAGGCCGGAGACCAGTGGTGTGCCTCAGGGATCTGTTCTGGGACCCCGACTCTTTGTGATTTTTATAAATGACCTGAATGAGGAAGTGGAGGGATGGGTTAGTAAATTTTCTGATGACACAAAGGTTGGGGGTGTTGTGGATAGTGTGAACGGCTGTCAGATGTTGCAGCAAGACACTATTAGGATGCAAAACTGGGCTGAGAAGTGGCAGATGGAATTCAACCCAAATAAGTGTGAAGTAGTTCATTTTGGTGGGTCAAATACGATGGCAGAATATAGCATTAATGGTAAGACTCTTGGCAGTGTGGAGGATCAGAGGAATCTTGAGGTCCAAGTCCATAGGACACTCAAAGCTGCTACGCAGGTTGACTTTGTGGTTAAGAAGGCTTATGGTGCATTGGCCTTCATCAATCATGGGATTGAGTTTAAGAGCCGAGAGGTAATGTTGCAGCTATATAGGACCCTGGTCAGACCCCACTTGGGAGTACTGTGATCAATTCTGGTCGCCTCACTACAGGAAGGATGTGGAAACCATAGAAAGGATGCAGAGGAGATTTACAAGGATGTTGCCTGGATTGGGGAGCATGCCCTATAGGTTGAGTGAACTTGGCCTTTTCTCCTTGGAGCGATGGAGGATGAGAGGTGACCTGATAGACGTGTACAAGATAATGACAGGCATTGATCGTGTGGATAGTCAGAGGCTTTTTCCCAGGGCTGAAATGGCTAGAACAAGAGGGTACAGTTTTAAGGTGCTTGGCAGTAGGTACAGAGGAGATGTCAGGGGTACGTTTTTTACGCAGAGAGTGGTGAGTGTGTGGAATGGGCTGCTGGCGGCAGTGGTGGAGGCGGAAACGATAGGGTCTTTTAGGAGACTCCTGGATAGGTACATGGAGCTTAGAAAAATAGAGGGCTATGGGTAAGCCGAGGTAGTTCTAAGGTAAGGACATGTTCGGCACAGCTTTGTGGGCCAAAGGGCCTGTATTGTGCTGTAGGTTTTCTGTGTTTCTGTTTCTATTGCCAGAGTGGTCTGGATCTGGGCTGTATGATTTCAAGGTTTTAACTGATCTCTCAGCATAATCAATGTCTTTAGAATGGGGCTTCAATGCATAACTCAGAGTCTAACAGCTACAGCTAGCACCTAACTCTGCCCTGAACCCCTAGTAGAGAGGAATGAGAAATTCTCTCTTTCAGAAAGATTTTCATTCAATTTCACTGTCATACAGGGTTCATTTATGCTGTCAATTATGGGGTGTAAAACAGATGTGTCTGTGCTGAGTGTATTGAGAAAGTCCTCTGGTATCTTCAGTCAGATTCATTATCGATCTTTCTCATTGTCACTATTTCTGTGAGCTAGGGTACACTTCATCATGTAAACTACTTATTGGGTTCCTATACTCATAATAAAAAGATAGAGAAGGAATCTAGAATGTGGTTGAAATTATAAATTCATTTGTTGTCACTATTTAAATAAATGATGTCACAATTGAGAAAATAATACTGACATCACAGGTGAAATTAAACAGCGATATGGAAACATGCAGCTGGTCCCGGCGACATGCTGGTAAACTTTCTCTGTAATCTTTCAACCTTATTTACATCTTTCCTGTAGGTAGGTGATCAAAACTACACACAATACTCCAAATTAGGCCTCACCAATTTCTTTTATAACTTTAACATAACATCCCATCTCCTGTACTCAATACATTGATTTATGAAGGCCAATGTTCCAAAAGCTTTTTTTTACAGCCCTATCTACATGTGCAACCATTTTCAATGAATTATGGACTTGTATTCCCAGATCCCTTCGTTCTACCACAATCCTCAGTGCCCTACCACTCACTCTGTAATACCTACCCTGGTTGGACCTACCAAAATGCAACACTTTGCACTAGTCTGCATTGAATTTCTATCTGCCATTTTCAGCCCATTTTCCCAGTTGATCTAGATCGTGCTGCAACCCCTGATAGTCTTCTTCAATGTCCACTAATCCCCCCCAGTCTTGGTGTTATTCGCAAATTTGCCAATCCAGTTAACCACATTATCATTTAGATCATTGACGTAGGTGACAAACAACAGCAGACCCAGCACCAATTCCTGCAGTGCTCCACCAGTCACAGTTTCCAGTCAGAGAAGCAACCATCTACTACCACTGTGGCTTCTCCCACAAAGCCAACATCTAATCCAATTTACTCCCTTATCTTGAATGCCAAGCGACTGAACTTCTTGACCAACCTCCCATAAAGGACCTTGTCAATTACCTTTCTAAAGCCCATGTAGATAACATCCACTGCCTTACTTTCATCAACCTTCCTGGTAACTCCCTCAAAAAACTTCATAAGTTTGGTTAGCCGCAACCTACCACACACAAAGCCGTGTTGATTATCTCTAATCAGCCCTTGTCTATCCAAATACTCATATATCTTAGAATACTTTCCAATAATTCTCCCACTACTGATGTCAAGCTCACCAGCCTATAATTTCCAGGTTTTTTTTAGAGCCTTTCTCAAACAGTGGAACATTAGCTATCCTCCAATCCTCCAGTACCTCCCTTCACTAAGGATGATTTAAATATTTCTGCTAGGGTCCCCATAACTCCGGCACTTGTCTCATGTTGTCCACATGGACCTTAGCAAGACATTTGAAAAATGGACTGAAAAAATGGCAGATGGAATTTAATACAGACAAGTGTGAGCTGTGGCACTGTGGTAGGACTAACCAAGGGAGGGCTTACACAGTGAACAGTGGAGCACTGAGGAGTGTGGTAGTACAAAGGGATCTGGGAATAGGGTCCTATGGAAAACTTTTGCTACTTCCAAAGTTTTCATAAATCAAAGTATTAAGCACAGAAGATGGGATGTTATGTTGAAGTTGAATAAAATGTTGGTGAGGCCACATTTGGAGTATTGTGTGCAGTTTTGGTTACCTACCTACAGGAAAGATGTAAATTAGGTTGAAAGTGTACAGAGAAAATTTACTAGGATGTTGCTGGGACTGGAGGACCTGAGCTATAAGCAAAGGTTAAATAGTTTAGGACTTTATTCCTCGGAATGTAGAAGATTGAGGGGAGATTTGATAGAGGTATACAAAATTGTGAATAGTAAGAAAGGCTAAATGCAAGCAAGCATTTAGGCACTGAGGTTCGGTGGGACTATAACTGAAGGCCATGGATTAAGGGTGAAAGATGAAAAGTTTAAGAGGACCTTGAAGGAAAACCTCTTCACTCAAGGGGTTGTGCGAGTGTGAAACAAGCTGCCAGCACAAGTGGTGCATGCAAGCTTGATTTCAATGTTTAAGAGAAGTTTGGATAGGTACATGATGGTAGGGGTCTGGAGGGCCATGGTCCAGGTGCTGGTTGATGGGAGTAGACAGCTTAAATGGTTCAGCATGGACTAGATGGGCCAAAGGGCCTGTTTCTGTGCTGGGTTTTTCTATGACTCTATGACTTTTAATAGAACTGTTCAGAAGTAAAGGAAAATCAATAAACACTGGGCCATCAGGGCTGTTAACTAGAAATTTCAAACAATCTAATGCCGATACAGGGGCTCAGCGGTAGTAGGTTAATATTAAATAAGTACCGCTCCTTAACAGCATCAGTATAAACGGCAGTGCTCTTTCCCGGAACCAGGACAACGGTGAATAGGGAGAGTTGACGTTGCTCTGTTTTCGGTCAAGTGTCGCCAAGAATGAAACAAGAAGAAGGGAGTTAAATACCACGACAATGAAACACTAATTGGCTGGAATGTGTATACACACCAGCGTGATTGATGATTCAGTTCCGCTGCCTGCCCGGAAGGTCACGCAGACCCTGAGGCAGAGTCTGTGGTTGTGACCGATCCAGGCCGCTGCCTGGTAAACTCTTCTGAACCCTCTCCACAACTTCTATCTCCTTCTTATAATAGGGGACTCAGAAATGAATGCAAGACTCGGGATGTGGCTGCATTCAGGCTTATAAAGTTGTAACATAACTTCCCCGACTCTTGAACTCAACTAATGAAGACAAGCATGCCGCACGGCTTCTTTTCTGCCCTATCGAGTTGTTCAGCATCTTCGTTATCGTTATATACTGTCATTACACACTGTCATCTCAGTGCCACCGAGAGATTCTTTGTCAGACTGAATTGGAAGACCCTGGACTCTGAAGCAGCTATTCTTCCTGAAACTCATAAAGTTTGTGTCTAACAAATCAGAATCAGGTTGAATATCACCAGCATATGTCGCGAAATTTGTTGTTATGCAGTAGCGGTACAATGTAATACGTAACAGTAAAAACTGTGATTTACAGTAAAAATTGTATGCATACATACACAACCATATCCATATATATATATATGTATGTAGGTATGTATATGTATATGTATATATATTGAAAAGTTAAATAAGTAGTGCAAAAGAACTAGATAGTGAGGTGGTGTTCATGGGTTCAATGTCCATTCAGAAATCTGAAGGCAAAGGCAAAGAAGCTGTTCCTGAGTCACTGAGTGAGTGCTCTTGCACTTCTAGCCCTCTTTCCGGTTGGTAACAATGAGAAGAGAGCATGTTCTGGGTGATGGGAGATTCAGCCCATCGAGTCTTCTCTGCCATTCCATCATGACCGATTTATTACCCCTCTCATACCTATCCTCCTACCTTCTTCCCGTAACTTTTGACACCCTTCCTAATCAAGAACTTAGCAAATTCTGCTTTAAATATACCGATCACAAACAAGAGAAAATCGGTAGATGCTGCAAAGGGTGAAAAGAGTACAGTCGATATTTCAGCCAAGACCCTTCATCGGGACTGGAGGTAAAAAGATAAGAAGTCAGAGTAAGAAGGTGGGGGGAGGAGAGGAAGAAGCTCAAGGTGATAAGTGAAACCGGGAGGGAGGAGGAGTGAAGTAAAGATCTGGGAAGTTGATTCGTGAAAGAGATACAAGGCTGGAGAAGGAGGAATCTAATAGGAGAGGACGGAAGACCATGGAAGAAGGGGAAGGAGAAGAAGCACCAGAGGGAGGTGATGAGCAGGTAAGGAGATAAGGTGAGAGAAGGAAATGGGAATGGGGAATGGTGAAGGAGGGGACACATTTTTATTCCATTTCCCATTCCCATTCCAACATGTTCTACTGTCACAAAGAGGCCACACTCAGGTTGGAGGAACAACACCTTATACTCAGTCGAGGTAGCCTCCAACCTGATAGCATGAACATCGACTTCTTGAACTTCTGGTAACGCCCCCACTTCACCATTCCCCATTCCCATTTCTCTCTCTCACCTTATTTCCTTACCTGCCCATCACCTCCCTCTGGTACTCCTCCCCTTATCTTTCTTCCATGGCCTTCTGTCCTCTCCTATCAGATTCTCCCTTCTCTAGCCCTGTATCACTTTCACCAATCAACTTCCCAGCTATTTACTTCACCGCCCCCCTCTCCACCTCCGGTTTCACCTCTCACCTTGTGCTTCTTCCTCCCTTCCCCCCACCTTCTTACTCTGACTCCTCATCTTTTTTTTCTCCAGGCCTGCTGAAGGGTCTCGGCCCAAAATGTCGACTGTACTCTTTTCCACAGTTGCTGCCTGGCCAGCTGAGTTCCTCCAGCATTTTGTGTGTGTTGTTTAAATATACCTAAGTGACTTGGCCAACCAACTGTGGCAATGAATTCCATAGATTCACCACCCTTTGTCTAAAGAAATTCCTCCTCATTTATTTTCTAAAGGGACATCCTTCAATTCCTGAACTGTGTCCTCTGGTCTCAGATTCTTCCACTATTTGAAACGTCCTCTCCATGTTCACTGTACCTTAGGCATTTCAACATTCAATAGATTTCAATGAGATCTCTCCTCATTCTTCTAAACACCAGTGAGTACAGGCCTAGAGCCATCAAACACTGACACTAAATTCAAAGAAACCTGAAACTTGCAGTGCCATTTTTTTATTTCTTCCAGATTGTAGTGTCCAGCATATGCATTTCCTTCCCTCTGTTGGGTAATCCCTCAATTCAGGTCACTAGAATGCCAGGGCAAATATAATGGGGAATGCTGGTGGTGGTAAGTGAAAGCAAAAGGGGCAGATGTGGTGGTTTTGGGAGGATAACCTTTACTAGTGAACTGATTCATTCAATGGGCATAAAATGGTCTTGGGTCAGATGCTTACTATACCATCTTTCCCTCTCCAACCCAGGTGAAGCATGAATTCCTGTGGTAAAAGGGTTCTTGGGTTTATAATATAGGTCAGAACTTGGTGAGAGCCCAGTTTCTGTTGCCCCATCCATTGAAGTTAAAGCCTCCAGCCCAGTGTAAAGAAGGGAGGGTGCTTAATGCACTGCATGGCACTTCTGCTAAGTGATGGAGCTAAGGTGGGTGACCCTGCTTTGCAAACCACTATCTATTCTGTGCCTTCATAGGAACACCATCAACCCAAATCAAGCATCAAATACAGAAGGAACTATTGGGACCAGCATGCAAAAGCCTGACCAAAGTGTTAAGTTCTAAGGGGGATTTTTAGTGTTTAGAGAATAAGAGAAATTTAGGGAGGGAATCCTTAAAAATGACCACATTGAAAATGTTCTTTAATATCAAGCTTGCAAATTATTGTTGATGTTCACAATGTTTCAGAAAAAAAGAAAATACTTTTTTTTTCCTTAGAGCAACACAGCACAGTAACAAGCCTTCCTGGCCCAGTGAGCCCACCCCACCCAATTACATCCACATGACCAATTAACCTACTGACCTGTGGGAGGAAACTACTGCATCTGAGGGAAGCCCACGTGGTCACGGTGAGAACATACGAACTCCCTATTCATCAACACAGAGCATCCAAGCACATTTACAGCCAACAAAACTTTTTCAAGTTGCGTTCACAGTTAAAATATACGAAATATATATTTGCACACATAGAGACATCCCAACATAACCAAACGCTGCCAGTGACGTAATGGCATTGCACCAGACTTCCAGATGAGTGATACTGGGCTCAAATCCAGCCGGCTCCTTGCATGCTTTTCTTCCATACAGAGTTGAGCATCGAGCTAGCAACTCAGCCTTGATAAAAAAAAAAGACAAAAATGCTCAAGAAACAGCAGGGTTGCCACCCGATGCACCACAAGATGGAAAGGAACAATGACAATAAAACAACCGATTGATGAAGTCCAGATAATGCATGTCCAACAGTTGATTAAGGAATAAGTATTGACTGGGACACCACTGAGCATAAACTGCTTCTTTAAAGTAGAAATTTGAGATCAAATATAGATAAGGCTTCAGTTTTACATCTATGGAAGTTACTCTAGGCTTTAAGTCCTAAACCTGGGATTTAAACTCACAACCTGTGGCTCAGAGATTAATACAATCATTGAAATATGGCTCTATATTCACTAAGAATCAATGGTGAGTAATTAGAACCAGTTACCTGTTGGTGTTCAAAAGAGGACTGTGCTACATATTTTAAAATCTGATTAATGTGCAAAGAATATTTGCACTTTGTATAACACTATAAACATGGAAATATTAAGGTCATCGCCATGACTCCCTGAACATGCGCAGTGTTAAAAATAGAGATCAGATGCCTGTTTTGACAATAAAGGATTCCACTTCCTTACTGAAGATTCCCGAAGGCACTGCACTTCAAAAACAAACAAGAATGAATTGATTCTACCTATGAATTGCGACTGAAGCACAGGGGATTTTGTTTGAAATGAGATTGTTCCTTTTCCATGTTATGTTTTCAAAGTCATTGACAGAGCTTTGCAGATGGTGCAGAGAAGGTTTTGCTAAATATTTCCAGGGGTGAAGCACTTCAGTTATACTGATGGGCTAGAGAAGCAGGCAATGGTGAAACTTAAGGGGAGTTTTAGTAGAAATATAAAGGCTTTAGCAAAGTTAGCAAAAAGAAAATGATTCCACTGTCACGATCTGTATTCAGGAGACTCAGACTGAAAGCCATTGGAAAAGGAAACTCATTTTTTATGGGGTGATGCAAGTACATTCTGCATTAATTTTCACCTCTGCAATGGAGCAGTTACAATTTTAGTGCCTGATTTAGAGAGTGCCTGCAACACACAGAAGTGGTCTTTAAAGAAGGCCATTAAGTTAGCTTTGCTAACATATTGCATTAGTGTAATCAGAAGGCAATGGTTTATACCCCGCCAAGTGATTATAGTTAAATTTTCAATTTCAGAATATTCTTTCAGCTACCTGGCCGCCAAACTCTTTTTGGTAACTGATCTGATTCAGAAAGTTGTTCTGAAGATCAGGAGGCAGCTGGCTGATGTTCACTCAGTGAGTAGATGAGTGGTTTTAAAGATTGCCACTGCTATCTTCTGCTAGCCTTTGAAGAAAAGCAGGTCCTCAGATGCACACATTCATTCTCCATCGAGGCAAGGTCAACCCTAATGGAACTTGGAACCTACAAGAGGTCAAAATGGGCACCTTGTGAGAGACACAAAGCAGATTTTCATCTACGTTATGGTAACCTGTAGATCACACCTGCAAAATTCATAGTAGGCAAATGATGTACAAATGAAAATTAATGATTAGCTTCGTTTGTCACATGTAGATCGAAACATTGAAACACACAGTGAAATGTGTCCTCTTCCCTAAGCACAGCCTCCCGACCTGACACAGACCTGTTCCTGCCGGATTTCCTGAATGAGAGATTTGTCCAGGATGTCATGGGTCAAGATCCAAGAATGTTCCTCAGGACCATGCCCCTCTCAATCCACAAAGTACCCACACCCGAAGAAATGCCAGGAGGTGCCACATAGTATAGACCAAGGAACCATCCACCAAGTGGGGAGGAGGGGGAGGTGGGGTGACTGGAACTGGGGTGGAGGTAGTAACTGGCTTGAGTTGGGAAACATAGAACTCTAGATGAATCTTCATTGATGATGGTAGGCGCAATCTATACAAGACCTTGTTGATAGTCTTTTCCACTATGAATGGACCCACACAGCCTGGGGCCAACTTGCACCTCTCGACTTTCAGAAGAAGATTCCTCAACGCCAGCCAGATTTTCTCTGCTGGCTTGAGAGGTCTCACCTGGTGGCAGAGCCAATCAGCCTGCCAGGCATGCTGTTTCTGAGCATGCAGCAGAGAAGCCCTGGCTCGTCTCCATGTGTGCTGGGTTAACTGTCCAGCAGCAGGGACTCCCTCATCAATCTCCTGGTTAGCAAAGAGCAGCGGCTGGAATCCCTTCTGGCATTCAAAGGGGGGACATGCCAGTGGAGGATGACTGGGGATTACTGTGGACAGTCTTTGCCCAAACCATTTAGGAGCTCCAGGACATGAAGGAAGAGACAAGGTAATGCAGGGCTGTCTCCAACTCCCGATTCACTCTCTCAGTCTAGCTCTTAGATTGGGGGTGGAAACCATTCAAGAGGCTGGCCGTAGCTCCCACAAGAAAACAGATAGCTTTCCAAAAGTGGATTGTGAACTGAGGTCCTCAATCAGATACTATCTTCTGATGGAAGCTGTTCAGCCTGAACACATGTCGGCAGTCTCACAAGCCGACAGAAGCTTAGGGAGAGCAATGAAGTGGGCAGCCTTGGAGAATTGGTCCACGATGTTCAGAATGGTGGTGTTTCCATGAGCCGAGGGCAGACCAGTGATGAAGTTCACTGATCGGTTGGACCAGGGGTGGTGGAGTACTGGCAGTGAATGGAGCAGACCTGCAAGATGCTGTTCTGAGCATAGGTAGGGACAGGCAGAGACAAAGTCGTGGACATTCTGGGAAAGAGATGGCCACCAAAATTGTTTCTTTATAAACTCCTAAGTCCATTGAACTCCTGGATGTCCAACCAGATGGGAGGAATGACCCCATTTCAACACTTTGGAGCGCACCATAGCAGGGACAAACAGTAGTGTTGAAACATTGCTTTAGTTCCAAGAATGCTTGGTCTGCCTCATTTGTCCAAGGGAATCCTGCAGAGGTCTTCCTGTTGAGTGCATTTATGGAGGGTGTGATAGAGCTGAAATTTCAGATGAAGCAGCGATAAGTGTTTGCAAACCTCATGGAGCACCTGATTGATCATAGGTTATTTGGGCCACTCTATGACCACCTGAACTTTACTTGGGTCCACTTGAACACTGGAAGTGCTAAGCATATAGTCTAAAAATCACACCTGGTCTTTATGAAACTCACACTTCTCTGGATTAGTGTACTGGTTATTCTCGTGGAGCTGTCTAAGAACCCTCCAGACATGCTGGACATGTACCTGGTGAGAGCATGAATAGATCACAATGTCATCCAAATACATAAAAACAAACTGATTCACCATGCTCCAGAGCACATCATTGACTAGGGGGCTGAAAAACAGCAGGGGTGTTGGCTAGACCAGAGAGCATTACAAGGTACTCATAGTATCCAGTGGAGGTGCGAATGCTGTGTTGCACTCATCCCCTTCTCTGATATGAACAAGATTATATAAGTATTGCACAGATCTGTCTTGGAAGATATGACTGCCCCTGGAGATGTTCAAATGCAGAGGCAAGCAGGGGAGAAGGACAGCGGTTCTTCGCTGTGATGTTGTTTAGGGGCTGATAACCAGTGCGGTGATGGAGCTTGCCATCCTTGCTCACAAAAAAGAAACCTGCCCCTGCTGGTGAATTTGACGGATGGATAAACCCAAAGGCCAACGCCTTCTTGATGTACTCTTCCATCGTTTCTGGATGAGCAAGAGAAAACAGCCAGCCCTGGGGAGGACTAGTACCGGGTCAGAGGTCAATATCACAACCATACGGCTGGTGTGGAGGCAGGGAGGTGACCTTCTTTTTACTAAAAACCTCAGGAAGGTCAACATGTTCGGCTGGAATGCCAGACGGGTCCACATCAGTAACTGACCAAGAGGGCATTCACAGACCGGAGCGCGAGCTGGACCCAGACAGGTAGACCGGCGTGCTGGCCCCCAATCTTGGAGTGCTTTAAGGGACCAATCAATCCATGGGTTATGTCAGAATAACCAGGAGATGACAAACACCAATGGCAGTTCAGGCAAATCAACCAGATAGAAGGAGAGTTGTTCACTAAGGTTGCCTTCGAGCACAAGATGGACGGGTTTGCTGGAAAGGTGGATCTGGCCAGTGCCAAGAGGTTGACCATCCAGGGCTTAGACGTCAATCTTTTTTTTTCAATTTCCTTGACCCAGAGTGATGTGCATGAGATTCCCGGCTGCCCTGGAGTCAATAAGGGCCTGAAGTCCATGGGTCCGAAACCTCCATGACAAGGAAGCTGGTAGCATCACAGCTAGGGGAAGGCAATTGCAGGGAGAGCTGACCTATCAGGACTCCCTTCCCTCTTGACAGATACCCTCTTCTACTGGGCGCTGGGACACGACACCCGGAAATGTCCTGGATCGCCATAATAGAGACAGGAACCTGTTCTCCTACGCTGATCTCATTCCTCCTGAAATAGGCACATGCACCCTACTTACATAGTCTCCTTTGTGGACTGGGTGCTAGGTGATGAAGAAGAGGGTGAAGACAGGCAGTGATCTAAAGAGTAGGAAGCTCGAGACATTCTTTCCTTGTGCCACTCAGTTAACTGGTTGTCAACTCAAATGGTTAGATTAATCAGGTCATCCAGACAGTCCTGCTCGTCACGGACCGCGATCTCAAGCTGAGCCCCTGGGTTCATTCCGGGCTGAAAGGCAGTGACGATGGATTGCTTGTTCCATCCTGCCTCCACTGCAAAGGTGCGGAATTTTACTATATAGTCCCTCTCTGTCCTTTTATCTTGGCGCAGGTCCAGCATCGGTGGGCAGCCTCCTGACCCTATACTGGAAGGTCAAAAACTCTCCTTAACTCAGCAACAAAATGTCGAAATGACTAGGCTGCAGGGAAACCTTGATTTCATGGAGTGTTGAACGGGCTGAGTGGAGGTCCCTTTGGGAGATTTACCATGTATGCCAGTTTACGCACATCATTACCCAACAAATCAGGCTGGGTGTGGAAAGTCATTAGGTAATGAAATTCCTGCAGGCATCGGGGTCACCAGAGTATCTGTCTGGTGGAGGAATACTTGGTTCTGGTATAGACATGGGAGTTGGTTCTGATCCAGAGGCAGGAGTTGGGGCATTAGTGGCCGAGTTTGTTGGTCAGCAGAAAAGGAAAATCTGCAAGATGCTGGGAGTGGGACTGACATGATCAAAGGCTGCTGAATTACATTTGTGAGAATGCTAATAGCTGTTAGCTGACATGGGCTGTCAGCTATAAGTTCATGGACTGCAGCTGTGAGAGTAGAAATGGCTGCAACCTGATTCTGTTTGTCTGTGGTGAGTTTACTGAACAGTTGCTGAGAGGGATGACACCATTCCTGCAACTGAGGCTGGGCTTGCAAACTGAGATTATCTGTCGCATTGCTTCAGTCACTTCTTGTTGCACAGATTGGACCATCTGTAACTTCTCCCCTACCTGGCCAATGAATCTCAGGGCCAAGGTCAGCTGTTTTCTCTCTGCTGGTCCCAGTTTCACGGTCGAGGCTTGCTGTCAATCCGTTCACATATGGCCCAAGTGTGGAGAGAGAGAGAGAGACACTGAAGTGAATCAACAGTTCACTGACTTTAATGAGAACTTTTGCAGAGTATAAAGGAAAACTTTTGCAGAGTATAAAGCAGTAAACGCTAGGCCAACAGGGCCGTTAATTCTAGAACTGAAAGTTAACACCAATATTGTAGCTGGAAACAATAACAAGTACTAAATGAACACTGCTCCTTGACAGCGTCAGTTGAAATGGCAGTCTTCTATCGCAGACAAGGATGAGGGTAAGCAGGGAGCTTAAACATTGCCGTGCTTTTGGTCAAATCTTGACAAGACTCGAACCATAAGAAGGGAGTTAAATACCACCATGATGAAACAGTAATTATCTGAAATGTGCATACTCACGAGTGCAATTGCTGAACCTGTTGCGCAGCCCAGCCAAGCGGGCGCGTAGGCCGTGCAGCACAGTCGCTGGCATCATCACGTGATGTGAAAGGGCAGCCTGCAAGTGTTGCCATACTTCTGGCATCAACATACTATATCCACAGTTCACTAACCGCAACCTGTATGTCTTTTTGGAATATGGGAGGAAGTCGGAACACTTGGAGGAAACCATGGAGTCACAAGGAGAATGTACAAACTCTGTACAGACAGAGGTGAGAATTGAACTCCAATATTCCAATCATTGGCACTGTAATGTGTTACATTAACCACTATGCTACTGTGCTGCTCTTCTAATTAATAACTGCAGCAATGTATTGCAGAGGGAAACAACAGAGCAGTGCGATATGTAACCATGAAGGTGATACAGCCTGCCACCCCAGATACAATTATTTGACTTCACCATCTGTGTTAAATGATAGTTGAAGATCTACTAAAATGCCTGCTAGACAAACAAGGCTGAAGAAAAGAATCCATTCTGATACCTTGCAGTGATTCAGTCTTAAATGTTTGACTGAATACAATGCTGTTGATCCAGGTACTCAGGGCATATTCCACTTTCCCTCTTAGATGAATGTAAATGATCCCTTGACATTTGTTTAAAGTAGAGGAGTTCTCCCCTGTGTCCTGGCTAATTGCTGTACACTACAAATATGTCTAAAATACATTATCTGATTACTGCCACACATTTGTTTGTGGGATCTTCCTGTGCATAAATTGAATGCATAAGTTGATGACAGTGATGAAACTTCAAAAATGGTGGTGGTCAGTTGGGCCAATAGCAACAGAAGAGCAGCATCATGTTGCTATGACAATAGATTTGTCAGAGCATTGGACCCCAGTGTGCACCTGCCAACCATGAATTATTGAGCAAAATCCCACGAGCAATCATTATGGACTTGCCAGGAAGCAAAGTTTAAAGTGCAAGTAAGGCACCAGTGTAAAAGCCTATGAGACCGCTTGATGTGAAATGGTTGGAGGATTCCACATGCAAACCCACATCATGTTGCCTTGTGGCCGTGACCAGGGGACACAATTAAACTCTGATGATACACTAGCTTCCCTGAGAGCCTGCCAAAGTCAACCTCTTCACACTGTAGTGCCAAATTGTCATCTCATAATGAGCTTCACATAATGTAATTCACAGGCAAGTAGCAGAAGAGTAGTTTTATTTTCTCATCTGGTCATTTTATCCATTTAAAAATGGATAAATTCAGAAAACAAAAGTGATTTAATTCCTCTGTGTGCTTGAGGCCCTTTGTTGGTTGGGGTCGGCCATGGACGGTGTGTCCCAGCTGTCTATCAGATACACACGTCAGTACGCAAGCCAGGGCAATGTGCTACCTCTCTTAAATAAGGGGTGCAGATACAGTGTGTGGTTGGGGTGGGCTGGTAGTAGAAGTAGGCATCCCGGTACTATTTATTCAACACACTGAGGGTGTGTGCAGGTTACCTTCGGCAAATACGGTCAAATGTTAATTCCTGTGCACATCAATGTTAATTTCCTGCTTTGGATTTTTTAACCCCATCATTAATTATTTATAAGTAAGCAGTTATTATGAACTGAATAGTCAGGCCAACAGACACTGCATGATTTTGTATCAACAACAGCGATGG
The DNA here is from genome assembly GCF_963921235.1 of Mobula hypostoma. Classification (NCBI taxonomy): domain Eukaryota; kingdom Metazoa; phylum Chordata; class Chondrichthyes; order Myliobatiformes; family Myliobatidae; genus Mobula; species Mobula hypostoma. The sequence continues at coordinate 127,278,069 of NC_086102.1, forward strand.
GACAGACTGAATTGATGTTTTAAGCTGCGCAAATCAAATAGTTAAAACCACTGGCTGACTTGTAAAATAAACATGAACTGTTACTGATCACGAAGTGGCACACACAGTCCATTAAATCTCAATGATTAGTTTAATATCAAATGAATTTAATATACTGAATTGAAACCAACAAAAAAAATCATGTAATATGGATGCACAATTTGCATTGAACAATTTAGTGCACTTCTCACCGCAGGACGTCAAAGGCAGCAATCACATCTAAGGCTCATCAGAATGGAAAATCATGCACTATATTTAGAATACTTCAGACTTGTTGGTTTCACTTGTGATTCAGTGCAACGCTAAAAACCATTCTCTCATGAGCTATGATAATCTCCAGTGGGACTTAATTTTTCTTTGTTTTATTTCCATTTTCCTCTTTGTAGTTTACTTCACCATCCATTTACCCTGGAGCAGATATATGGATGCTGTTACCTGATCAGTACATCATTTATAAAGCACCTTAATGCAGTAAAATTTTACATGGTTCTTCGTAGGAATGCTGACAGACAAAATCTGACATTAATATATGAAGGTCTATTTCCGATTTAACACAGTCTCAAAAGGACCATATGTTACCTGTACTGAGGTCTGTCTTCAATTGAGACTAAAGGTATCTTTAGATGCCAGTTGTTGGTACTCTGCCTCTGAGACAGGTTATGGGTTCAAGTTTCAACCTCATCTGAGGGATAATTGCTTCAGGGCAATTACATTTCTTCTGGGAACCATTTTTCCAGGCGTTAACAGGTCTCACAGACATTATTTTTCTGGTACGTCATTTCTGCACCAATTGGGACTGATTCATTCCATGCTCTTGCTCTTTTCCATACAAATATATAATCCCATTCCTTTTTTGAAAATTGTCCCTGAATCTTGAATTGCGAAAACATTACACGGCTCACAAAAATATTCCATGTGAATAAAATTCTCTTTGTGCCAACCACGATTCTTTTGCCGATGACCTTAAATCTTTGTTCTCTTACTGATGTCATTTCTGTCACAAATCTCTTTATTTATATAGAAACATAGAAAACATATGGCACAATACAGGCCCTTCGGCCCACAAAGCTGTGCCGAACATGTCCCTACCTTAGAACAACCTAGGCTTTACTCATAGCCTTCTATTTTTCTAAGCTCATGTACCCATCCAGGACTCTCTTAAAAGACCCTATCATTCCTGCCTCCACCACTGCCGCCGGCAGCCCATTCCACGCACTCGCCACTCTCTGAATAAAAAAACTTACCCCTGACATCTCCTACTTCCAAGCACCTTAAAACTATGCCCTCTTGTGCTAGCCATTTCAGCCCTGGAGAAAAGCCTCTGACTATCCACACGATCAATGCCTCCCCTTACCTTGTACTCCTCTATCAGGTCAAGAACCTCCAAGGAGAAAAGGCCGGGCTCACTCAACCTATTCTGATAAGGCATGCTCCCCAATCCAAGTAACATCCTTGTAAATCTCCTCTGCACCCTTTCTATGGTTTCCACGTCCTTCCTATAGTGAGGCGACCAGAACTGATCACAGTAGTCCAAGTGGGGTCTGACCAGGGTCCTATATAGCTGCAACATTACCGCTCGGCTCTTAAACTCGGTCCCGCGATTGATGAGGGCCAATGCACCGTATGCCTTCTTAACCACAGAGTCAACCTGCACAACAACTTTGAGTGCCCTATGGGCTCGGACCCCAAGATCCCTCTGATCCTTCACACTGCCAAAAGCCTTAATGCTATTTTCTGCCATCATATTTGACCTACCAAAATGAACCACCTCACACCTATCTGGGTTGAACTCCATCTGCCACCTCTCAGCCCAGTTTTGCATCCTATCAATGTCCCGTTGTAACCTCTGACAGCCCTCCACACTATCCACAACACCCCCAACCTTTGTGTCATCAGAAAATTTACTAACCCATCCATCCACTTCCTCATCCAGGTCATTTATAAAAATCACAAAGAGTCGGGGTCCCAGAACAGATCCCTGAGGCACACCACTGGTCACTGGCCTCCATGCAGAATATGACCCGTCTACAACCACTCTTTGCCTTCTGTGGGCAAGCCAGTTCTGGATCCACAAAGCAATGTCCCCTTGGATCCCATGCCTCCTTACTTTCTCAATAAGCCTTGCATGGGGTACCTTATCAAATGCCTTGCTGAAATCCATATACACTACATCTGTGGCTCTACCTTCAACAATGTGCTTAGTCACGTCAAAATTCAAAAAATTCAATCAGGCTCGTAAGGCACGACCTGCCTTTGACAAAGCCATGCTGACTATTCCTAATCAGATTATGCCTCTCCAAATGTTCATAAATCCTGCCTCTGAGGATCTTCTCTATCAACTTACCATCCACTGAAGTAGGATGCACTGGCCTATAATTTCCTGGGCTATCCCTACTCCCTTTCTTGAATAAGGGAACAACGTCCGCAACCCTCCACTCTTCCGGAACCTCTCCCTTCCTCATTGATGATGCAAAGATCATTGCCGGAGGCTCAGCAATCTCCTCCCTCACTTCCCACAGTAGCCTGGGGTACATCTCATCCGGTCCCAGTGACTTTACTCGAGTGAAACCCGGAATGTAGAGTCAGAGTTATTCAGAATCTGATTAATTTTCAGATTTGTTTATTTATCACAGGTACATTAAAACACAGAGTGAAAAGTGTTGTTTGTGCTAACGACCAACTCAACCTAAGGATCTGCTGGGGAGGGGGGTAGCCCACGAGGGGCACCACATACTCTGGTGTCAACATGGTATGCCCATAATGCTCAGAACACAGCAAAACAGAACACAACAAGCAACAGACAAAAACAGCAAAACAAACTCCTTTCTTCATTCCCACCCAGGACCTCAGGACAAGCCTTCAGACCTCCAGTTTCCGTTCTCCAGTTCTCAGGCTTCAGTCATTGGACGTCGACTTTCAGACTTCTGATCAATCCTGGGACTTAGATTTTTCGTATTGATCCCTGGACTTGCTGATGACAGGACCTCAAACTCCAGGATCTCCAGCTCACTGACCATCTTGCCTCCTGCTTGCATGGATATCTGATCCCAGGATCCACTGACCCTGGGAAAGCCCAGCATCCACAGATGTCCTTTGTCACATGAGCATGTTGTTGGCCTTCAAGCGTGGAGCGAAAGCCTAGACTCCGGATGTCCTTTGTCACCCGTCCATGTGACTGGCCTTCACGTGCAGAGCAGAGTCCAGGACTGTGGATGTTCTTTGTCCCACATCCACATTACTGGCCTTTGAGCACAGAATGGATGCCCAAGCTCTGGAAATCCTACATCACCCACCCACATTGTTGGCCTTCGAATGCAGAGCATGGACTGACGCCTAGACTCTAACCTGACTAACTACTCTACAATCCCTGTCCCTAAACCCCAACCCGAACCCTAACTCCCCTCTCTGTCCTCAAAATCATCCCTACCAACTTGCAACTAGTCTCTGGAAAATAAAATTGAATATTACAGTGCGAGATTGCAGTACCAGAAGGACATTAGAGACTGCTGCATACTTTGCTTTATAGAAACATGGCTCACACCCACCATTTTTGAAGTAACGCTGCAGCCTGATGGCTTCACCATTCACCATAACGACAGGACAGCTCAGTCTTTTAAAGGTAGAGGAGGTGGAATATGCTTTATGTTTAACTCATCGTGGTGCACAAACATGGTGGTTCTGTCTCATCCCACCTACGCAACCTGGAATATCTAGCAGTTAAATGTCATCCTTTTTATCTGCCGAGGGAGTTTTCTGCCTTCCTCCTGGTAGCAGTGTAGATTCCGACCTCAGGCCAACGTCAGGCAGGCACTGGAGGAGCTGAAAACCATAATCAGCAGGCACAAATCAGCGCACCCTGATACCTTCACTATCATTGTGGGGTATTTTAACCATGCCAGCTGAAGAAGCCTCTGAACAACTACCACCAACATATCACCTGGCAGTACACTTGACTATTATTATATCACCACAGAGAATGCTTACCGTGCCATCCCATACCCACACTTTGGAAGTCCGATCACCTGAATGTACTTCTACTCCCAGCATATAGGCTGAAAGATGAAAGACCACAGCACAGGTCTGAGGACCAAAAAGGAATGGTCAGGAGAGGTGGATGAGCACTTACAGTCAGTGGACTGGACAATATTCAAGGATTCATTTCAAATCTGAATGATTACGCTACAGTTGTCACTGACTTCATCAGGACCTGTATGGATGAGTGTGTGCCTTTGAGAACATACTGGACATATCAAATCCAAAAGTCATGGATGAACCAGGAGATTCATGGTCTGCTGAGGGTTAGATCTGTCGCATTCGAGACAGGTGACCCAGAACTATACAAGATGTCCATGCACAACCTATGGAAAGCTACTTAAAGAGTGAAAAAACAATTCCCTTTGAGGTTAAAGACAGCAGCAGATGCACATCAGCTCTGGCAGGGTTTGCAGGCCATTACTTCCTACAAAGTGAAACCTAACATCATGAATGGCAGTGATGCTTCACTCCCAGATGAGCTCAACGCCTTTTCTGCACACTTTGAAAGGGAGAATAAAACTACACCAGTCCAAGTCCCTGCAACATCTGGTGATCCTGTGATCTCTGTCTCAGAGACTGATGTCAGAACATCTTTCAAGGGGGTGAAGCCTCACAAGGTGTCAGGCCCTGATGGTGTACCTGGTAGGGAACTGAAAACTTGTTCCAACCAACTGGTGGGAGTGTTCAAGGACATCTTCAATCTCTCACTGCCGCAGTCAGAGGTTCCCACCTGCTTCAAAACGTCGACAATCATACCAGTGCTCAAGAGCAGGGTGAGCTGCATCAATGACTATTGCCCAGTGGCACTCACATCTACTGTGATGAAGTGCTTTGGGAGGTTGGTAATGACCAGATTCCATTCCTACCTAAGCAAGGACCTGGATCCACTGCAATTTACCTATCGCCACAATAGGTCTACAATGGATACAATCTTGCTAACTCTCCACTCAGCTTTGGTTCACCTAGGTATTAGTAATACCCACGTCAGAGTGCTATTTATTGATTACCGCTCAGCTTTCAACTCAATCATACCATCAGTTCTCACCATTAAGCTCCAAAACCTGGGCCTTTGTACCTCCCATTGCAACTGGATCCTTGACTTCCTCTCCAGGAGGCCAGTCTGTGCAGTTTGGAAATAACATCTCCTTCCCACTGATAATCAACATTGGTGCGCTTCAAAGGTGCGTGCTTGGCCCATTGCTCTACTCTCTCTACACCCTTGGTTCTGTGGCTAGGCACAGCTCAAGCACCAACAATAAAGTTGCTGATGACACGACTGTTGACAGAATTTCAGGTGGTGATGAAGGGGCATACAGGAGTGAGATAGATCAGCTGGTAAAATGCTGTTGCGTGCAACCTCAGTAAGACCATGGAAATGGCTGGACTTCAGGAATGGGAAGTCGAGGGATCACACACCAGTCCTCATCGAGGGATCAGCAGTGAAAAGCATGAGCAGTTTCAAATTATTGGGTATCAACATCTCTGAAGATCTTCCTTGGGCCCAACATATTGCTGCAATTACAAAGAAGGCATGACAGCAGCTATATTTCATTAGGAGTTTTTTGAGACTTGGCATGTCATCAAAGACACTCACAAATTTCTACAGATGTACCATGGACAGCATTCTAAGTAGTTGCATCACAGTCTGGTATGAAGGGGCCACTGCACAGGATCGGAAAAAGCTGCAGAAAGTTGTAAACTCAGCCAGCTCCATCATGGGCACTAGCCTCCCCAGTATTGAGGGCATCTTCAAAAGGCGATACCTCAAAAGGGCAGCATCGGTTATTAACAACCCCTCTCATCCAGGACTTCCACTCTTCCCATTGCTACCATTAGGTAAGAAGTATAGGAGCCTGAAGACCTCTTATTGTAATTTATAGGTTTTACTCCAATGTATTGCAATGTACTACTGCCACAAAACAATAAATTTCACAACATATGCCAGTGATATTAAACCTGATTCTGATTCAGATGTGTATAATCAAGACCAAAAACAATTGGCTTTGCCAGCAGTTAGTTTTGTTTGTTTTAAATGAGAATGAATTTATAATCTGCATTTCTCTATTTGAAAAAGAACTTCAGGATGTAAAGCACATCGTTGCTTAATTATCAGGAAAATATATTAGATAAACAAATAGAAATGAAGGCTGAGAAGTCCACTGGACCTAATGGCTGGTGTCCTAATTGAGTTCCAGCATCAATCCCTGTGATATTTGCAAACTTGAAATCAAAGTATTCCTTCTTAACTAATCTTCCACATGTGCCAATGTAGTATACTGTACTGAATTTCATGAACTCTTATCTTGTGATTGTGTTTGTGTAGTATCTTTGCATATAACTTATGGAAGCTGAAGGACACCATATTCAAAGGTTCGTTGTTATCCATATAAGGTGCATTATACTACTCCCTCATCTGTCCCTGCTAATAGCGTCTCATCTGAAGTTATCAACTTCAATTGGACCCACTTTACAAAAGCATCCCATTTCTCCTGAATCTCTGCAACAACAACATCTTGGAAGGCTTTTCATCCTTTTTATCATGGCTGGGAAGGAAATATGTAATAATATATGGAAATTATTTAAAGACCTTACCTCTGTTGACCATGCTATTGTCAAGAGATTTACACATCAAAATTGTTGCATTCGTTCAGGGTGGATAAATATCTAATCCCAAGGATCTACAGGAATCCCTGAAGTAATAGTATGCACATTACTGTACCATGTTCCAACATGCCCTACACAGCAGCACGGTAATTTTCAGACAAAACCTGATTCAATATTGAATTCCAGAGGATACGTAGGAAGAACATGTTGGAAAACATGCCCTTTCTATGAATCCACAAAACTATACTTTTTCCTGCCAAAACTATCTCAAGGCAATATACTCCATTCATGATAAAGAACATTTTTAATATAATATTAATCCATACAATCTGGGGGGTGGGGGGGTCCCAAGCTCTCTGAGCTGTGGCACAACTCTCAAAGAGAGTCTTCAAGTTCCATTCAAGTGATCAGAGCACAGCCATCTACACGGATGCTCCTGTGTAACAAGAGGGGATTGCTTCACTATCAGAGATACCATCTTTTGAATCTCTAAACCAAAGATCTGCCTTCTCAGATTGGTGAAAAGATGCCTTGTTTCAAAGCAGAAGAGGGAAGTTTTGTTTTACAATAATTATCTCTCAACTGTAATCAATAAAAAATAATCTATTCATTTCCATTGCAGTTTGTAGGAATTTGCTGTATGCACAGCAATTACTGTTCTTCCAAAATTCTAGCAATAATAGGACTTCAAAAAGTTTTTCACTGTTGTAAATCACTTGGACCTTTCTTTAATCGGTTGTCTTCATCCAGTTCATTGCCTTGGCACAATAACAGGTGGAAATCCTCTTAGATTCTAAAGAAGCAATTTGAAGAAGCCCTCTTTCCTGGCTTTTATGTAATGACTCTTTCTATTGATCAACAGGTATGGATTGTGGATGTGTTATAAATTAATTTAGCCATATTGACTTTGAAGATCCAATGAGATAACCATACTTTTTTACTGGACCTCAAGCAGGATGAAAGGCTGTTTGGTACTGCACCACAGTACCTTCCAAGAAAGGTGGACACATTGTCATGTTATGCTTCTCCAGCCTAAAGACCAGTATACAGTAGCTCTGATGTAAAGCTCTCAGTGCATTTTCCCACCAAAATTCCCATGCTATATGTGACAGGGATAAAAATGAATGATAAAGCTCCAATGCCAGAAAATTGGTCGGCACTCATAGATACATGGCTTTTGGCTAGGTTGCAGGTGAACCAACCAATATCTTGGTTTCAATGTTTGTGAATGAGAAGGTTTTGTCTACTATTGAATAGAACTTAAACAATAGCCAACCATTTCTTTGGAATAAACATTTATTACAAATATAGACTTTTTGGGTTACTGCCCCCTTGTCTCCCAGACCACATCCCTAATGCAACCCCTCTCCCTTTCTGCCCATTACATAAAAAGAATTTTGACTTATGATAAACAGTGAAAGAAAATAGGAACCTATAAATTCAAAGTGACAAATAATTTCAAAAAATATTCAAATGTATTTAAAGCCACAAATAAAATCATTTATTTAATTAGTTACAGTATAAACAATTTTTATCAACAATTGTATCCGTTGTCCAAATATTTATGAACTACTTCATTGCTTTTTCACCTTTCAATGAGATGGATGGACTTGGTACAGTGATATTAATTTCTCAGTATCATGTTGAATGTCACTCAGAGGAGTCTCAGATCCCTTACTCAGTAATCTGCAGTCTGCTTTGTTGCTTTGAAAGAAGTTCAGTGGGTTCATAGATGACATCACAGTAACCTCTGTAACCCATGTCCAAGCAAGATGGATATTGGAATCCCTGGACAACGTAGCTGCCTAGGCTAGGATGACCTTCAAGGCTAGGAAATCCAGATGCACGGTGATCAAAAAGGGCAAGGTTACTAGCAAGTTCAGTCTTCAAGTAAAGGGAGAAGTAATTCCATCCATAGAGGACAACCTAGTAAAGTAGTTTAATGCTGCAATGATGCACAGTGCCAACATCACTGACACTGTAAAGCAGACTGACAAGTGGCTGAAGAAGATTGACAAAACTGGACCCCCTGGTAAATTTAAGATATGGCTATACCAGCACGGTTTTCTACCAAGGCCGCTCTGGCTTTTCGCAGTGTACAAGTTCCCCATGACCACTGTAGAAGGCATCGAGAAGAAAGTCAACAAGCACCTGTGGAAGTGGCTGGGGATCCCCACCCAAATTTTTCTTCAGTGGGGCTCTACATAAGATCAGGTCAGCTACAGCTCTTGTTGTCATCGGTAGTGGAGGAGTTCAAGGTGGCAAAGTGTAGAGTTGTGTTTACACTGAGGGGATCCGATGACAAGCTAATAAATCAACAGGTGTCACAACAAGATCAGGCCAAAAGTGGGCTATCAGCTTGACTGTAGACCAGTCGGTGAGCTCTCTGCAATTGAGAGACATCATTGGCAACCCATGCCTGGGACGGCAAGGCATCAGCTCAGCACACTTCCAATGAGGGAGGAGTGTAAGTGCAAGGGGTAGATGTGACATAGTCCAGGCAGAGGTATGGAATCATGAGGACGAAAAGGGGAGTGGTATCAAAACCAGTGGAGTTGGGGTCACAGGGTGCCTGGATGAAATGGGATCTTCCCAAGCACAAGATCACTTGGGCAGAGTTTTGGAGACTGAAGCCTTTCTGTATTTCTTTCCTCCTGCAGTCCGTGTATGACACTCCCTACACCATCACAGCTGTACACATGGGGGCTGAGAGGGGACCCTAACTGCAAGCTTTGTGATCAATGGGGTTCACTGGCACACATACTGTCAGGATGCAAAACAGCTTTAACACAAGGACGGTATAAGTGGTGCCACAACAAGGTCCTGCTGTCCTTTGTTGACACACCAGAGCAGGAGAGGTGTAGAAAGAGACCAGCTGGCAGAGAAGCAAACAGCAGAGTCATTTTCATCAAGGAGATGGCCACACCCGTCATACCAAAGAGGCCTAAATCCAATCTGCTGTAAACAGCAAAAACATGGAAGATAAGGGTCGATATGGGGAGGAAGCTGCAGTTCCCGGAGGTGGTGCAGACCACACTTCGACCAGACATTGTCCTGTGGTCCACCAAAGACAAGAACATCATCCTGGTGGAGCTCACAGTCCCATGGCAGGAAGGATGCGAGGAGGCTCATGAGAGGAAGGCCCTGAGGTACCAGTCCTTAGTCCAAGATTGCAGGGACAAAGGACGGCAGACATGGCTATTCCCCCATGGAGACTGGCTGTAGAGGGTTCCTGGCAAGGACAGCATGGAGGTCGCTGTCTGCACTGGGCCTTAGAATGAAGCAGCTTACAGGATGGGGAGGAAGCAGATGAACCTCTTCCTAGATATGGAGCGGGTGAGAGGAGTTGAGCTGAAAGTCAGGAGCAGGTGGACAGTGACTTCGGCACCACTGCTAACCCGCCAACTGGAGAGGGCAGTGGTTAAGGGTGGAAACACTGAAGTTTGGGCACCACCTGACAACATCTGCTCCTGGCCAAAGGCTACAGTTACCTCTTCAGGTAACTATAGAGAGCACCCCAGTGTACAATGCAAGCAAACATTAGTGAATGGCAATAATGTGCAGGCAGGGCACAGAAATAACGTGATTTCTTCAGGTCAGATTTCTCATGATTTGCCAAATACTTAAGTGTTATATTCCTTTTTAATCAACTTAACGCACTTAGAGCAAAGTGTAAGAGGACAGTGGCTTAGCTTACATGATCATTAACATCAATTATAAGGCACTGAGGATCAAATGCTCATAATAATTACTTCATTTCTTAAATTAAGGCAGTAGTCCCTCAACTGTCCCCCTTCTGCCAAGTGAAACCCCACTGTCCACTTTATCTTTAACACCCCTTTAAAAACTTTCACCATCCCAGGGAGGAGGTGATACCGCCCACTTTGGAAACCATGGTAATAGAGCAAATAAGCTCCGGGTAAGTTAAATTTAGAATTATCTCACCCTGCTCCCCTTCCCCTCTCTTTCTACCACCTATCAATCTCCCCTCTCACTCACCATTACTCTCTGCTCCCCTTCCTTCTTCCTCACTCCATCCCTCCCATTTCCCACACCTCTCTCTCTCTCTCCTTTCCTCCTTCCTCTCAGTAGTGATGTGGGTAATGATATGCAGAGTGTAATAGGAAAGAGAGAGTATAGTAGTTAAAATTAAGCAGTAAGTGGGACCAATGTAAAAAAAAATGGTTAAAAAGTCAAAACTACATGCTCATTAGATGAATGCATGAAGTATCCTAAACTGGATTGATAGTACAAATAGATGTAGATAAGTAGAATCAGTCTGTCATTTAGAGGAATGTGGTTGCAATGTGACCATAAAACCACAAGACCCAAGATGAGAATTAGACCATTCGGCTTATCAACTCTGCTGTGCCATTCCATCATGGGTGATACATTATCCCTCTTAACCACCTTCTTCCCATAATTTTTGACACCCTAATTAATCAAGAACCTATCAACCTCCACCTTAAATATACCCAATGACTTGGTCTGCACAGCCAAGAATTCCACAGAGTCACCACCCTCCGGCTAAAGAAATTTTTCCTCATTTCTGCTCTAAATGGTTGTCCCTTAATTCTGAGGCTGTTCCCTTTGGTCCTAGACCGCGCCCCCCCCCCCACTCTAGGAATCCTCTCCATATCTATTCTATCCAGACCTTTCAATATTCGATATGTTTCAATGAGAACACCCTTCATTCTTCTGAATTCCAGTGAGTACAGGCCCAGAGCCATCAAATGCTCTTCATATGTTAACCTTTTCAGTCCTGGTATCACCCTCATGGTGTTGGCGCATGGTCAAGTAGTTACGGCGTTTGTCTAGTGATCTGAAGGTCACTAGTTCGAGGCTGAGGCAGCGTGTTGTGTCCTTGAGCAAAGCACTTAACTACACATTGCTCTGCGATAACACCGGTGCCAAGCTGTATGGGTCCTAATGTCCTTCCCTTGGACAACATCTGTGGCGTGGAGAGGGGAGACTTGCAGCATGGGCAACTGCTGGTCTTCCATACAACCTTGCCCAGGCCTGCGCCCTGGAAACCTTCCAAGGCGCAAATCCATGGTCTCACAAGACTAACGGATGCCTAAAAGAAAGAAAAAGAAGATCATTCTCATGAACCTCCTCTGGACTCTTCCCAATGCCAGTACATCCTTTCTTAGATAAGGGGCCAAAATCTGCTCACAATACTCCAAGTGTGGTCCGACCAACGCCTTATAAAGGCTCAACATTACACCCTTGCTTTTGTATTCTGATCCTCTCAAAATGAATGCTAACATTGCATTTGCCTTCCTCACCACCAACTCAACCCGAATGTTAAACATGCATGTGACAGAGGTTGGAAACTGAATGGTTCATTGCACTTGATATTTTGGAAGGATAGTCACACAGTAAAAGAAAAGGATAGTTCCGCTAAGAATAGATGATATTAGGACCGTTGTGAGAAATAATTTTATCTCAGAAAATCGGGATATAAAATCAGACCGGATGGAGATGAAATCATTGGTCATAACCAATAGACTTCCAACAGTGGGTTTGTAACAAAGGCAATGCAGCATTAATCTTCAAATAGATTGGAAAGATCAAACTGGCAAAGGTGATATTGAGGATGAGTTTATGGAAAACATTTGAGGCCATCCCCTCAAACATTATGTTGTAGAGCCAACCAGTTTAGATCTTGTTATGTGTAATGATGTGGGGTTGAATTGTGATTTTATGGTAAAGGATCCTTACAGAAAGACATGATAGAAGTTTGAGAGTGACAAACTTTGGGTCAAAACATGAGTCATAAGCTTGAAGTCCTGGTTACAATTTTTGTCTCTGGATCAAATTAAGGGATATCCAGTACATACCTTGGTGGCAGTTTTGATAGAAAAAGTTCACTGGATTAATTTCCAGGATGAGGGATCTATTTCCCCTCAAGAGGAAAAACTGAGTAGCTTATATCAATACTCTCCAGAGTTTGCAAGAATTAGAGATTATATCACAAACATACAAATTACAGAGGGGCTTGACAAGGCACATTTGAGACTTGGGCAGGGAGGGGTTCCTTTTTTCAACAAGTTGAGCATCTTTACTATTCTCTACCACCAGAAAACTATGAATGCTGAGGCATTAAGAATATTATAGACTGAGATGGAAAGAACTTTGGACAATAACTGAATCCAGAAGGTGGTTAGGAGTATCGGGTAGGATAATGGAGCTGAAGCCAATGGTCACATCACCCGTGATCTTATTTAAGGAGTGAGCAGTCTTGAGGGGCTGTATTGGTACTCCTGTTCCTATGCAGGCCTGAACCCAAGGATTTTGGGTGACAGAAGTGAGACAACAAAGGAAAAGTCAGGGATCAGAAGCGTGAGAGTGGAGTCTGATCATGATTAGAGAAGGCATTTGGAAGGTTGGCGTTTGCTGATGGACTGATGATGGGAGGATGTCAAACAAGAAAGAGTTCATGCTCTGTGAGTGGTACAAGGATTGTTACGAATTGTGGCACCCCAGGGGAAAAAACAGGTAACTGTATTGTTCAAGTAATACCCACTTGGGAGAGGTTCATTGCATCAGTCTGGAATATACAGAAGCACTTTACCTTTAAGTAATAATGGCCTCAAGAGACTTCTTCTGCATGGGTGAAGTATGGACAGAAGAATGGTATCTAGGAGTTGTTTGCAATGCCATCTGATGCTGCTGAGCATTTCCTGGCTCCTTAATCGCTCTTCCGATGCACTGGAGTCACCGAAGAAGCAATGTGACCTTTGTGATCCAAATGATAAATTCATGATATCAAAATAGTTTTCATTTTGCATTGAAATTGAACTGCATAACTGTCTATTTTATCCTTACAAGGTCTTTTACCCAAGCAATCCCTCAGGATTCAGGACAACTTGATCCTATTCCAGTTTTGAGAGTCCCAAAGTCACTGATGGAAGCCAATGTGGGACTCACAGACTACACCACAGGTGGTGTGGATGCATAGGTAGTTTATGAGATGGTCCACTTTTCTCATAAATTAATATTGAGCATGTGTGCTCCTGCATTGACACAGGATTCTCAATAAAATTCTGAATAATCCTTCTCCACTTTAAGCAGTCATAGACCAGTGATTCCCAGGAATCGGTGGTGATGTTCAATTGTTTCAAGTTGACTTTAACTACTTTGAAATTAATTCTCTTGTGTATATTCACAGTAGAACAATGAAATTCAAGAAAATGAATCTCAAAGTAGCATATGGTGACATATTTACTTTGAACTATTACTGGATGGGGAGATACAATTTAGAATTAGAGTGCATGTTTACTGTATGGATGTCCTCAAAGATTATCTGGAGAAATTTAACTTTGCCACTCATTCCTGGGAATCACTGGTTTATGACTGTTGCAAGGAGGTGATGGTGGCGGACCCAAACGCAAGACATAGACACTGAAGTACTAGGAACTGGACTATGTTTATTAAGAATGCTAGGGAAGCCAAAGAGTGAGGACACGAAGGTAGACGAAGAGCGATAAACCGGAAACTTGGACTTGGACTTTTGACTTGAACTTAACAGGGAACACATGTCATGACTTGGAACTTGGGTCTTGGCAGGGACTCGGTACCTGGGTCTAGACTTGGCTCTTATCTAGGACTCGGGCTTGGCTTGGACTTGACTGGGGCTTGGCTTGGCTTGAACTTTGACTCTGGACTTGGACTTGAACCTTGACTCTGGACTTGGACTTGGAACTTGACTTTGGACTTGGACTTGGAACTTAACTCTGGACTTGGAACAGACTTGACTTAGACACTGAGCCGGGTCTCCTCCTTGGACTCAGGACATAGAGCCGGGACTCTTCTTAGACACAGGACATAAAACACTGAGACCATTCCCCCCTCAGGGCAGCGGCAAACAGCTGGACCTACCCTGCAGAGGCGAGTACACGAGGAGACAAAACCACACAATGATAGACAGTTCTTCCATCTTGGCATGAAGTGGCTCCAAGTAGCGGTGAGCTCTCGACTAGACCCCGGAACTACGGACAACAGTTCTTGACTCACTCCGGCGGGTTAACTTGATGGACCTGCTCCGGCGAGGATTCTGGAGAGGTTACTGATGAGTTTACTGATGAGGATACTGACGAGGACAGTCCAGCGAGGAATCACTGGACCCCAGAGCTATTCGTGATGCCATCCCAAAACGAGAATCAGGTGCCTCAATTAAGGCACCCAACGGAACAAGGGAAAAATGGAATAACCCGGAGTACGGAATCCATGGACCAGACCGTGAACTGGAATGTGGACTTCACGGACCGGACCGTGACAATGACAGTCCTAAGTGGAGAGGGAGTGGGAGTTGTGCTCACAGTAATGTGTTTGAAATTGCAGCTACTCTGACTACATGATGAACATCCAAAAACAACTTAGAAATAAGAATGGGAGGGTCGCTTTGGTGGGACTGTACTACAGATGCCCAAAATAGTCAGCAGGAATTTGAAATTAAGAAATTGCTTATAGTTATAAGAATAATAGGGTTGTATGAGAGAGAGTTTGTAATTTCCCCAGTACTGACTGGATCACAAAGGGTCTGGATGGGGCAGAATTTGTGAAAGTTGTCCAGGAGAGTTTCCTGAGTCCATATATAGGGGGCCCTACTCAAAATTGTACAATACTAGTTCTCCTTTTAGAGAATGGGGCAGGGCTGGTAACTGAAGTGGCGGTCAGAGAACACTTTGATTCAAGTAAACACTCACAATATGCTGGAGGAACTCAGCAGGTTAGTCAGCATCAGTTGAAAAGATTAGTCGACGTTTTGGACCAAAAGCCTTCGTCAGGACTGAAGGAAGAACTTTGGGGAGGGTTTGAAGAATGCTGGTAGTTGAAAAAAACAGTAATTTTTAAGACAAAGGGTGGGGGAGGGGAAGCAAGGAGGTGTTTGGCAGGAGAACATTAGTAGAAGGAGGCGGAACTATGAGGGAGGTGATGCAAAATAGGGATAGAGGAAGGGAGGGGGAGGGATTTACCGGAAGTTGGAGAATTCTATGTTCATACCAAGGGGCTGGAGACTACCTAGACGGTATATGAGGTGTTGCTCCTCCAACCTGAGTTTAGCCTCATCATGGCAGTAGAGGAGGCCATGTATGGACATATCTGAATGGGAATGGGAAACAGAATTGAAGTGGGTGGCTACCGGGAGATCCTGTCTGTTGTGGCGGATGGAGTGGAGGTGCTCGACGAAGCGGTCCCCCAATCTGCGTCGGGTTTCACTGATGTAGAGGAGGCCGCACCGGGAGCACCGGATGCAATAGATGACCCCAACAGACTCATACGTGAAGTGTTGTCTCACCTGGAAGGACTGTTTGGGGTCCTGAATGGTGGTGAGAGATAAGGTGTAGGGACAGGTGTAGCACTTATGCTTACAGGGATAAGTGCCAGATGGGAGATCAGTGGGGATGGACGTGCGGATAAGTGAGTCGCGGAGGGATCGATCCCTGCGGAAAGCGGAGAGGGGTGGAGAGGGAAAGATGTACTTAGTGGTGGGGTCCTGTTGAAGGTGGCAGAAGTTGCGGAGGATAATGTGCTGGATCCGGAGGCTGGTAGGGTGGTAGGTGAGGACAAGGGGAACTCTGTCCCTGTTGTGGTGGGGGGAAGATGGGGTGAGGGCAGAAGTGTGGGAAATGGAGGAGATGCAGGTGAGGGCATCATTGATTACCGTAGAAGGGAAACCACAATCCTTAAAGAAAGAGGACATTTGCGATGTCCTGGAACGGAAAGCCTCATCCTGGGAGCAGATGCGGCAGAGACGGAAGAACTGGGAATAGGGAATGGCATTTTTGCATGTGGCGGGATGGGAAGAGGTATAGTCGAGGTAGTTATGAGAGTCAGTGGGTTTGTAGAAGATGTGAGAGTCAATAGTCACCTATTGCATCCGGTGCTCCCGGTGCGGCCTCCTCTACATCGGTGAAACCCGACGCAGATTGGGAGACCACTTCGTCGAGCACCTCCGCTCCTTCCGCCACAACAGACAGGATCTCCCGGTAGCCACCCACTTCAACTCTGCTTCCCATTCCCATTCAGATATGTCCATACATGGCCTCCTCTACTGCCATGATGAGGCTAAACTCAGGTTGGAGGAGCAACACCTCATATGCCGTCTAGGTAGTCTCCAGCCCCTTGGTATGAACATAGAATTCTCCAACTTCCGGTAATTCCCTCCCCCTCCCTTCCTCTATCCTTGTTTTGCATCACCTCCCTCATAGTTCCGCCTCCTTCTACTATTGTTCTCCTGCCAATCACCTCCCCGCTTCCCCTCCCCCACCCCTTTGTCTTAAAAATTACTGTTTTTTTCAACTACCAGCATTCTTCAAACCCTCCCCAAAGTTCTTCCTTCGGTCCTGACGAAGGGTTTCGGCCCGAAACGCCGACTAATCTTTTCAACTGATGCTGACTGACCTGCTGAGTTCCTCCAGCGCATTGTGAGTGTGCCTTTGACAACAGCATCTGCAGATTATTTTGTGTTTACTTTGATTCAAGTGATCACAATTATGTTAGTTGAAAATACTAATGGAAAAAGATAAAGCAGGTCCACAGGTTAGGCTCCTAAGCTGAAGCAGCATTACTTTTGGGGAATTAGGCAGAATCTAGCTGAAGTTGACTGGGGATCCTGTTTGAAAGAGAAGGAATAGCTAGTGGGAGGCTTTTAAGACTGATATCATGAATTCAGGAGCAGCATGGGTAAATCTGGCATGTCTAGGGAACCTTGGCTGATATTGAGGCTCTGGTCATGAGCTCATTGCCTTTCATGCTCGCTTTGATAGGACATTGAGTCATCTTCATGAGTCCCCACAGCCCCTGATAATCCTGCGATTTCAATCTGAGGCCAATGTGAGAACATCCTTCAGGAAAGTGAACCTACAGAAAGCATCTGGCCCAAATGGTGTAGCTAGCCGAGTACAGAAGACCTGCGCCACCTGTGATCAACTGGCTGGAGGATTTATTGACAAATTCAATCTCTCACATGGTAGTCTGAGGTACCAACCTGCTTCAAGTGGTCATTAATCCTACTAGTGCCCAAAAGGAAGTGGAAGCTTACCTCAATGAGTTTTTTCAGATAGCACTTGTCCACTGTAAAGAAGTGTTCTGAATTGTTGGTTATGAAGCATATCAACTCTGGCCTGAGGAGCAAATTAGATCCAATTTGCCTACCATCACAACAGGTCAACAGCAGGTCTACAACCATCAGGCTCCTGAACCAGCATTGACCATCATTCACCTCAACTCTGAACCATCTCCACAACCGATAGGCTCTCTTTCAAGGACTCTTTCTTGCTATTAGTTATTATTTGCATGAGTCATCTCTTTTGCATAGTTGTTTATCAGCCTTTATGTATAATTTTTTCATATATTCAAGTAAAATCAAAAAGCCAAAGTAAAATGTATTATCAGAGCACATACATGTCACCACAACCCTGAGATCCTTTTTCCTGTGGGCATACTTAGCAATTCTATAGACCAGTAACTGTAAACAGCATCAAAGGAAGCAAAATTTGCAAATGCAGATATAAATAACTAGCAATAAATAATGAGCATGAAATAACAAGATAAAAAGAATGCCTAAATGAGTGTCATTCAAAGGTTCATTTATTATCAAAGTATGCAACTCTGAAATTATTCTTTTCTAGATAGCCCCGAAACCAAAAAAGAAAAGAATGGCAGCATGTTCATTAACCCTCAAATCTCTCCTCCCTACACAAAAAAAAACAAACAAAAATGGAACAAGCACATCAACCCCAAATCCCCCTCCCCTGCACACAAAAAGACAAGAAAGATTGAGTGAGAAACATCGAATATAAAAAAACTAAGACTGAGAAAAGACTGAAAATGCCGAAAACCTGGGTGACATCCTCTGGGCATGGTGGCAGGCCTTTCCCTTTCCTGCTAGATTCCCACACGCTGCTTCTGCCTCCCGGGATCCTTTCAGAGACTGTAGAGCACTGAAACACCCAAGCAAACTTCAAACTGCAAATCACGGGCTTCTAAACTTCTAAAATGCCTGCATCGCTGCCACTGCTACTGTGTAATCGAGAATCTCCGGAGGGGAAGGCCCCAAATCCTCAGCTTTACCTATTGCCTGTTGCCGGGGCCAGGGTCGAAGCGCTCGGCAGAGATGGTGCTCGGTGCTCGGTGTCGGAGAGCTGGTCAGAGGCTTGGAGTTTTTTGGACGGACTCGGAGTTGGACTGTGGTCGGATGCTGAATCGGCAAGTTTGCAGCGCTGGAGGTTCACCATCTGCGTGAGATGATGGGACTTTTGAGAGACTTTGAGATTTTTTACCGTGCCCATGGTCTGTTCTTATCAAATTACGGTATTGCTTTGTACTGTTGTAACTGTATGTTGTAATTATGTGGTTTTTCAGTCGGTTTGTCATGTGTTTCTGTGATATCATTCTGGAGAAACATTGTATCATTTCTTAATGCATGCATTACTAAATGACAATAAAAGAGGACTGTGTGTCCTCATAATCTAATAAGCAACCAGCACCGGCTGGTGAGGTGGAGGGCTGAATGAATCCCAGGCAAGAGCCTCCTTTGCATACTCCTCTCTGGGCCTGAGAGTGCGTATATTCAACCCTGCGGAGGACACGTACCAGGCAGTAAGTCTATAGCACAGTCATAGGGTCGGTGCCGTGGAAAAGTTGAGCCCTTTCCCTTACTGAATGCCCCTTCTAAATCCTTATAGATCAAAAGGATGTCTACCTGTTATGGTCCGGTCCGTTATCTACTCATTTTAGTTAATTTCCTTTTCCCCGTGTTCCACTGGGCTCCTTGATTGGGGCGCCTGATCCTCATTCGAACCGGCAGCAGAAAGACTCTGGCTTTCATCTACTCAGTGCTGGTTTGTCACTGTTGCCAGTGCGGCTATGCTCACCCCTGGGGCCGTCATGAATCATGGACTCTAAGTTGCTTCAATGCCTGTGGCTGTTTAGTGAATTCAGTCGTCCTCATGTCCAGCTGAGTGGGTCCAGCCGTTTGCTGCTGCTCCGAGTTGGGAATTCTGTCTCTTTGTGTCCAGCTGAGTGATTGCCGGCCGTTTGCCACTTCATGAGCTACTCCGTGTCAAGATTCGAACTGTTTGTTGTTGTTTGGTTTAGTCGTCTCATTTCCAGCTGAGTGGGTCCGGCCGTTTGCCACTGTTTTGAGTTGGGAATTCTGTCTCCTCGTCTCCAGCTCAGTAGGCAGGCCATTTGCCGCTACTCAAATGGACTGTCGTTGTTTAGTCGTCCCATATCCAGCTCAGTAGGGAGTCCCAAGTCCCGAGTCCCGAGTCCCTTCTATCCTGTCCAATCTTCATCAGGTGGTCTGAGGCTTGGTTGTCTCTGGTGGCCACAAATTCCTCCAAATACGAGCAAATCTCTGACCCATGTTCCCAATATGCAGTGGCCCAGGCCAGAGCTCTTTCAGTCATAAGAGAAATGATGAAGGCCACCTTTCCGCACTCCGAAGGGAACTGGGCTAGCTGGAGTTTAGACATTAATGAGCATTGGCTGAGGAAGCCTTTGCAAGGGCCCAGGTCATCATCAAATCTCTCCGGGGTTGGAAGCTGGACTGGCTCGGCAAAGTGACCTACAGCCTCACCTGGGTGACCTTGGCTTCCCTCCTGCGATATTTGGCACGCGGCGAGCTAGAGGTCGTGTGCCTCCAGGCTGTGCCTTGAAATTTTCTCTGTGTGGCTGACCACAGCTGACGAAAGGTTCCAATACCCCGATGGGTCCATGTTGGCTCAATCGTACTGTGACGAGGTTGCTGGAGTACCGGAAACAATAATCAAGACAAAGTTTCAAACTGGATTGCGAACTGAGCACAAAAGAAATGCAAGACAAAATCACCAGTAAGGCTTATGACTGAGTCCCAAGCCTCAGTTCTGGTGCTCCTTAAGTATTCATTTTTTGCTGCCCAAAACATGACTGTCAATTAGCGGGACGGTCTTGAACCCTTAAAGGGGCTGAACTAGCTATCCATACACCAGGGAGTTAGAGCGTCTAAACCCTGAAAGCTAGTGCGGTTGAGTGGGTGTTGTATCAACATTCCTATAACCAAGGTGAAGTACCCAAAGACTGGAAGGTGGCCAGTGTTGTTCCACTGCTTAAGTGGGGTTACAAGGACAAGCCATATATTACAGGCTGGTTAGCCTATCATCAGTATAGGGGAAGTTACTGGAAGGAATTCTGAGGCTACCAGCATTTGGATCGTCAGAGTTTCATTAGCAGGAGTTCGCATGGCTTTGTGCATGGAAAGTCCTGTTTGATGAAACTTTTAGAGTTTTCGAAGATGTAACAACAATGTCGATGATGATAGGGCAGTGGATGTTGTCTATTTGGACTTCACACAGACAGAGCCAGAAGTCGAAACTGAACTCAGGATGCTGTAACTGGGAAAAAACAGCTCTACTCGCTGCAGCACTGCGTCCAGCCACACTTTGGTCTGTAAACATTTATGACTTCATTCACAAAATACTTTGTAAGATAACATAGATATGTCACATTATTTATTTCTTTGCTTATTGCAGAAGCACATGAGCTGCTGTACTCAAGAAAACTTAATGTTTCTTTCTTTATATTTCAAATATATACATTATAAATAAAAGTATAAATAG
Organism: Mobula hypostoma; assembly: GCF_963921235.1. Classification (NCBI taxonomy): domain Eukaryota; kingdom Metazoa; phylum Chordata; class Chondrichthyes; order Myliobatiformes; family Myliobatidae; genus Mobula; species Mobula hypostoma. The sequence goes on from NC_086102.1 coordinate 127,299,356, forward strand.
GAAATATAATCAATTCATGTCTTTTTCTTCTTTAATTATGTCATTATATCAGTTCAATCTATTACAATGTACCAATTCCACTTATGATTCCTCCTTAAGTAACAAACCTGTGAAGCGTTAAAGAAGCTTTTCTACGGGGATCTAACCCACAGTGTCCAGTGGGAGCAGAACCCTGGACTGTGGCTGTTCTCAGCTCAGTCCATCCCTCAGCAGTCTTCCTGCATGCTGGACTGTGCCAGTTTTCACTCAAGGGCATCTCCTTACACTGGAAGACCAATAAGTTTCAGGCAGACCTAGTGTGTCTTTTAGCAAGCTGGTGGTTTTCCAGCAGTAGTTGATGTAAACCCTGGTATGTGGCCCTGAGATCAGGCAGCCCTTTATTATGTAGCTGCAATGCTATCATGTGCTCCAAACAACAGGAACCTACAAGTACAGCTGCTGCAGCCTCGAAAGCACTGCCTATGCCTCACATAAATACTGTTAATATGTCAAGGGTTTTTCTATAGACCTGCCGTTCACCATTCACAAATATTGGGCTTAGTACTGCAGGACAGGCAGTGATGAAAATCCATGTAGGCAAGCTATTAAAGGTTAAAGTGATTTCATGCTGAAGTAAGGTGGATCCTCCTGCTGAGCAGGCCTCCATTGCTTCTGCTGTACTGCTAACACCTCAGCCACCTCCTGACACTTTGCTGCATACTCAGTGTGATTTTCCCACTGCCGCTTGACAGGTAAGTATTCCCTTAGTTACCACTGCGAATCATTCAGTCTTAACAGGCAAAGATGGAACTAAACAAGGAGAGTATATCTATTGATTGCCTCGCATGAAGATGAGAGGTGGGCACATTTTCAGGAGTTATAGTTTATATGTTTGCATTTTCTGGAAATAGTTCACGTTAAGGATAAGTCATCCATTTACATCCAGATGCTGCTGTAGATACATACCTGTTGGAACTCATAGGGCCTATGTTGTTCCAGCCATAAGGACCTGGCAGGCTATTGATCATTGAATTTCCAATTGTTCAGACTCACCTATTACTGTCCTATAGTGACTTCTGGATAAGCAACTCTCCATTTAAATATTTTTAGTTTTCCTTGCAAATGATATGACTTGCTCCTCTCTCTTTCTGTGTAATCTCCAAACTTAGAATTGTTTGAGAATTTTCTTCCCCCCTTCCCTTCCAGTCCTGAAGAAGGGTCTCGGGCCAAAATAACGACTGTTTATTCATTTCAGTGGATGTTGATTGACCTGCTGAGTTCTTCCGGCATTTTGTGTGTGCTGCTTTGGATTTCCAGCATCTGCAGAATTTCTCATTTTTATGAATTGTTTGAGATATCTCTGTTCCAGTTCTGGACTCTAGCTCATCACTGAATTTAATTACTGTCCATTAATAGTCACATCAGGTGCGAAGGTCTAAAGTGCACACATCAATTTTTTTCTTCTCCCTATCTTTTTCTCTTTAAGATGTTCCATGACCACATGTTTGGTTAAATGTCCCAGCTGGCTTAGTGTCATTGGTTCATCAGAGCAGCCAATTATTTGGGACAATGCTTAAAGAACAAAAACTAAATTGAGAAATGAGCTGGGTTCCCTTCGCTTATTTGGGACATCATGCTGCTTAATTGGAGCAGGAGATCGTTACTGAACAGTTTCTAACAAGAGTCGTGTGCACTTGAGTGGTTGTTAGACACTACACCGTGCTTGGAACAATCAGTTTTTAAATAGTATCAGTTAGGTGTGTTTATGTTCAAAAAGTAGTGACTTTTGTCAGCGATAGCTGCTGAGAGGTAAGCAGTAAGACAATTTAGAACTAATTTGCTGACCGCAGTAAGACAAATTGGAACTAATTTGCTGACTGCAATTTCTAGCGTTCAGGCTTGGAGATGCCAGAAAAGGCCAGGAGTGAAAATGAAACAATTTCACTACTTTAACAAGTTAGGAATTATGAAGGCATCTGTTATGTTTTATAACTCCAAATCATAAAACTAATTGAAATAAAAACATGGAGCCAGGAGATAGCAATGCACTGCCTGAGTCAGTGGTGGAGGCAGATACACTAGTGAAGTTTAAGAGACTACTAGACAGGTATATGGAGGAATTTAAGGTGGGGACTTATATGGGAGGCAGGGTTTGAGGGTCGGCACAACATTGTGGGCCGAAGGGCCTGTACTGTGCTGTACTATTCTATGTTCTATGTTCTATGTACGTACGTTTTTACTTTTAGGCAAGGCGCGCACATATCACATGGTGGTGTGATGACGTACGCCATTAACATACTTTTACATATAACCTGTAATGAATTATTTAAACAAACAAGGAATACTTAATTAAACAATATTACTCAAATATTACTGAAATATTAATACACAACACTCTTCCCTGCTTAGTTATAAACTCCAACTCAATATAGAATTCATATCAACTTATATGCTGTACACGTACACACACACACTGTATACTATATAATATAACTACTATATAGACATCCACAGCATAGTAAATTTTAAATTGTCTCTTTCAGGCCTAAAGATTTAATCACTGGAGGATTTCTTACTGACAAGGGAGGTCACTCTGCTTGGAAGGTGAGATTTGTGGCTGTGAAGTAATCTCATTTTCTGGGGTCTTCCCTGTGGCGGTTGTAAGAGTTGACTCTGGGACTGCAGGAAGTGGTTCTGACAGCTCTGGACACCATTCATCTCCTTTCTCCAAGATGCTCTCTCAGATTTCCATGATTAGTTGTCCTCTCGTAATTGTGTCCTCCTCTCTGCATTCGTATTGCTGCTGTTAGTGGAACTCCCTCTGTGGATTGAAATAGACTCTAGGGGTTGATGAGCAGTTATGAGGGCAAACTCTCTCCCATACAAGTACTGGTTGAGATGTTTGACACCCCAAACCAGACTCAAGGTCTCTCTGTCAATCTGTGTGTAATTTTCCTCTGCAGTGCGAGGGGAACATGATGCAAGGCTATAGGGCGTTCATATCCATCGCTCATAATATGTGACATGACTATACCTAAGGGGAGATGTCATAGGCAAGTGTCACGGAGGATCTGGATCATAATGTGTGAGATCAGTGTCTGACCTCACCTTTACCTTTTGGAATGCCACCCCATTCTGCTTTGTCCTTTGCCATTTCTTCCCGATTTGCAGTATTGAGTTCAAGGGGTAGAACACAGTAGCTAGGTTTGGCAAAAACCTGTTATAACAATTGACAGATCATAAAAGGGCTGCGACTGTGGCATACCCATTAACCATGAGGCATCCACACTGTTTGAATTTTCTCAGCAGACCTGTGTAATATTTGAATGACAATGGGGTGGTCACAATAAGTGATGCTTGGTTTAATTAATTCACCTTTGTTATGTCGTGCTCTGAGCCCATAATCTCCCAAACTTTTTAACACTGTTTTGAGATTTTGGAGATGTTCTTTGTCATTCTTACCAATAATGATGATGCCATCTAGGTAACACTAAGCGCCTAGGCAGGCTTGCAGCACCTGGTCCATAACTTTCTGCCAGAGTGGAAGTGCTGAACTACTCCAAAAATAAATCTATTATAACAATAAATCCTTTGTGAGAGTTTATGGTGAGAAACACTTTGGACTCTTCTTCCATTTCCATTTATAGGTAGACCTCAGCTAAGTCCACTTTCCTCTAGAGAGGTTTGCAAATATATCCTCTATCTTGGGATGAGGGCTTTGATCTACTTTCAGTACTGGGCTGATGGTGACCTTAAAATCACCAGAGATCCTAATAGACCCATTCTTCTTGGGTACTGGGACCACTGGCGTTGCCCATAGGCTCCACTTGACCTTGGAAAGAATTCCTTCAGCCTCCATGTGACCTGGCTCACTGGCTACTTTATCACAGATGGTATAAGGAACCAGATGGGCTATGCAAAACTTGGCTGTGGCATTTTTGTTTAGCACTATTTTACCCTTGATATGTTTGAGTTTCCAATGACATCTCTGGACACTGCTGTAGCATCAACCAGTACCTTTCTTAATTCACTTTCAGCTTACTCAGAAGGGGAATGTTATGATAGTCATGTGAGATTTCAACATGCAGGTCCATTGGGAAAATCAGGTTGGTAATAGATCTCAAGAGAGTGAGCTTATTGAATGCCTACAAGATGGCTTTTTAGAGTAGTTTGTCTTTGAGTCTACTAGGGAATCAGCTATACTGGATTGGGTGTTATGTAATGGACTGGAGGTGATTAGGGAGCCTAAGGTAAAAGAACCCTTAGGGATAGTGATCACAATATGATTGAGGTCAACTGGAAATTTGATATGGAGAAAGTAACATCTAATGTAGCAGTTTCTCAGTGGAGTAAAGGAAACTACAGTGGTATGAGAGAGAAGTTGATCAAAGTAAATTGGAAGGAGCTGCTGGCAAGGATGACAGCAGAGCAGCAATAGTGTAAGTTTCTGGGAAAAATGAGAAAGATGCAGGATAGATGTATTCTAAAAACAAAGAAATGCTCAAATTGCAAAATAGTACAACTGTGGCTGACAAGGGAAGTCAAAGCTAATGTAAAAGCAAAAGAGAGGGTATATAACAATGCAAAAATTGGTAGTACAAAAGAAGATTCAGAAGCTTTTAAAAACCTACAGAGAGCAACTAAAAGAAGCATTAGGAGGAAAAGGATGATATATGAAAGCAAGCTAGCAAACAATATCAAAGTGGATATTAAGAGCTTCTCAAATACGTAAAAAATAAAAGAAAGATGAGAGTGGATATAGGACTGTTAGGAACTCAGGCTGGAGAAAGGTGATGTTCTTGCTCCTGAACCCTTTTTGGAGGGATAGGCTTTGCAATTTGGAGGGCCTGACCTTCATCCTTGCCCATGTCACTAGCTCGTCCAACCTCTTCAGCAGCCTTCTTGTACATGCAGCTGTCTGAAGGATGCTCGTGACATCATTCATGTCGCTTCTCAGTGGAGAAAGCCTCTGTCCTGACTATAGCTTTATCCCTCCAAGGATGATCTCGGAGGCTGAACAAGCAGGATGCGAGAGATAGAACACCCCTTTGTGATACCTACTTCAAGCTGCTGCCACCCCGTTGTAAGCTCTCAAAAAGAGAAGCCCATCTGGAGGTCACTGGAGTAATCGCAAACCAGGCCTCTGTTGCAGTCGGGAATTTAAAAGAACTCCATCACAAAGTTGCTGAGCTGGTGCAGCTCAGATCCACAGGCATTCGCAAGATCCAGCCTCACGAACGGTAGGTCACCTTTCTCACGCTTGGCTTGTTGGATCTGGCCCCATATCAATGATGCATGGTCCACACATCCCGTGAAACGTGGAAGTTTACACCTCACTTTACACCGCACGCTGTTGAAGCAGTGCTGCCAGGATAATCAAGGACACGACCCACCCAGCCAACACACTTCCCTCCGGGAGGAGGCTCAGGAGCTTGAAGACTCGTACGGCCAGATTTGGGAACAGCTTCTTTCCAACCGTGATAAGACTGCTGAACGGATCCTGACCCGGAGCTGGGCCGTACCCTCCAAATATCCAGACCTGCCTCTCGGTTTTTTTGCAGTACCTTACTTTCCCTTTTCTATTTTCTATTTATGATTTATAATTTAAATTTTTAATATTTACTATCCATTTGTACTCCAGGGAGCGTGAAGCACAGAATCAAATATCGCTGTGATGATTGTATGCTCTAGTATCAATTGTTTGGCGGCAATAAAGTAAATTAAAGTAAAGTCCTGCCTTGTGGCAGCTGGTGTTAATATATCCAATGGCCATGAAGTCGTTGGTCATCCTCTTAGCCACAATGGAGAAGAATCAGTTCAGTATCCTGGAAATGCCGTTCAAACTTATTTTGTGGGATGACTGAAACAGCTGAGCCAGTGCCCAATTTCAATTAAATTAATTTGCCGTTCACTTCTGGTGTAAACCACATTGCTTGTCTGTTGTTAGTATTCGCTTTGCAAATCTCAAGACTACACACTCACGTGTCACTCTCACCATTATCGGATTTTTCATCAACAGCACGCAGATTAGTGCTCTTTTTGAAACTGCAACTTGACTTTTTATCTTTGCTCTTCCCTGTGCAGTCCATTTATTTTTGTCTGCTGAACATGCTCTTTGTATCTGTCTTACTTTGTTGCATTTCTGCAAGGTTTGCCTTTAAATCTGTGTTTGTCTGCTGTATGTGAGCCCCTGCCACAATGGTAACGCAATTTCTTCAGCCAGGCAGGTTTCTAGACACATAGAAACATAGAAAACCTACAGCACAATACAGGCCCTTAAGCCCACAAAGTTGTGCCGAACATGTCCCCACCTTAGAAATTTCTGTTTAGATGTTGCAATTTTGTTCACACTCACTTTCATTCCTGAGTGCAACTCAATTGCATCTTTGGCTGCTGTTTCCATTGATACAGTGATTTCAACTGCTTTTTTAAAAATGTTAGCCCTGCCTCAGTTAGGATCCATTTTTGTTGCTTTCTCATAAGATTCCACAAACTAAATGATCTCTCAGTGCCTCATTAAGCCTATCAATGAATTGACAAAGCTCAGACAACCTTTTCAATTCAGCCAACAATGCTGAAAAGGACTCCCCTTCCTTTTCATTTTACTTATGAAACCTAAGGTGTTCTGCAATCAACAATGGATTAGGTTTGAAATGTTCCTGCATTACTTTCATGATATCAGTAAAGCTCATTTCAGCTGATTTGGTTGGAGCAGTTAAGATTCTAAGCAAACTGTTTGCTTGTCCCCCTGATGCACTCAGCAAAACTGGCACTCACATCTCATTGGCTATTTCATTTGCTTCAAAATACTGCTTACTTCAATCCGTATACAGCAGCCAGCTATCTGTTGTGCAATCAAACACATCTTTTTTCTGATATAGCCTGCCATTTCTGCTCTTTGCAAAATATATTTTTACTATCAGCCAGTACTCAATTTATGAACCATTGAATTTGTCCTGTCCACTTCCTGCCTCTTTTAAACTTGAACGTCTTCTCTTGTGAAGGTAGCATACTGAATTTTTTTAACCCAAACATCTTGCTGTGCTTTTTAAAAATCCCGAACACCTCATTACGCTTCAACGGGTAGGTAGTCATCTCACTTCATTTTAAAATCTACTCATCGCCATGACAAAATTGAAGACCAACAAAACTGAGGATTGCTGTCTTGGAGTGAAATGAGACTGTGTTGTGTTCTATGTGTAATTGAGACGTGGTTTATTCCCAGTAGTCAGATATGGTGATCAGACCCAAAGTGCTGCACATGCCCTTACACTTCCTCCCTCACCACCATTCAGGGCCCCAGACAGTCCTTCCAGGTGAAGCGACACCTCACCTGTGAGTCGGCTGTGGTGCTCCCGATGCGGCCTTCTATATATTGGCGAGACCCAACGCAGGCTGGGAGACCGTTTCGCTGAACACCTATGCTCTGTCCACCAGAGAAAGCAGGATTTCCCAGTGGCCACACATTTTAATTCCACATCCAATTCCCATTCTGATATGACTATCCAGGGCCTCCTCTATTGTCAAGATGAAGCCACACTCAGGTTGAAGGAACAACACCTTTATCTTCCGTCTGGGTAGCCTCCAACCTGATGGCATGAACATTGATTTCTCTAACTTCTGTTAATGCCCCACCTCCCCTCCGTACCCCATCCTTTATTTATTTATTTATTTATTTATTATTGATTTTTTTTTCCTATTGCTCTGTCCTTTTTCTCCCTCTGTCCCTCTCACTATACTCCTTGCCCATCCTTTGGGATTCCCCCCTCCCCCTTTCTTTCTCCCTAGGCCTCCCGTCCCGCCTTCTCCCTTCTCCAGCCTCATATCCCATTTGCCAATCAACTTTCCAGCTCTTAGCTCCATCTCTCCCCACCTTGTCTTCGCTTATCATTTCAGATCTCCCCCTCCCACTCCCACTTTCAAATCTCTTACTATCTCTTCTTTCAGTTAGTCCTGACGAAGGGTCTTGGCCTGAAACGTCGACTGTACCTCTTCCTATAGATGCTGCCTGGTCTGCTGCATTCACCAGCATTTTTATGTGTTGCTTGAAATTCCAGCATCTGCAGATTTCCTCGTGTTTGTGTAGACCCAAAGGATTCACAGGATGGACTGAACTGCTGATTCAGAAAGGCAAAATGTGTTGGTGTGTGTTTCATGATAAACTCTTTGTGGTGCTCTGATGTGGCAGTTTTGTTAAACTCGTACTCCTCCAACCTTGAACACCTAACAGTTAAATGCTGTTCATCCTATTTACCTCGGGAGTTCTCCTCCATAATCTTGATCACAGTTTGCATAATACCATTGGCCAAATATAGTCAAGCGCTTAAGATATTATATGATGCCATTTTCAAACAAGAAACAGTTCATCCCAATGCTTTTAAAATCATAGTTGACTTCATCAGGCTTGTTTGAAGAAAACCCTGCCCAATTGCCATCAGCATATGACCTGTAGCACCAGAAGTCACCCTAAATCACTGTTATACTGAGATAAGGAATGCCTACTGTTCCATGCTGGGACTGCATTTCAGTAAATCTGATCACTTGGCTGTTCTTTTCCTACCTACATACAGGCAGAGGCTGAAAATATTAGGAGCTTCAGAGATTAGGACAACAAAGACATGGTTGTCGTAGATAGAGGAGCTCCTATAGGATTGCTTCGAGTCAGTGGACTGGGCTGTGCTCAAGGATACATCAATGGATCTGAATGAATACACTATGGATGTCATGGACTTTATTCAAACAGCTGTAGATGAGTGTGTCCCCACAAAATTATTCAGATCTTCCTCAATCAGATGTCCTGGATGAGCCATGAGATTCACAATCTGCTGAGAGCCAGATCAGAGGCATTCCAATGACCTAGAAAGTTACAAGGAATCCAGCCACAACTTCTGGAAAACCATCTCACAGAGAAATGGCAATTCTGGACTAAACGAATCAATGACAGATGCTCAACAGTTGTGGCAGGACTTGAATACTATCACCTCTTATAAAGTAAAATCAAGTGACATAGATGACAACAGAGCCTTGCTTCCAGATGAGCTCAATGCTTCTATGCTTGCTTTGATTGTCAAAACATGGATGGACTATCATGAAATCCCATAGCCCCTGATGATCCTGTGATTTCAGGTTCTGAGGCCGATGTGCAAGCAGCCTTCAGGAGGGTGAATCCACAAAAAACATTTGGTCCAGACAGGATACCTGGCCACTACTAAAGACGTGTGCTGATCAACTGGCTGGAGTGTTCACTGGGATCTCTAACCCTTCGTTTCAGCAGTCTGAGGTACCCACCTGCTTCAAGCAGATTTCATTTTTACCGGTGCCTAAGAAGAATGAGGTGACCTGCCTCAATGACTGTCATCCAGTAGCACCTACATTCACAGTGATAAAGTGTTTTGAGAGCTTGGTGATGAACCATCAACTCCTGTCTGAGAAGCGACTTGGATCTACTCCAATTTGCCAACCAGAGCAACAGGTCCACAACAGATGCTAATTCATTGGCTCTTCACTCAACCCTGCAACTTCTGACAGCAAAGATGCTCCTTATCAACTACAGCCCAGCATTCACTACAATCATCCCCTCAAAACTAATCGATAAGCTTCAAGTCTTTGGCCCCAATTCCTCCTTGTGCAATAGGATCTTCAATTTCCTCACTTGCAAACTCCAGTCAGTTTGGATTGGCAACAACATCTCCTCCACAATTTCCATCAGTACAGGTGCACCATAAGCCTGTGTGCTTAGCCTCTTACTCAGTTTGCTTTACACTTATGATTGTGTGGCTAAGCACAGCTCCAATGCCATATTCAAGTTTACTCATGACACTACTGTCGTTGGCTGAATCAAAGGTGGCGACAAATCAGCATATAGAAGGGAGATTGAAAATCTGGCTGAGTGATGTCACAACAATAACCTTTCACTCAATGTCAGCAAGTCTGAGGAGTTGATTATTGACTTCAGAAGAAATAAGAAGAAAGGCCAAGAACCAGTCCCCATCGGAGGATCAGAGGTGGAGAAGGTCAGCAGCTTTAAATTCCTTGATATTATTATTTCAGTGTCATAAGGAGGTGGCTGGGAACGGACCCAAGTGTAAGACATAGACACTGAAGTACTAGGAACAGGACTAGGAGACAGGGTGAGGGCAAGGACATGGACACGAAAACTGGGAACCCGGAACAGGACTGGACAAGAGAGCTAGGAGCCCGGGCTTGGACTCCGAGCCAGAGACTGGACAAGGACCCAGTATCTGGGTCTTGCCTCTAGCTTGGACCCCAGAACTAGGCAAGGACAAGGCTTGGCTGGCAGGCAGGACGAGGCTGGAGTCTTCAGACTTGAGGCTAGAGGCTAGAGGCTAGAGACTTGAGGTGAGGCTTGGCAGGATGCAGGAGGCTGGAGACTTCAGGCTTGAGGCTTGAGGCTAGAGACTTGAGGCAAGGCTTGGCAGGAGGCAGGAGGCTGGAGACTTGAGGCGAGGCTTGGCAGGAGGCTCCTCCTGGGCAGGGCGAGGTACTCCTGGGCAGGGTGCAGATCACCACCCGACAGAGGCAAGGGACAGAACCAACTGTAGGTAACAGCAATACGGCCTGGCTTACCCGACAGAGGCAAGGGTTAGGAAGGGACAGAAGCAACCGTAGGTAACGGCAATACAGCCTGCTTACCCGACAGAGGCTAGGGACAGGAAGGGACAGAGCCAGCTGCAGGTTAAAGGCAAGACAGCCTGACTTACCCGGCGGAGGCAAGGGACAGGAAGGGAGCTAGGTATGGGTTGGCTCCAGGACAAGACTGAAGGCGAGATGAGGCGAGAGTTACCAGCAAGACCAGGCAAGGCTTCAGGCAATGCAAGGCGAAACAAGAACTTCAGGCGAAGCGAGAGTTACGGGCAAGACAAGGCGAGGAAACAGAAGGCAGAGGAAGGGATACAAGGAGTAAGGACAAGAACAATCCAGCATCCACGCCCTGGTCTCTGAAGGTATTTATGCAGCCAGCCCCAACGAGCATCAGCTGCCTCAATTAGAGCTCAACAAGAACAGAAACAGGGTAGACAGGAAAACCTGGAGCAAGGGTCGATGGACTGGACCGTGAACCGGAATACGGACTTCACAGACTGGACCATGACATTCAGAGAACCTGTCCTGAGCCCAGAACCTAAGTGCAATTATGAAGAAAGCACAGCGGCAACCTCTGCTTCCTTAGGAGATTGCAAAGATTCAGCATGACATCTAAAACTTTGACAAACCTCTGTAGCTGTGTGGTGGAGAGTATTTTGACTGGCTGCATCTTAGACTGGTATGGAAACACTAATGCCCTTGAATGGAAAATCCTACAAAAGTCGTGGATATGGCCCAGATTATCATGGGTAAGGTCCTCCCCACCATCGAGCACATCCACACAAAGCATTGTTGCAGGAAAGAAGCGTCCTTCACCAGGGACCCCCACCACCCAGGTCATGCTCTCTTCTTGCTGCAGCCATCAGGAAGAAGGTACAGGAAGCCCAGAACTCCTAGCACCAGGTTCAGGTACAGTTATTATCCTTCAACCATCAGGCTCTTGAACCAAAGGGGATTACTTCACTCAACTTCACTTGTCCCATCATTGAAACATTCCCTCAATCTATGGACTTACTTTCAGGGACTCTTCATCTCTTGTTCTTGGTATTTATTGCTTATTTTTTCATTATTATTTTTCTTCATTTTTTATATTTCCAATTTATTGTTGTCTGCACATTGGTTGAACACCCATGTTTGTGCAGTCTTTCATTGATCCTATTATGGTTGTAATTCAATTATGGATTTATTGAGTATGCCCGCAAGAAAATGAATCCCAGGATTGTATATGGTGACATATATGTACTTTGATAATAAATTTACTTTGAATTCTGCTAAGTTTTATAGCTCCAAAACATAAAAACAATTGCAAGAAAAAGACAGAAGCCCAGGAGAATGGGTCTTCCATTTTTACTTTAAAGTGAGGCACATACACATCACGTGGTATATGAAGTATGTCATTCATGTACTTTTGATATAACTTGTAATGAATTATTTAACCAAAGAATGCCGAATCAAATAATATTTACAATATTACTCAAATATTACTGAATTACCACACAACAGTATCAACAATCATCTTGAATGTTACAATGAAAAAGTAGATTTGGAGGATGCGATCATCTAAATCACTGTATGAAGGCAGACCATTACATGCACTAGGTGTCTGTGCCAATTTTCTTCATTTGCAGTTAATGAAAAGAACATTGCTGATGAATTCCTCCCTCGATAACTATTAGGAACTAATGCACAATTTTATAGTAGATGTATTGGTAGTGTTTTAACTTGTTCTGTATTTCATTTATTTCTGTTTATTTCATTTAAATGCATAGATTGTATCTCAATTAAATGTCTTTTTAAAAATATAACTTTTAGCTGTTTCCGTGTAACTTCGGCTAATTGAGGCAGTCGCTTATTGGGTCAAAATGCTCTGGTTCAGCAGTGTCCCAATTAGCCCGAATCCACTGTATTTGGTTGTTAAAGGCAGTGCATTATTACTTTATCGAAATGGTGTTACAGGAAATTTAACATCCACCTTCGAAAATGGCCTCATCCGACAAAACGTTCCAACAGAAATGAATCCACCCTGTTCAGCACCCTACTGTCAACATATTCTCAATCCACTTTTGTGGGACTGAAAGAATCCACAGCCTCCTGACTTGGATACGGTATTATACTGAAAATTATTTTTCCTCTCTCTCCGTAGACGCTGCCTGATGTGCTGAGTTCCTCCAACCTTTCGAGTGTGTTCCTCTAGCGTTTTGTTTGTGTTGTCCACCATTGTCTACTTTTGCTTCAGATTACTAGCTTCCATGACAATGTTTAATTCTAAATGAGGGTAGGTCGTTAAGGAGGTTGAGTTGTACACCGGCATAACCACGTCGCTCCAAAGTTGACCTTGGCTCGCAACCTCTCCGTCCACAGAATGGAAGGATACTGGTAATTGTAGTTCTCTATGTCCCTTCACGCGTATTCAAAAGTACTCGGACTACAATAACCAGAGGGCACGGCGGCCGCGCAGGCGCAGTCACCTGGCTGTGTAGCGTAATGGCCGTTTACGGATGTGAAGAAGTGCTGTTCCCAGGGAGACGCTGCTGCTGTGCCTTAACACTGTAGGGCTTCAGTGGCGAAGATTTTCCGCCAGTGAATATTAATAATAACAATAATAATAATAAGCACCATCTCGGGTTGTACTGAATGCTCATGGGCATCATTTGGGCTTCAAAACCCTTGTTTTTTTTCTCTGGAAGCTTCTCCCATTTCTGGATTTAATTCACAGCTGGCGGAGTTCTCGGTTAAGTTGCTGCACTCTCACCTCCATGTGTTAATGGTAATGGAAATGGTAAGGCCTTTTACAAGAAAAAATCCATAAACATACCACTATAATGCTGAGGAGATGAGATTTGAAATCCTTGGCAGTTGAGGTGTGAGGAAAAGTCATCAACCTTTAAAGTTTGCTTTTCCTACTCCAAAGCTGTTCCTTTGGCCTGCTAAATGTTTCCATTATTTTCTATCTTTATTTCAGATTTCCAGAATCTGCTTATGTCTTTATAGGTTTGAAGCTTAGTTCAGAATTGTGCTCTCACTTAGGTTGTGATTTATTGGGTTCAGTGTGATAAACCTGGGAACACAGCAATTATGGTTTGGAGTGATAGCAGATGGTAAAGGTGTCTTTGGGTCTTATTCATAATTTGGAGAAAATTCTGCCCAAGTTTCTTTAAGAATATTCATATCTTATTGACTTTTGATGTAGCACTTTCTTCAAAGCTATGTAGGTTTAATAGAAAAAAATCAGGTTTGTTCTTTGAGTTTAAAGCACAAAATATCTGCTGGAAGAACTCAGTGAGTCTTGCAGCATTGTGGGAGGAAAGGAATTCTGGATGATTTGGGTTCTGATGCATGGTTTCAACCTGAAATGTTGACCATTCATTTCTTCTCATGGATGTTGCTCATCCCACTGAATTCTTTTAGAGGATCATTTATTGCTCCACATTTCAGCATCTGCAGTCTCTTCAGAGTCTGGTGTTTCTAGATGGAAAAATCCTGACAATTCACTAATGCATTGATGGTGGTACTATGTGATAAAGAACTGGAAGATGCCCCATTGAGCACACCATGGATAAGAAGGGTTTATTTAACAGTGAAATAATGGTAACATGAAAAAAGTTGCTGATTTTTGAGTCAACAATGTGAAAGAAGGCAATTTGGTCATCTCAAAACAATTATCAAACACAGGCTGGATAAGAGTAATTTTGGTGTAACTTGGGGAAAATTGATGATGGGATGTAAAAGGGGCTTCCTTTCCTTACTGTAAGGTAGTAAGTTTTTTATGTATTGATGCCCACCCAGGTTTTGTGGAGGTACTTTATGAGTTGAGTTTATTGTGCAAGTGTAATGAAAAACAAATGTGGCTATGTGAGCATTGACTATGTACTTTGGAAAGGAGAGAGCAATCTTTGACGGTGTGTTCCATACTTTGGCATTCATGGCAGGAAACAGGGGTTGATTTTTGAGCATCCACCAGAAGAATGGATGGCACAGCTAGTAGAGCTGTTGCCACACAGCACCACAGACCTGTAATCAGTGTTGGCCATAGGCTCCGGCTGTGTGGAGTTTGCATTTTTGCTCTCTGTTTGTGAGGGTTTCCTCTGGATGGTCAGATTTCTTCTCATTTCTGAAAGAATTGAAAGTTGGTCATTGGGTTAATGTGGATTTAATACTAAATGGGTAGCTCATTGTTGGTGTGGGATTGGTGGGCAAAATGCTTATTTCTTAGCTTTTTCCTGCTTTTCCAGTCCTAATGAAGGGTCATTCAGAACAAATCATTACAAAGTAAATGACTACTAGATAGAGCAAGGTAAAACAATAATGCTACAGAAAAATTGAAGTGCTGTTAAGTAATAAAGTGCAAGAGCATAATAAGATAGAAAAAAATAAGATAAATTGCAAGATCAAAAGTCCATTTTATCATACTAGGGAACCATTAGAAATTTTCACAATTGGCGATGAGAAAAATATTGAATTAATATCAGACAGGTTGATGATTCTTGCTATGAAACCACAGTAACGCTCATAGAATGCTGGAGGAACTCAGCAGGTAAGGCAGCGTCAACAGAGAGGAATAAAGAGTTGACATTTCAGGCCAAGGCCTTTCATCAGTGCCCTTCATTGAGTCCTTGAGGCTGAAGAGATTATGGAAACATTAGTAATGATCTTTCAAGAATCAATTGATTCTGGTATGTTCCAGAGGAAAGGAAAATTGCAAGTGTCACTCCACTCTTTAAGAAGGAAAAGAGGCAGAATAAAGGAAATTATAGGCCATTTAGTTTGACCTCAGTGGTTGGGAAGCTGTTGGAGTCGATTGTTAAGGATGTGGTCTTGGGGTACTTTGCACATGATAAAATAGACCGTAGTCAGCATGGTTTCCACAAGGGAAAATCTTGCCTGACAGATTTGTTGGAATTCTTTGAAGAAATAACAAGCAGAATAGACAAAGGAGAATTGTTGGATGTTGTGTACTTGGATTTTCAGAAGGCCTTTGACAAGGTGAGGCTGCTTAACAAGTTTCAAAACCACGGTATTACAGGAAAGATAATGGTATGGATAAGGCAGTGGCTGATTAGCAGGAGGCAAAGAGTTGGGAAAAAAGGAGCCTTTTTTTTGGTTGCCTGCCGGTGACTTGTGTTCTATAGGGGTCTCTGCTGGGACCGCTTTTTTTTTTACGTTATATGTCAATGACTTGGATGACGGAATTGATGGCTATGTGGCAAAGTTTGCAAACAATACAAAGATAGGTGAAGGGCAGATAGTTTTGAGGAAGTAGGCTACAGGTGGACTTAGATAGATTAGAAGCATAGGCAAAGAAGTGGTAGATGGAATACAGTGCCGGGAATTGTATGGTCATGCACTTTGGTAGAGGAAATAAAAAGGTAGACTATTTTCTAAATGGAGAGAAAACTCAAAAATCTGAGATGCAATGGGACTTGGGGGTGAGTCCTTTTGCAGCATTCCCTAAAGGTTAGTTTGCAGGTTGAGTATTTGGTGAGGAAGGCAAATGCAATGTTAGCATTCATTTCAAGAGGACTAGAATTTAAAACCGAGGATGTGATGTTGAGGCTTTATAAAGCACTGGTGAGGCCTCACTTGGGCCCCTTATCTAAGATAGGATGTGCTGACATTGGAGATGGTTCAATGGAGGGTGACAAAAATGATTCCTGGATTGAAAGGGTTGTCATATGAAAAGTACTTGATGGCTCTAGGCCTGCACTCATTGGAATTCAGAAGAATGAGGGGTGACCTCATTGAAACCTAGAGAATCTTGAAAGGCCTCGATAGAGTGGATGTGGAGAGGATGTTTTCTAGGGTGGTGGAGTCTAAGACCAGAGGGCATAGTCCTGGAATAGAGGGGTGATCTTTTAGAACAGAGATGAGTAGGAATTTCTTAAGCCAGAGGGTGGCGTATCTGTAGAATATTTTGCCACGTATGGCTGTGGAGGCTAAGTCTTTGGGTATACTTAAGGTAGAGATTAATAGATTCTTAATTCATTAGGGCATGAATGGATACGGGGCGAAGGCAGGATATTTAAGCTGAGATGGAAAATGGATCAGCCATGATGAAATGGTGGAGCAGATGCAATGGGCCAAATGGCCTAATTCTGCTCCTATATCTTTTGGTCTTATGTTCTTGGCTTGAAACGTCAACTCTTTATTCCTCTCCATCAATGCTGATCTACCTGCTGAGTTCCTCCAGTATTTTGTGTTTGTTATTATTTCCAAGCTGCTTCTCTCTGATTCCATAAGATTAAATGGCAACTACCTCGTTGCCTGGTTTGCATCCAATTCAGGAACTGCCGCATGTTGTATTGGAGAGAGAAGTAGAACAATTTCAGTTATAAGTGGATTTTTATTTTAAGAGGTGTCTGAGGAAAGATGAAAGAAAAATAAATAATAAAACTTTGCTAGAAGTAACCTTCATGATTCTTCATTTAAATTTGAACAGATTTGGGGACCTTTTATTCGATATTTTCATTTAATGTAATATTTACCCTTCTTGTTTTTTTTTCGCTGTTTTAATGGAGGTCGGGATTGAGGACGTGATTTTAAGTTTAACTCTGTTTGGTTTCAAGTTAGCCCATTGCTTTGCTTTGCTTTTAGTTAGTTGCACGGTGGGTTTTTTTTTGGGGTTTTTTTTTTCTTTTTTTCCATTGATATATATAAAATCTAGTATACTATTATGTTATTTTGGTTTCTTATGCTTAAATTACATTGTTTGTAGTATTTTCTTTTTGGTATTGTTATCTTTTGGAATTTTATTATACTTTAACATTGTATTAATGTTTATATGGCTTACCTTTTTTGTATACTTACTCAATAAAAAGATTTAAAAAGAAAGAAAGAAAACTTTGCTAGTATAAGATCCTGAAGGGTTTCTGCCTGGTGGTTGTGGAGAGGATATAGGCTCTTGTGGGAGAATTGAGAACCTAGGTTACTGTTTAAAAATATGGTCACTTCTCTATTGGCTGTTGATTAGCAGTGCTTTTATAGGTGCTCCTACTCTTTTTAATTTACTGTTTCCAACTTGTTTTGAAAACTTACTTTTAAATGCAATATTGCTTTATGTTGAGTCGTGCTAAAGTTACTAAAAAAGAAGAGGACCCTCCTGTAACTTTGGAATCAATTATGGTAACACCTTGGAAGCATAAAAATGAACTTTTGAAGGAGTTCCAGCAACTCAATGCTGAATTTAAATGGATGGATGGAAAATTAGATTCTGTTCAAAAACCTTTAATTGAACACGATAAACGGATAAAAGAGAACGAAGACACTCTGACGATGTTCGACGCAAAGTTTGACGACCTGGAACAGATCTGTGATAGACAGTTAAAGGTTAATGAAACATTAAGACAAGATTATCGACTTAGAAAATAGAAACTGAAGAAATAATCTATGTATTCTGGGTTTTGAAGAGTCATTGGAAGGTAATCAGCCTTCGGAATTTTTTGCAAACCTTTGGCTAAATTATTTCTGAATATTTTAAAATCTCCTCCTAAGATAGACCGAGCTCACAGGTCGCCTTTACCAAGACCTCCTCTGGGAGGGCGCCCTCGTTCAGTGATAATTTGTCTTCACGACTTTCAAACAAAGGAACTTTTAATTCGTGAATCTCATCGGAAAGGTATGATTGATTATGAAGACCACAAGTTCAGAATTGTGGAAGATTTTTCACCCGAGGTGTTGAATGAGCACTTCAAATTTTAAAAAGTCATGTTTGAGCTGTATAATAAAGGTTTTAAACTCTCTCTTCGATACCCCGCTCGTCTTAGAATCATTTTGAAAAATGACCCGTTTTAATTCAACTCTGTTATCAGATAAAGATTTTTAAAAATTTTTGGAGAGACACATTTATTCTCTTTTTTGAAGAGAATACGCTAGAAGAGACTTCTAGTCTTATTTTATGGGATGCTTTTAAGGCTTATATTAGAGGTCAAATTATTTCTTTTACCGTTAGTGTTAGGGAAAAAAGCTAATAAGGAGAGAATTGAATTAGCCAATCAGTTGAAACAATTAGACCAAAAATATGCTTTGGCTTCAGATCCCGTTTTATATAAAAGACATGTTGAAATTAAAACTAAATACGATCTGCTCTTAACTTATCCAATTGAAATTCAACTTTTGAAAGATAAAAGGCAGTTTTATGTTCATGGAGATAAAACAGGTAAACTATTAGCTAACCAATTAAAGACCTTTATAGTTAAACGTCAAATTAAAGAAATTTGTAAAGCTAATGGTAATAAAACATCAGATCATTTAGAAATAAATAATGCTTTTAAACAATTCTACTCTAAACTTTATAGTTCTGATCCTCCTAAAGATAACACTCTAATGAATAATTTTTTAGATCGATTAAACATTCCTTCACTTTCTGATGATATTCGAAAATTGTTGGATCAACCTATCTCCTATGAGGAAATTGCCGAGGTTGTTCATTCTTTGCACTCGGAGAAGGCTTCGGGTCCTGATGGATTTTCTGGAGAGTTTTATAAGGCTTTACCTCTTTGCCTATACCTCGTTTTTGTTCTGTCCTTTCCGACTCTCTTAAATTAGGTAAGTTGCCACAATCCTTTTATGAAGCCTCTATTTCGCTTATTCTTAAAAAGAATAAGGACCCAATTGATTGTTCTTCTTATAGACCTATTTCCTTACTTAATGTTGATACTAAAATTTTATCTAAACTTTTGGCTCGTAGGATTGAAAATATTTTGCCATCTATTATCTCTGATGATCAGACTGGATATATCAAAAATCGATACTCCCACTTTAATATTCGTCGGTTATTGAATGTTATTTATTCCCCTTTTAAAGAGATTTCTGACTCTGTGATATCCTTAGATGCTGAGAAAGCCTTTGATCAGGTTGAATGGAATTATTCATTTAAAACTTTAGAAAAATTTAACTTTAGGCCCGATTTTATTCAATGGATTAAATTACTTTATTTATCTCCTTCCGCTCAGGTTCTTGCTAGTACTCTAAACCATTCAAACTTTATCGCGGAACTAGACAAGGTTGTCCTTTGAGTCCTTTGCTTTTTGATTTGGTCTTAGAGCCTTTAGCTATTACTTTCCGGGAATCTAATGATATCACTGGTATTTTAAGGAGGAGTATTACCCATAAAGTTTCACTTTATGCTGATAACCTTTTGCTCTACATTTCTAATGTGTAGTCTTCTTTACTTTCTTGCTTTAGTCAGTTCTCTGGATATAAACTTAAGTTTCATAAGAGTGAACTTTTTCCTTTGAATAAGTTGGTATTAGTTAATACCAATCTTTTTAAAATTGTAAGAAATCAATTTACTTATTTGGGCGTAACAATTACTAGGAATTATAAATTCCTTATTAAGGTAAATTTTTTTACACTTCTGAATTATGTTAAGAAGGCACTTTCAAATTGGTCACCCCGCTCTCTATCGTTGATTGGCTGAATTAATTCTATTAAAATGAATATTTTGCCTAAGTTTTTATATTTATTTCAGACTATAACTGTTTTTATTCCTAAATCCTTTTTTGATTATTTAGATTCTATTATATCTTCTTATATATGGAAGAATAAAATTTCTCAATTAAATAAAGTTCATCTTCAAAAAGCTAAAAAGAAGGGAGGTTACCCTATTTCAGGTTTTATTACTGGGCAGTCAATATACGAAATCTTATGTTTTGGTTATATTATATTAATTGAGAGGACTGTCCGATCTGGCTTTCTTTAGAAGCTAATTCTGTTAATAAATTCTCTATTATTTCTCTTCTGGGATCCTCAATTCCTTTATCTTTAAGTAATTTAACTGATAATTTTGTAGTTAAACACACCTTGAGGATTTGGGTACAATTTAGAAAATATTTTGGTTTATTGAGTTTTTCACTTTCCAGTCCCATTTTTTTTTTAACTATTTTTTTAAACCCTCTATGTCTGATGTAGTTTTTAAAGCATGGAATAGATTGGGTATTAAATGTTTTTATAATTTTTTTGTTGAAGATACTCTCTCTTCATTTGAACAACTGTCAGTTAAGTATAGCCTACCGAGAACTCACTTTTTTCGATATTTACAAATTAGAGACTTTTTGCATTCTCAAGTTCATACATCTCCTAAAAGTCCAGATAAAAATTTACTTGATATAATTTTTAATTTGAAACCCTTCCAAAATGCATCTATTTCTAATACTTATGCTATGTTGTTGGGAATGAGAAATATTCTTGACAAGCACGGGTGTTAAAGATTTTATTAAAAGGCAGAGCAGGCTTGAGGGACTGAATAAACCATTCATGAAATTTATATGCCTGTAAGACAGCAAGTATTTTAACATTAGAGTGAAAGCTGAAGAAATTTGCAAGAAGATTAGAGATAAGATTGGGGAAAATAAATGGTTAAAATGTCAGACAAGTTAGTACAAGAGGGAAGAAAAACAATAACTTAGTCCTGATGATGGGTCTCAGCCTGAAATATCCACTGTTTATTCATATCCATAGATGCTGCCTGACCTGCTGAGTTCATCCAGTATTTTGTAGGTTGCTTTGGATTTCCAGCATCTTCGAAATCTCTTGTGCATATGAATAACTTGCATTTATACATTGAGGGTTCAGTCATTTACATAGACCAATAATAGGATTGGATGCAGAGCAATATGAGGAGTAAAGGTCTCTGTATGGATGCAAAAATAATTTCAGATGGAATTTTTTAAAGGAGATCTGGCAAAGGATTTGGAGAAGGAATAATGGGGAGTGGCACACTGCCTGTTGCTGGTAGTTGAGAATGCAGAACACTTAAAAGGGAAAAAAATGCTGATGTGGAAAACTAAGGCAGAAAATATGTTAATCATGTAGTTACTTCTGAAATGTGGCTTGGTTTTAAGCTGGAAGAGAGTTTGAGGAGCTTCAGGAAAATTGCAAGCATTGGGCTTTTGTGAGTATGAAGAACCAGAAGGCAGAGGAGTGGGGATGACTAGAAGAATTGGACTGGCCCATGGTTGAATGGCATAGAAAACTCTGGGCTGAATGGCCTACTTCTGCTCCTATCTATGGTATTATCATGGCCTCCTTTATGACTATGATGAGGCCAAGTTCAGGTTGGAGGATATTCCATCTGGGTAGCCTTCAACACAATGGCATGAACAGTGATTACTCTAACTTGCAGCAATTTCTTCCCCTCCCTTCTTCTCTCTATATACACTCTTCATTCTGGTCACCCCCTCATGCCTTCTCTTCTCTTCATCTACCCATCACCCACCTCTTGGTTCATCTTCCCTTTCTTCTATGGTCCACTGTCCTCTCTTACTGGATCCCTCCTTCAGCTCTGTAACTCTTCCATTTATACCCTTCCAGCTTCTTCACCCCACCTTCTGCACCCACTTACTTTCCCCCTGTCCTTGTCTCACCTATCACCTGAACTCCTTCCCCTCCTCCCACCTTCCTATTCTGACTTCTGCTGCCCTCATATCCAGTCCTGATGAAAGGTCTTGGCCCAAACCATTCCCTTCCATGGATGCTGCCAGACTTCTGCAGTCAATTGCTGACAATTTCAAAGAGTTCCAACCATAATTACAGCTTTATTTTGTGATGACTAATGATTGATTTCAGTTGTAAATCACCCATTCAATATATATTGGTATGTATTATCAATACTTACTTTACAGCAGGTAAGAGGAATTGCTTTCACTGGTGTCCCCTGTAAACTTCTCTGGCCACTGTTGTGCTCTTTATTAATACCTTGGCTCTTCCCTTAAATGCTGACAGACCTGCTAATTATTTTCAGGATTTTCTGTTTTCCTTTCTTAATATTGTACTGCTGCCAATGTTCCTGAATGTGCTAATTTCTCTGTAAAATTATAAGCCGGAAGTCTTCACATCTTTAATGTTTCATTCTTAATGATTTGATCTTAGTGGCCAGTTAAACTGTTCATCTTGTTATCCCAAAGAATTGCTGGTTGCAGGTTTTCAGAAATATGATAGCCCATTATCTCAAAATCGAAAATGTTTACAGAAGATTGTAGTCATTTTTATGACAATGGCAAGTGTATTGGAGAATTCAGTGCACCAAGTATGTTGCTATTTTTGCTAATGCACTACTGTTGCCTTGAATAAGTATCTTATTTCAAATACGTAAAGGTTGTTAGCAATTTAGGGTAATTATTTGGCAAAAGGTACAGAAGCAATATGAGGAAAAATCTTATAACTGGTTGTTGTTGGACATGTACACCGTAAGGAATTTAGATAAACATGAAACAAAGGTGTGAAGAATGAGTGAAGTGGGACCAATTGGATAATTCTACAGGTAACTGGTAAGATTTAAAAAAATGCTTAATGCACTTCTGTCCTATATTATTTCTTACTTTAAGACTCATTTTTCTTTTTTTTTCAGAAGAAAGACACTGCCTGAACTTCAAACCTACTGCTACCAACAGAGTGGAAGTTCTAATGCTGCTGAGAATGAGATAACATTAAATTATTAAGCTGCAAATTCAGTTTTTTTAGGCCAAAGCAAAACCATATGAGAGGTTGAGTGCCTCGTGTTTTGCAGAATGTTTGGGGACATGTTTGAGGAAGAGGAAGACTCTGGCTTTGTGTGTGAGAACAAAGTGGGGAATGGTAGAAAATCAAGGAAAATTGATACTGAGCCACCAGCGCATCGAGCAGCCTGTAATCTCAGTGGAATCAAAAACCAGGGAGGCACCTGCTACCTCAACTCACTGCTTCAAACATTGCTGTATACACCAGAATTTCGGGGTAAGTAATGACGAGTTGAAACAGATACAAGAAAGGGTTATAATAATTGTTTAGTCAACTGTGCCTCAGTTCTGCCTTCTAGAACTGCCTCACTGATGCCTCTTTTTGTGAAGCTCATTTTTTTTCAAAAGCATTATAACTAAAAGCTTTTCAGGTCGAGACCCTTCGTCAGGACGAAGTCCTGACGAAGGGTCTCGGCCTGAAACGTCGACTGCGCCTCTTCCTATAGATGCTGCTTGGCCTGCTGCGTTCACCAGCAACTTTGATGTATGTTGCTTGAATTTCCAGCATCTGCAGAATTCCTGTTGTTTGTAACTAAAAGCTTTGTTTGTTTGTGTGGCTTATTGTTAATTTTGTCTGAACGTGCTCCAGCAAAGCTCATAGGAATATCCTACTGCATTGAATAATGGCAAGGTTATTCACTGGAGCAGTCCCACATGGAACAACTTGATATGCTGTAGATCCATAACTTTAAGGTACAAATAAACCAATGTACTTGACACATATGATTGCTCACACAAACTGGGCATGCCCTAAATTTGTCTATCTCTTGGCTTGATCCTGATAGATTAGTGTTCAATTACAAACAAGAGAAATGCTGGAAGAACTCTGCAGGCTAGGCAGTACCTGTGGAAAAGAGTATAGCCGACTTTTCAGGCCGAGACCCTTCTGCAGGACTGGAGAAGAAAAAAAGATGAGAAGTAGAGTTAAAAGGTGGGGGGAAGGGAAGGAGAATCACAAGGTGATAGGTGAAACCAGGAGAGAAAGGGATGAAGTAAAGAACTGGGAAGTTGATTGGTGAAAGATGTACAGGGCTGGAGAAGGATAAATCTAACAGGAGAGGACAGAAGGCCATGGAAGAAAGAAAAGGGGGGAGGAGCACCGGAGGGAGGCAGTGGGCAGGCACAGACATAAGGTGAGAGAAGGAAAAGGGGATGGGGAATGGTGAAGGGGGGGGTACATTACTGGAGTCTCAATCAGAAATGTTGACTGTTTTCCATAGATGCTGCCTGACCTGCTGAGCTCTATCAGCATTTTGTGTGTGTTGCAGATGATTACTCTGCTGATGTTTGATAATGTTTAATAGCGGATGTAGGTGTGGTCTGTAAATATTCTTTAAAATCGGCTTGAACACGTTCAACTCTTTGACTGTGATCCAAGCATTTAACTGCAAAAACAACTTTCAATGAAGCCTTGCTTCTGTATTCCTGTATGTTTGGGTAGTTGACCATAAGACATAGGAGCAGCATTAGACCCTCGGCCCATCAAGTCTGCTCTGCCATTCCATCATGGTTAATTTATTATCCCTCTCAACCCCATTATCCTACCTTCTTTCTGTACCTTTGATGTAGGATAATCTAAGAACCTATCAACCTTCACTTTAAATATACTCAGTGACTTGGCCTCCACAGCTGTCTGTGGCAATGAATTTCACAGATTCACCATCCTCTGGCAAAAAAAATTCCTTCTCATCTCTATCAAGAGAAAATCTGCAGAGGCTGGAAATCCAAGCAACACATACAAAGTACTGGAGGAACTCAGCAGACCAGGCAGCATCTATGGAAAAGAGTACAGTTGACAATTCAGGGCGAGACCCTTCATCAGAACTGAAGAAAAAAAAAAGATGAGGAGTCCAAGTTAGGTTGGCGGCGGGGGGGAGGAAGAAACACAAGGTGACAGGTGAAACCAGGATGGGGAGTGAAAGGGGTGAAGTAAAGAGCTGGGAAATTAATTGGTGAAAGAGATGCAGGGTTGGAGAAGGGGGAATCTAATAGGAGAGGACAAAAGGCCATGGAAGAAACCAAAAGGGAAGGAGCACCAGAGAGAGGTAAGGAGATAAGGTGAGAGGCTACCCAGATGGAATACAAGGTGTTGCTCCTCCAACCTGAGTGTGCCTCATCTTTTTTTCCAGTCCTGAGGGAGGGTTTTGGCCTGAAATGTCGATTATACTATTTTCTGTAGTTGCTGCCTGGCTTGCTGAGTTCCTTCAACATTTTGTGTGTGTTCCTTCTCATCTCTGTTCTAAATGGACGTTCATCTATTCTGAGGCTGTGCCCTCTGGTCCTAGGCTTACCCACTATTGGAAACATCCTCTCTACATCCACACTTTTGAGGTCTTTCAACATTCAATAGGTTTCAATGAAGTCAACTGTTATTCTGAGTTCTAGTGAGTACAGGCCCAGAGCCATCAAACATTCTTCAAATGACAAGCCTTCCAATCCCAGAATCGTTTTTGTTAACTTCCTTTGAACACTGTCCAATGTCAGTATATCTTTTCTTAGATAAGGGACCCAAAACGGTTCACAATGCTTCAAGTGCAGTCTGACCAATGTTTTATAAAGCCACAGCATCATATCCTCTCAAAATGAATACTGACATTGCATTTGCCTTTCTTGCCACTGGCCCAACCTGCAAGTTAATTTTAGGGAATGCTGCACAGGGACTGCCAGGAACTCGTGTCAGATCATGACAGATATCTATAAGGTTTGACTGAATTACATGGCCTCCTGTCACTCCATCACCTCTGCTTGGAAAACATAGATTAAGAAAGTTAGCAACATTGGAGGAGGCCTTAAGAATATAATTGAATGTCTTTGGTATGCCAATTTGTTAAGCGACATGCTGACTTAGAATTTTTATAGCAATGGGGGAAGGGTTGGTGGGGCAAAGGTAATTTCAAATTGATCACACTTCCTATGTCTCAGTTTAGATTTCTGGCATTTTAAGTGTTCATTTCTAATTTTTAATGAATATGATTGAGTGTTGTTATCTCAATGATCCTTTCAGCTGGTGAAT
Source organism: Mobula hypostoma (assembly GCF_963921235.1). Classification (NCBI taxonomy): domain Eukaryota; kingdom Metazoa; phylum Chordata; class Chondrichthyes; order Myliobatiformes; family Myliobatidae; genus Mobula; species Mobula hypostoma. The sequence continues at coordinate 127,325,441 of NC_086102.1, forward strand.
CCCAAACCTTTCCACTGACTGTGTGATTAAAACTTTTCATCGCTTCTAATCTGTTTACAAATTGTTTTAAAGAAGAATGTGGCTGGAGAGTGCAGGCAAGACTCACCACAATGTTTCCTGGATTAGAGAACATTAATTATGACGACAAAGTAGATAGGCCGGGCTTGTTTTATCTGGATCAAAGGAGACTGAGGGGTGATTTGATAGAGGTATATAAAATAATGAGAGGTAAAAATCAAGTAGTTACTCAGAATCACTTTACCATGTCAATGAGTTTATATAAATGTACTTACTGTTCCTGAAATTAATGCATTGCTTCTTCTTTCGTTGAATTAGAATCATTATTTGCTCTAGGACCTGAGGAACTGGGAGATTTATCAGACAAAGATAAGCCAGAATCAAAGGTCAGAATATTTGTATTTATCTAATGTTAATGTCATATGTTGCCCCTGCATTTGTGAACAGAGATTTTTCAGTACAGCAAATCTGCACGAAGTGCTCATTTTTTATTCTTGAAATTGTTCTCTGTAAATGCTATTAAAGATAGCATTGACCACTATAGGTTAGTTTTATTTTTTTTTGGTATAAAATAAAATGGCTCTGCTCAGCATATGATGTACATTGGGCTAATACCCTTCATTTCTGTCATGTTGGGGGAAAAAAACAGAAATAATAGAAAGAACCCATCTGTTTCTTCGTGTACATGCTGGCCAAACAAAAAATTTTTAGATTATTTTGCTCCCGTACGTACTTCAAAATGATCTTCTGGCTTTTGCCTTAAACATTTATTTGAACATAAATTCCAGACCCCATCAGCTATTGGTTTATTTTGTTATTGTCTGTATGCCCTCTAAAGTTCTTCCTATTAACTCACCCGTGCCCCAACCCACTCCTGCTCCCTTAGCCTTAAGCTATTGACATCTGTCCTGAGGGAAATGGATCCTAAAAAAAGCCTTTTTACAAACTAGTCTAAAGAGTCTTAATGTTGGAACATCTCTATCTTTGCCAGCACACAGAAAACGATTGAGAAACTTAGCAGGTCAGGAAGCATTTATGGAGAAGAATAAACAGTTAATATTTTGGGCTGAGGCTTTTCATCAGCTCCCAAAGCATTGACTGTTTATTTCTCTTCGTAGATGCTGCCTGACCTGCTGAGTCCTCTAGCATTTTGTATGTGTTACTCTGGATTTCCAGTATCTTCAGAATCTCTTGTGTTTATCTCTGGCAAGGTCATCACAAATTACGAATGTGCCCTCTCTGGCCTTTGCTGATTTGAACAAATAGATACTTGCCCCTTATTTTCCCTCTTCTGAATTTCCCTTCCTCCATATGGAATAATCTTGTGACAAATAAGCCTAATTAAAACTGGTGGTATAATCTCTCTGAAACCATGCAAGTATTTTGTGGGAGCAGTTAAGATTATCATGCCATAGTTTGAAGTATTAGACCTCGTTTGACAGTACACTGTACATGGCTATAAATTACCATGTAGTGTAATGTAGATCACGTAGACCAACTCTAGTCAAGATGACACCAGTGAACAACGATTCCTCAGGTGACATCCTCCAGATGGTCAATCATTTCAGTTTTTTTATGTATCCTATTTATTCTTTTTATCTTAATTTTCTTTTTGAAACTGTTGGAGCCTGTGACATACAGTCTGTAGTTTGATCGAGTGAGCTTGGGATATGCTGCCCCTGAGAAAACTCCAGGGGAGAGAAATGTGAGAGTGAGCTACAATGAGGAGAAGCTCAGATATGAGACAAAGGGCCATGATTGACTACATTTCTCGCTGATTAAAGCATCTTGGGAGATTGAAACATTGAGGCAAATGCTGAGGAGAGTGAGTGGTTCACAGCGGTGTCGCTTCCCTCGGCAGGGCCGCCGGGTCCTGATGCTCTTGGAGATGTTATTGAAATACTAAGATTTATAGATTGGAGTTTAGTTCATATTGGCTACTTTTGTTTTTTTTTGTGTTCTCGCATATTCTTTCTTGTTCCCTATTGGCAGGCTGACAGTTTGGGTGATCTGTTAGTTTTTGTGCAAGGGAGGGGCTTGGGGTTTGTGAATTTGTTTTTCTTTTCATGTGTAGGGTTTGATGACCTTCATTCAGCTACTTTTATTGTTTTTTGTATTTTATGGTTATCTGAAGAAGACAAATCTTTTGTATTCTGCATACTTGCTTTAATAATAAAATGAACCTTTGAACCTTTGATATTCTTAAGTACACAGTTGCTTACAGAGCAACTGGAAACAGTGCAAAGGGAGCAGTTAAATCTTGCTTTGATATCATGTACTAATCCTCCAATTAGATAGATATATATAGAGATATATAAAACCTAACAGGTTTACGGTGTGCTATAATGTAAATTCCAGAAGTGGTAATATGTTGCATAATTGCACGATAATATCAATAAGCACATCTAATTTATCACTATTAAAGAGACATCCTACATTATGACAGCTGCTCACATTTCAATGTGAATTTGTTTGGGTGCTACATTAGTGAACACCTCTTCAGTAATAAAGGTCATGGAATGAAAGGGCTATTGCTGAAGAATTTGGAAATTGACTAAGTGATGGAAAATAGAGTAGTTGTGAAATCCTGTTCTTTGGACTACAGGGAATATACAGAGGAGTTTCATCAGGACCACTGTTTTTCTTAAGTGTTAATAATTAGCACTTGGATGTACAGAATAGAATTTTCACATTTATAGATGCAACAAAACTTAAAATAATGAATTGCGGACAATAATTTAGAAACCTTGAAGATACTGCCATTTTCATGGAAAGGTGGCAGGTGAAGCAGTGTTGAGAAATGTGAAGATTTACATTTTGGAAGAAAAGATGAAAAGAGGCAATATAAACTAGAGGGCATTATTCAATAATGCACACAAGAACAAAAAGATATGGGTGTATATGTATATAGAAAGTTGAAAGTGTAGAGTAGATTGGAAAAGTGTTTAAAATAAATGGAATCCTAGAATTTATCAGTAGAGTCACTGAGTGCATGAGCAAGAAAATTATGATGGTCCCGATGAAGGGTCTTGGCCCGAATGTCAATTTTTTAAAAAATTCTTCTTCATTGATGCTGCCTGACCTGCTAAGTTCCTCCAGCATTTTGTTTGTGTTCCTCGGGATTTCCACCATATGCAGAATCTCTTATGTTTGTGCTATAAAATAATTTTTAAAAAATCATAAACAGCTTTAAGATGGCGCTACCAAAGATGTGTGACAGCTTACTGGTAGATCATAAGGCAAGAGATTTGACTAAAACATTACTTATAACATCTCTTCTCAATCTAATTGTGGTGAACTTTCACCACAAACAGTGAGGAGGCAGGTGGAGGTGAGACTGGTTCAGGGGATGAGCCATGCTGGGATATTGCAAGGTGCAAAGTGTTTGAGCTGGGGTCGCAGATGGAGTTCGTATCACTGCCAGAGATGGAATGAGCAATTTGGAGAGGAGTTGATACAGAAGAGTTTTGATGCCCCTCCACCAAACCCAGTGCAATGTTCGATCACTCTATACCCCAAGCCGATTTGGTGAGATCGAGAATGACTTCAGACTGGGCAGCCCGGGTGTGTTCTTGTGTCTGGATTTGGGTCCTGGAGTGTGGCACTAGTCGGTGCTTGGACAATTTAAATGTCGGCCCAGAGAGACTGGAATTCTGAGCGTTGGATATGGAGGCAAGGGTCGTGCTGATTTTGGTCACCTCCCATGAACGTTTATTCCTTTCTCCATGGTGCCAAGGCTGTGAACTGATTTGGCTGCTGTGTGTTTCTGCTCTACTAGTGTGATGAACCGGGGACCGAGGCTCCGGGAGCGAATCTGGGACTCAGTCTGGTTCAGGATGCTGTTGGCTTGTTTCTATTGTTTGCATGATTTGTGTTTTTTTTTTTCTAAGCGCAGTAGTTTTTGGTCTTTTTTAAATTGGTTTATCTGGGTTTCTTTGTGGCTGCCTGTAAGCAGACAAAATTCAAGGTTTATAATTTTTACATTCTTTGATAATAAATGTGCTTTGAAGCTTTGAATCTTTGACCTCATCTACACAGGCAGAATTCTCAATAAAAATCCTGAATGGAGTCTGTACTGCAGGAAGGTTTCAAAGGTAGCTGTGGGGGACATGTAGATGCTAATCTATAATTTTTTACAATTCTCTGTAACAGTGAGCATGTCATTTAGTTTGGAAGTTTGAACGTGTTGCCCTATTTATGTTTTTATGTTGAGAGGATGAAACCAGGGAATTGTAAGTTAATTACCTTAACGATTATTGCTCAAATTATGCTACTCTTTTAATCAAAGTAATGGAAAGTCTTGAAAATTTTCAGTGATTGGAAAGCCAGTGTGGATTTATAAAACTTTGGTCATGCTTAATGGATCTGGTGCTTTAAAGTGGTGATTGAGGTAATGGACAGGATAGTAGACTATAGACAGTAGGATATAGACTTCCGGAAGTCATTAAATACACTCGAAAGAGAATTTTAACTGGAGTTGGTGCTCATGAAATTAAAGGTAATTTATTGATTAGGTCAGGAAATAGGCTGAGTACTTTGTAAATAGTGAAAAGTTAGATGCAGTAGAAGCATTAATGTGTAAATAGATCATAAAGTAGTGTTAGATGGATGGGAAAATACAAAAAGCTTATCAAATGCTGTCTGTTGAAAGGAAAAGTTTCTGTATAGCTGTATGTAATCATGCAAAGATTAGACTTCGAGTCCTGTGAGTTTTTCTGGGAAGAATATATTGCCATTGGATAGATTGGACAATTTACCAGTGTATTACCTTAATTCTGTGGGTTGAACTATAAGGAGGTTAGTAAGGTAAAAAGTGATTTGATTGTAGTTTTCAAGATAAAAAAGGGTTTTGATAGGATGGGTGGAGAGAAACTTCCTCAGCAGATTGGTAAGTCAGGGACAAGGGACATAGCTGAAAAATCAAAGCCAATGGTTAGGACACTTTTATATGCATAAGTTGATAAATGCCACATGATGCTGGATCAGATGTTAATTTTAAGTCTGAAATTAATAGTATTATATTAATTAAGATGTTCAAAGTACATTTATTGTCAAAGTATGTACACATTACATAACTTTGAGGTTCATCTCCTAACAGGCAGCTACAAATCAAAGAAACTCAGAAACAAAACCCATATATATGAAAAAAGGCTGTCTAACTCCCAATGTGCAGAGAATAAAAAAAAATAACACCATGTCCATAAGAAAATAAAACAATAAAAAACCCATAAAAAAGACCATTGAGCACCCAATGTCAATGAGAAAGATCATCACGCAAACAGTAACCGCAAACAAAGTGTTTCTGAACTGAAGTCTGCAAAAAGAGTCCAAGACCGATAGTTCAGTCAGAGCTGAGTAAACGTTGTGGAGCAGCGATCTTAATTGGCCCGTACCTTGCCTCGGGGCCCCGACACCTTGACCTTTTCAATCTGGCCTGGCGCTTAACTCCCCATCCAAACATTAGGTTCTGCTGCATTGAGCAGCAATCTGAACCGGTTCGCTCTTTGCCACCTTGACTTTTCCATCTGGCCTGGTGCTTAAATCTCCTTCTGAACAGCGGGTTCTGCTACTTGCCGCCTTGATTCAGCCTGTAAACCTCTGTCCAAATATTGTGTTCAGTTGCATCGATACGCTCTGGGGCCTGGACCCCGTGGCTTCAATTCAGCCTCTGTATGACCTTTCAGGTTCTTCCATGCTCTTGGTGACAGGCCCGCCCCCTCGCCTTGCCTCAGTTCTGCCACATCAAATTGCCTCCAAGTCCAAAGAAAAGTTATAGACTATTTCTTGCGATGATTGTTTGTTAGAAAAAGTGTGGTTAACAAAGTACACTTGTTTTGTTAGCCACCAGCCAGAAGTCACTGAGACCTTATAACAGAAAAAAAAAATTAAGAACTGAATATCATTTATTTATTTTATCTAGAGATACAGTGCAGAATTGGCCCTTCTGGCCCTTCCAGCCCAGTAACCTCCGATTTAACGCTCACTTAATCACAGGACAACTTACAATGTCCAATTAACCTTCTGGACTATGGGAGGAAACCAGAGCATCTGGAGGAAACCCACATGGTCATGGAGAGATGTCCAAACTCCTTACAGACAACGGCGAGAATTGAACCCAGGTTGATGGTGCTGAAAAGCATTATGCTAGCTACTGTACTACCATGCCATCCCATAGGTCTCAGATCAGCTAAGATCTCAATGGTGGAGCATGCTGTGTACTCCTGTGTACTAATAAGTGCTTTTGTTTTTCTGAATGCATGTCCTATAGTTAATTGTATGCCTAAGATGTGTGCTATCTTGCATCTTTCATTTCTCAGATTTTTATTTAACAACTGCAAAGTACATTGCAAACAGTGATATATTTATGGTGACCCTGATGTTTCAATAGAATTATGTATTGTCATATTTTATTTGGGTCTATTCAGTTCTTTGCTTTACATTAGATTTTCAAGATATGATAGAATATTTAAAGTCATTAATTGCTTCACTCTTTCAGGTGCGAGTCATCCCTTTAGAGCTACAAAGACTCTTTGCTCAGTTATTGCTTGCAGATCAGCTGGCAGCATCTACATCTGATTTAACTGACAGCTTTGGCTGGACAAGTAATGAGGTGAGTTGTTTGCAACTGATTTGTAATATTGAATTTGAAAAAGCAAAACCAATTTCAGCTGCTTAATTGGAGATAACCATGCATGATTTATATTACTTTTGACTCCTTACAAAAGTAAGAACACACTTGGAGGATTTCCCTGTGGCATAGGACTCTGAGGGATAAGATTATACAGGTATATCAAATCATGAGGGGTGTTGATAAGAGGAATGGTCACAGTCTTTTTTCCAGAGTAAGGGGTTCTAGAATTAGGAAGTACAGGTTTAAGGTGAGAGGGGAAAACGTAAAAGGGGTAACTTTTTCACACGAGGATGGTGAATGTTTGGAACAAGCTGCCAGATGAAGTGGTGGAGGCAGATACAATGATTAAAAGGCCTTTAGATAGGTACTTGGATAGGAAAGGCTTAACAAAATCCCAGTCTAATGCAGGGAAATGGGATTGATGTATATAGAATTTGTGGTTGGCATGGATGAAGTGAGTTGAAAGGTCTTGTTTCTGTACTGTACTTTTGTACAATTTTATCAGTTTGAAGCAAAGAGATGACTGTAAGCACGAGAAAAGATGTAGACTTTCTGGTTGCTTGGTGAATCAGGAGAATTTCTGTGGGAATTCAAGAAAGAATGGCTGTGTTGGTGGATGGAAGGAATGGGAGGATGTGAAGAAGATTGGAAACAGAATGCCATCTGCAATAAAAGAGTGAGACCACAGGGATTTATAAACAAGTTTCACGAACAGGGCAATGAAGTGTGGAACACTGATGTGCTACCATCCCTGACAGCCTTTCAAGGATCTGCTTCTGGAGGATTGATTGAATGTACAATTGAATGTTTAAATTATTTTACAGGAAACCAGTCAACATGATGTGCAAGAATTAAATCGAATTCTGTTCAGTGCGCTGGAAAGCTCTTTAGTCGGAACCTCTGGACATGACCTCATTAATAGACTGTACCATGGAATAGTTGTTAACAAGATTTTCTGTGTGGAATGTGGCAACATTAGTGAAAGACAGGTGAGAAATTACTTTTTTTGAAACCAATGATAATACCAACTTTAGCAAGTTGATTTCTCTGGTGCCACACCAATCATTCTGTATTAGAAAGTGAACCCCCTCAGGAGACAGGATACCTTCTGAGATTAAAAAAGCAAAGACATAGGTTGTGAGCCCCAGCAGAATTAAACTAAAATTTTAAAGATGTAGTGGTGTTTTTAAGTATTAGGAAATGGGAGGTACAAGAAGGAAAAACTACCATGGTATAGAATGATGGAATGATATAGTGGAAAACAGGGCTAATTGACCAATATTTGTATCAGTGGGTGATAGATTTATCTAGATGTTTTCCTTGCTATGCTCTTTCCGGATTGGTGTATAATTATTTTTCAGCTGGAATAATTTTTTGATGATTCTATCAAAACTGTACATGGTTTTAATTACTTCCATCAAATCTGTTAAGAGAAATATGAGGTTTTCCACCCAGTCTTTGAAGATACTCTTCCTGGTATAATTTATTTTTTGTTTTCTTTTGCACAATAATTCTTGCATGGTGATCTTCGTAAAGAATAGTGCACTGAATTTATTGTATTCAGGCCAGATTTAGTGGAATCTGATAACTGCCCTCAGTCACTGGCTCTATTTAGCCCATGTCTGAACATATCTGCTTCGGGTACAGAAGGCTTATCACGCTGTCCTAAATGATGACAGGGTCTCTAGTAGTGTACTGAAGGAATTAGCTCTGAAATACCAATGATGGTTTTGACAGTAATTCGCTTATTTTGTTAGATGTACTAAGATACAGTGAAAAGCTTTTGTTTGCATGCCATCCTGATAGATCATGCTAAAACAAGTGAATTGAGATACTGCAAAAGGAAAACAAAGCAGTGAAAAATACAGTGTTACAGGTACAAAGTAGTGCATTGCAGGTAGACATATAAAGTGCAAGGACTGTAAAGATGGAGTTCATCTTTGTCATTTAAGACATATTGAATTGAATTGACTTTATTACTTACAACCTTCAAATACATGAGGAGTAAAAATCTTTGTTACTTCTCCATTCACATGTGCAATATAATTTATAATAAATATTATGTACACCAGGATAGTCAATATAACATAGAAATACAGTAGCATCAGCATGAATTAATCAGTGTGATGGCCTGGTGGAAGAAGTTGACTTGGAGCCTGTTGGTCCTGGCTTTTATGCTGCGGTACCGTTTCCTGGATGGTAGCAGCTGAAACAGTTTGTGGGGTGACTCAGGTCCCCAGTGATCCTTCGGGCTCTTTTTACACATCTGTCTTTGTAATTGTCCTGAGTCGTAGGAAGTTCACAACTACAGATTCACTGGGCTGTCCGCACCACTCTCTGCAGAGTCCTGTGATTGAGGGAAGTACAGGTCCTATACCAGGCAGTGATGTAGCCAGTCAGGATGCCCTCAATCGTGCCCCTATAGAAAATGCTTAGAATTTGGTGGGCCATACCAAACTTCTTCAAACATCTGAGACGAAAGAGGTGCTATTGTGTCTTATTTACCACACAGCCAGTATGTACAGACCACGTGAGATCCTTGGTGATGTTTATGCAGAGGAACTTAAAGCTGTTCACCCTCCCAACCCCAGATTCATTGATGCCAATTGGGGTTAGCCTGTCTCCATTCCTCCTGTAGTCCACAACCAGTTACTTTGTTTTTGTGACATTGAGGGAGAGATTGTTTTCTTGACACCACTGTAGGCTGCCTTGTTATTATTTGAGATTAGACCAATCAGTGTAGTGTCATCAGCAAATTTAATTAGCAGATTGGAGCTGGGGGTGGTGACACAGTCATGGGTATACAGAGAGTAAAGAGGGGGCTTAGTACACAGCCCTGAGGGGCAGAGGTGAGGGAGCCCACTCTTACCACCTGTTGACAGGAAGTCCAGGATCCAGCTACACAAGGCAGGGAGAAGGCCAAGGTCTCTGAGCTTCTTGTCAAGCCTGGAGGGAATTACGGTGTTGAATGCTGAAATGTAGTCCAAGAACAGCAGTCTCACATAAGCATCCCTCTTCTCCAGATGTGTAAGGACGGTGTGTAGAGCAGTGGCTATTGCGTCCTCTGTCGATCGATTGTGTCAGTAGGCAAATTGTAGGGGGTCCAATGTGGTTGGCAGCATGCTGCAGATGTAGTCCTTGACCAGCTTCTCAAAACATTTGCTTATTATGAGGTGAGTGTGACAGGGCGCCAGTCGTTCAGACACGTTACCTTGGTCTTTTTAGGTACAGAGACAATGATGGATGTTTTGAAGCAGAAGGGCACTCTGCATTGGGAGAGGGAGAGATTAACAGTAGGATATAAGCTGTCTCATTGAAATCAATGGGGTTGTGGATTCTGCACCAGTTCTGACATTTCTTTCCCCTGTAATTGCTGGAGAATTGTTTGTTGCTAGGTGGACAATTGCAGAATGATTTTTTAAAAAATTCGTTATTATAATCTAGACTTTCATGTTAGACTGTGTATGAGCAGAACTTCAATGTTTCTGTTTACCCTCAAAATCTGGCCCATTGTTAAAGGTGAAGCCTATCAGTGATTTTACAAAGCACAGCTTCCTTGCCTTTTATTTTTACTCCATTCTCAAATATTAAACAATTCCAGATGGATTGTTTTATGATCCCAGGAGTGAAAGGCTTAACCATATGAGAAGTCTTTGATGGCAGAGTTCACAGGGATGAGGGGGCATCTCATTGCAACCTACTGAATACTGAAAGGCTTAGAATGAACATGGAGAGGATGTTTCCATTGGTAAGAGAGTTTCAGATCCAAGGCACAACCTCAGACTAAAGGGATGCCTCTTTAGAATTGAGATGAGCAGGAATTTTCTCAGCCAGACGGTGGTGGATCTGTAGAATTCATTGCCACAGAGGTCATGGAGGCTGAGTCATTGTGTGCATTCAAAACAAAAAATCCTTTATCAATCAGGGATTCAGAGTTAGGGGGAGTAGGCAAGAAAACAGGGCTGAAGAGGAAAAAAGAATCAGCCATGATTGAATGGCAGAGGGGACTGTTAATATCTCGAACAACATGAAAAGTATTATAGATTAGCTAAGTAGAGATACAGAAAGTACAAATGGAGGGATTTTGTAGTAAATCTGAAACCTTAATCTATAATATGCATCTAGGCTTTGTTGCTGTTTCCAAACAAAAAGTGTATGGTCTGTACAATAAAATTTAGCTTTTCAATGTAGCATTTTGTGTAACCCACTTCATACCTGATGGATTAATTGCCCTGTGTTAATTGTATTCTTGGCCATGTTCTATTGCTGAAAGTGCAACTTCTAAATGATAGACACTTCTTTTTAATATTTAAGCTTCAGATCTGAAAACAGTAATTTATGAATACTGTAATTTATTAAGGAGATGCATTTTGATGTTAACCTGTATTTGCAGTTTTGTGAGCATAAATTTCCTGTGAGCATGTGCTAAAATTTGCTGCCATATTAACATATTTATTCTTGAGTAGTAAATTCATTATTATATTGCAAAGCAAAATCACAGCAACTGTCAAACTATTATATTTACATTAGTACATTTCAGATGTAAAGAGCCATTTAATATCTTCCTGCTCTTAGAAGCAAGGATGTTGTCTAGCTTCTATCATCACAGAATGTTCTTGAAGTTTGTTAACCTGGCAGAATATTTGTACCCACCTGCAGGGGATTGTGCAGTATCATAGCAGTTAGTGCAATTGCTTTACTGCTCTAGTCATTAGGTTTGGGGTTCAATTCCAGCTGCCTATCAGGGGTTTGTACTTTCTCCCCATGACTGTGTGGGATTCCTCTGGGTGCTCCAGTTTTCTCCCACATTCCAAAGATCTACAGTTAGGGTTAGTGAATTGTGGGCATGCTATGTTGGTGCAGGAACAGTGGCAACACTTGTGGGCTGCCCAGTGCAATCCTTAGTGATTTGATTTGACATAACACAGTTCACTGCATATTTTGATGTGCCCGTGACAGTTGAAACTAATCAGTCAGAGTACCTCTGGCCTTAGTAAATGATACTGCTCCTGCTCCCAGTTATGTTTTTGCACCCATCAGCATGCTGTATTTTCTTCAAAATTTGTTCTTTTTTAAATGCCCTTTTTTATTAACTCTAAGTTATGCCTCTGTAATGGAAATCATTTGTTCAATGCGTAGGAGGACTTCTTGGACTTGACCGTGGCTGTGAAGGATGTCAGTGGACTGGAAGAAGCTCTGTATACCCTCTATGTTGAAGAAGAACATTTTGACAATGATAATCTCTACCAATGTGGAAGGTGTGAGAAATTGGTTAAGGCAATTAAGGTAAATTTGTATAGAATCAAGGTGCCACGGAACTGGCCAATTTGAGTCTGTACTACTACTTGTACAGCAATCCTCATGGCACCATTCCCCTACACATTCCCCTAACCTTGCAAATTACTTTCTATCATGCATATCCTGCCCTAGAGTATGAGAAGTTTTATCTTGAGGTAGGTCTGTACATATACAAGTGACTAGCACTAATATAAATATATATTATTCTGTTAAAAAAAAAATTCTTGAATGCAGTCATCCATTCAAATGTGTTTTCATAGAGATCTCCCAAGATGAAGTCTGGCTCTTTAAAATCTGCTAATTATCAAAGGATTATTGATTTTTCAAAGGGCAATTTACTTTATTTGTGAATTCTAAAAAAGATATTGTTTTCATATGCAATCACACATAATGTTAGTAGAAGTTTGAGAGAAGTAATCTAAATGGGGAATTAATTGGTGAATAAATATTTTCTTTTCATTTCCAGTTAATTAGGAATTACCATATGAAATTTAGAATTAAAATTACTGAATGGTACACCATTATTTTCTGGCTCATTGAATTAAAGTTCATTTTTAATATTGTACTTTATCAAGAAAGAACACTTATTTCATCCAGGGTTTTAATTCTTATAATTTGACAAGAATAGAAAGGAAATTCTGCATCTTTTGTAAATTGCATCACAAATTACATCATTAAGGATAGCGTTAACTTTACAGAAGTGAAACTACAAGTTACTGCTTACTAACTGAATGCTTTTTTTTTTGGAACTTGTACACTTGTTACCAATTAAAATGCTGGCTGCTAGTATAGAATTCTGATGATCTAACAAGTGGCAGCAATACTTGGAAAGGTAGTCTATTCCATAGAAATCAGGGTATCTGTCTGCAGCAGTATTCAAGAGGATCGTCAAATGCTGTCTGATCACTGCAGTCTGCAAAATACAGGTCTTTTCACTTTGATTAAAGTTAATCCCTACAGTTGAAATCAATTCACATGTAATTAAAATAATTGAAGAGTAGATGTCTTCAGGAACTTTTCGTTGGCACTCTTGTGACAACTTCATAAATACTCCTCACTTTTTAATAGTAATTTTAAATTAATGACCTTTGATATTTTTCTTATGTTCTAAACATTTCCAGTACTGAATGCCATCTTTGATTCAGAACTACAACTTTTTTCCCCCTCTCTGTATCTCCATGATCATTGAAACTTCTGGGAATTAAGACACTTGCCTGTATTCTTTTGCAAGCAAGATAAACTTTGTTTTAGTCATTTCCATTAAGAGTTATCTCAAACCAACTTCTCTGGTTACTATCTGACTAATTTGCATTTTTGGAAGAGGCAATGGTATGGACATTGTGATTGGTGTAAACATAAGATTCTGCAGCTGCTGGAACAACACATACAAAGTGAGGATATTCAGCAGGTCAGGCAGCATCTGTGGAGAAGAATAAACAGTTGACAGTTTAGGGTGAGACCCTTCATTAGGACTGGACTGGACATGTTTGATGTAGTCTGCAAGGATTGTCACCTTGTTGTGGTGGCGAGGCTTGTGAGTTCCTGCAGTCTCGAGAGTGATACTGTCTGGGGTTTGGACATCTAGCACTTAGCTCCTGGTAGGATCACCCATGGCATTAAGGTCAATTGGGAGGTTCCAGACAAAGAATGATCCAACCAAGACCTCAGTGGTGGAATTGGCAGAAGATAATGACACCACAATGGCAGTGAGGGGCAGTGAACAGGTCAGGATCCTGTTCTGTCAAGGGATGTGTGATGGCTGTCCATGTTTCAGCCTGTTCATTTTAAAGTCATGCACAGACATTCTCTATTAAGGTGATCCAGGTTATGTTAATCCCAGATCAACCTCTACAACCACCTGAGGTCCTATCTATAGACAATCCCTTTGGAGAATGTCATACTCGACTGAAGTGATTGCAATAATACTGACAAGGAAGCGGGTAGTAAAAGTTCAAACCTGTGGGATCAAACTTTGGCTTGAGAATAGGAAACAGAAGCTGAAGATGAGTGTTGTTTAGAGATTGAAAACCTATGGTGACCAGTAATGTACTATAGGGATCTATGCTAGGACTTTTGCAGTTTGTTGAAAAGGCTGTGCTGTATGTTCATATTTTTCATATATATTTCATATTTTCAGTGATGGTCAAAAACTGATTTATTTGTGTAATTAAATGTCTTACGATTTGACATCCTTTGTAACTGTCATTTTTTCAGTGTTGGTGAACACCTAAATCAAGTCACAAACTATTTCAGTTGTTTTTTAAAAAGAAAATATTCTATCCATCTATATACTACTGTCAGCTTCAAAAGAAGCTCATTAACTAAAATTTACCCTGAAAGTTAAAATGAGTAAATGATAATCACCGCTGAAAGAAAGCAGGAGTAGAAGAAAAATTTACCTTTTATAGATTCTATGTGTAGAAACAATTTTGGGAACATGGAATATGTGACTACAAATGAAATGGCATAATACATGTCTTTCATAAAGACCTATATGATATTTATATAATAGAAAAGTTTTGCTATTATTTCCAGTTTTACCTTAGAACCTTAGTGAGACTTCCGGTAGCGCTCATGGAGTGAAGTCGCGTTCTTGACTCGCTCCATTACCTCTGAGTTTTTTTACTCTATGGTCAGCTATACTTTAATTAACCATTAAGGCATCAATTTTTATAATACTTTGAATTAAACTGAATTCTCTGACAATTGGATGATACTTAGATCTGCTATGTCTAAGAACGGGAAAAACGGCAAGGATGGTAAACCTTCGGCTAAACCGAAAGCTACGGATCTCCCTCCGACTGAATCACCGGTGACTTTGAAAGCGATATCGGAGTTAATTCAGAGGGAAATTTCAACCTCTGTTAGGGAGATGATTCGTACGGAAATTGCAGGCTTTGTTAAAGATCTGATTCATGCGGAAATCTCAACTAATTTCCAGAAAATTGCCGATTTAATTGATAAGATGCAAACATGTATTGCGGAACATCAGTCGGCTATATCTGATCTTCAAAAATTCGCGCAACAAAGTGAGCTTAAGATGGGGAAAATCGAAGAAACAATTAATGTAATGAAGAAGAAACTTGACTTTTTGACTTTTAAAAACTCTGACTTGGAATCTAGAATGCGACGGCAGAATTTACGAATGATCGGCGTGAGAGAAGCCGTTGAAGCTAACAACCCCATGAAATATTTCTCTCAACTTTTAAAAGATGCATTCCCTACTGTATTTCCTGACCAACCACCGCTACTGGATCGTGTTCACAGAATCCCATCATACTCGTCTAGGTCAGATAGACCTAGGCATGTTATTTTACGTTTTCATTACTTTCAAGACAAGGAGAGACTGTTTCGATTCGCCCGATCTAAAGGTTTCATTGATTTTTCGGATCTTAAGTTCCGATTCGTGGAAGATTTCAGTAAACCAATCTGGGACCAACGGGTCCGTTACAGATCCGTGATGTCGGAATTCTATAAGATGGATTTAAGACCAGCGCTGCTGTACCCTGCACGTCTAAGGATTCGCATGTTAGATGGAGCCCTTCGTTTTTTTGATTCTCCATCGGACGCCCAGAGTTATCTGGATCAACTTTCATCTTCAACATCTTAATTGCCTTTTTTTTAAATTTTCTCCGTTGATCGGAGGCTGTGAATTGGTTGGTTTTAACTTTTCTGTGCCCTATTTGGGCAGAAAAGTTTACTTTTGATTTCTTAATATGGCTGCTAAACTTTCTTTTTAACTGCGTCATTTTTTTCTTTTCCCAGGGGATTCTGGGTGGTTACTTCCCTTTTGTCATCTTACGTATTTCCTGTGCGGCCTTAAATTTTGTAGTTTTTTTTAAATTTTATTCTGTTTTGCTTTTTATAATCACTTTATGTTAATAATCCTATTTTTTTTTGTTGCTGTGTCTATTCATGAGTTTGAGGTTTATTGTGGTTTTTTTTAATATATATTTTCCGGCTTTTGTTCTGTTCTGTGTGTATTCTAATTGAGCTAACTTTTTTTTTACTTTTTTTTTACTGTTTTACAATTAGCTGATCCTTTCCATATTTATACCTTTTTTTTAGGGAGCGTATACCGGAAGTCATGGGGGTAGTTTTAGCGCTTGCTTCTTTCTGGCGGGTCTGCTTTAGATTTTGCCTTGGGGTCTTGGGGTGGGGGGTGGTGGGAGGGGCTTCACGTTTTAGTTTGTTTTTCTTTGGGCTATATACATTATTGAAGTACTGGTTGCGTCCTTTTCCCCGGTATCTTTTGTATGTTCTGTTTCCTCTCCGGGTTTGTGGGTCGCGCCTATTGTCAATCCTCCTTGTTGTGGGTTGACTTTAGGATTTATGGAGTCTATTATTAATTTTGTCTCCTGGAATACTAATGGTCTTAATCATCCTATTAAAAGAAAAAAAGTTTTTAAAGTGTTCCGGAGACTTAAAGCACAAATTTTATTTTTACAAGAGACCCATGTACGGAGGGGGGACAGACTACGTTTTTTCAAATTCTGGAAGGGCCAACAATTTCATTCGAACTCCAATGCTAAGATTCGAGGCGTCTCTATTTTTATAGATTCCTCAGTTACTTTTATACAACAGGATATTATCTCTGATCCGAATGGTAGATTTTTATTGGTTAGTGGTTTACTATTTAATAAAAAAGTAGTTTTGGTTAATGTTTATGCTCCTAATATGGATTGTCCGGAATTTTATAAATCATTGTTTGATCAGTTTCCGAATTTGAACGAGTTTTCCATTGATTTGGGGCGGAGATCTTAATACCTGTTTATCTCCAGCTTTGGACCGTTCGGCTCCTTTACGGACTTTACCTAATAAATCTGCAAATTTGATTAATTTTTTTCTTTCTGATTCTGGGTCGACGGACATTTGGCGTTTTCTGCATCCTCAGGAAAAAGATTTTTCCTTTTTTTCACATGTTCATCATTCCTATTCAAGAATTGATTATTTTTTTATTGACTCTCGTCTCATTCCTTCAGTGATTAAATGTGATTATGATTCTATAACCATTTCGGATCATGCTCCACTTAAGCTTTCTATTAAAATTATGGCCAATATACCAAACAATAGACAATGGCGTTTTAATTCGCTGTTGCTTCAGGACTCGGACTTTGTTAATTTTATGAATGAACAGATTGAGCTTTTTTTTACAATTAACCATACAGAAGATATTTCGGTTAACACTCTTTGGGACACTTTTAAAGCCTATATTCGGGGTCAGATTATTTCGTATTCCGTTGCTTTGAGGAAGAAACAGAAGCAGGAGGAGATGGCAATTGTGGACAAGATTAAAGAAATTGATAAGAAATATGTTATGGCTCCTTCTGAGGAGCTATACAAACAAAGAACTGAACTTCAAATGGAACACAGTTTACTACTCTCGTCCTCGATTGTAAACCAATTAAAGAAAACAAGAAGTGATTTTTATGTTCATAGTGATAAAATTGGCAAGCTGCTGGCTAATCAATTGAAATCTAATTATGTTAAATCTCAAATCAATCAGATTTATAACCAAAATGATCGATTGATATTGGATCATGTGGGGATTAATCAAACCTTTTGTGATTTTTATTCTTCTTTATATCAATCAGAGTCTCCTCGAGATTCTAAATATATGAATGATTTTTTAGATAAGTTAGACTTCCCTCAGATTTCACAGGATATGTCTTCTTTATTAGATACTTCCATTACAATGGATGAGATTAAGAATGTTATTTTTTCTATGAATCTGGGGAAAGCTCCTGGCCCTGATGGGTTTACCGTTGAATTTTATAAATGTTTTGCTTCTTTATTGATTCCTTGGCTCTATAAGGTTTTTGAGGCTTCTTTGAAACTTGGTAAACTTCCGGAATCTTTTAATAGAGCATCAATTTCTTTAATACTAAAGAAGGATAAAGACCCTGCTCAATGTGCATCTTATAGACCAATATCTTTATTAAATGTTGATTCTAAAGTTTTTTCTAAGTTATTAGCAAATAGACTAGAAAAAGTACTTCCTTCTATTATTTCGGAAGACCAAACGGGTTTTATTAAAGGTCGTTACTCTTTTTATAATATTCGTACATTGTTAAATATCGTTTATACTCCCTCACAAAATGTTCCTGAGTGTGTTATTTCTTTAGATGCCGAGAAAGCTTTTGATAGAGTAGAATGGCCTTATTTATTTAAGGTGCTTGAAATGTTTAATTTTAGCTTGAAATTTATATCCTGTTATATTACTCCCCTGTAGCCTCGGTTCGTACTAACTCTTTAAACTCACCTTTTTTTCCTCTCTTTCGTGGTACTCGACAAGGCTGTCCTCTTAGTCCCCTATTATTTGATATTGCATTAGAACCTCTTGCAATTGCTATTTGAGAATCTTTAAATATTACTGGGATAACTCGGGGATTAAAGTCCCATAAATTATCACTCTATGCTGATGATTTACTTTTATATATTTCTAATCCTGAGAGATCTATTCCTGCTGTTTTAGAGTTATTAGCACAATTTGGTCTTTTCTCAGGTTATAAATTAAATCTTAGTAAGAGTGAACTTTTTCCGATTAATAAACATCTTCCCTTATATTATAAATTTCCATTTAAATTGATTAATAATTATCTTTCATATCTTGGGATTAAAATTACTTGTAAACATAAAGATTTATTTAAGACTAACTTTTTACCATTAATAGACCATATTACTCAACTTTCATCTAAATGGTTTCCCTTATATTTAACTTTGATTGGTCGTATTAATGCAGTTAAGATGTTTTTTTTGCCAAAATTTTTATATGTGTTTCAGGCATTACCAATTTTCGTTCCTAAATCTTTTTTTGATAAAGTCGACTCTAAAATTTCTTCATTTATTTGGCAGAATAAGAATCCGAGACTGGGTAAAATACATTTACAGAAAGCTAAGAGAGATGGAGGTTTAGCATTACCTAACTTTAGATTTTATTATTGGGCTATTAATATTCGACATATGAAATTTTGGTTACTTGACCGGGACATACTATCTATTCCTAAATGGGTAGCATTGGAATTACAATCTGTTCAGGGTTATACACTTGGTTCTATTTTAGGTTCATCTCTTCCCTTTGATTCGAAACGCCTTAAGCAGGTCTCTAACCCGATCGTTAAATATGCTTTGCGTATTTGGTTTCAATTCAGAAAATTTTTTGATCTTAATCAATTCGGGTTAGCGATTCCTATTTTAGGTAACATATTTTTTCCTCCCTCTTTTACGGATCGCGCTTTTCAAACTTGGAAGACTAAGGGTATTTTACGGTTTTTGGATTTATTTTTAGATGGTTCCCTTATGTCTTTTGAACAATTATCTAATAAATATAACTTATCAAGAATACATTTTTTTAGATATTTACAAGTTAGAAATTTCCTAAGTACTATACTTTCTTCCTTTCCAATGCTTCCTCCTATATGTATTTTAGATTCGATAATTAACCTTAATCCATGTCAGAAAGGTGCATCGGCTATGATTTATAATATTATTATGAAACTTAGGAAAGCTCCATTTGATAAGATTAGGGTAGATTGGGAACAGGAATTGGGGCTTACCATTTCTGTGGATGATTGGGGGCAGATTTTACAATTAGTTAATACTTCCTCTATTTGTGTTAAACATTCCCTAATTCAATTTAAAGTGGTTCATAGAGCACATATGTCCAAAGATAAGTTAGCGCGTTTTTACACGCATATTAATCCTTTCTGTGATAGATGTTCGGGGCAGATAGCCTCTTTAACTCATATGTTTTGGTCTTGCCCTACTTTGGAAACTTTTTGGAGAGATATTTTCAATATTATTTCTAAGGTATTAAATATAGATATCTCTCCTCACCCTATTACTGCTATCTTTGGACTACCTAAAATTTCTAGTAATCTTTCCCCTTCAGCCCGTAGAATGATTGCATTTCTTACTTTGATGGCGAAAAGATGTATTTTACAACATTGGAAAGAGCTTAATGCTCCAACTACCTTTTTTTGGTTTTCTCAGACGATTTTATGTTTGAATCTGGAGAAAATTAGAAGTAACCTTTATGATTCTTCATTTAAATTTGAACAGATTTGGGGACCTTTTATTCGATATTTTCATTTAATGTAATATTTACCCTTCTTGTTCTTTTTTCACTGTTTTAATGGAGGTCGGGATTGAGGACGTGATTTTAAGTTTAACTCTGTTTGGTTTCAAGTTAGCCCATTGCTTTGCTTTGCTTTTAGTTAGTTGCACGGTGGGTTTTTTTTTGGGGGTTTTTTTTTCTTTTTTTTTCCATTGATATATATAAAATCTAGTATACTATTATGTTATCTTGGTTTCTTATGCTTAAATTACATTGTTTGTAGTATTTTCTTTTTGGTATTGTTATCTTTTGGAATTTTATTATACTTTAACATTGTATTAATGTTTATATGGCTTACCTTTTTTGTATACTTACTCAATAAAAAGATTTAAAAAGAAAGAAAGAAAGAACCTTAGTGGTGTATTGGATATAGTAATTCTAAGTGTATTTGCGATTGATCATGTGACTGGTAGTTCTACTCAAGTTTAACTGTGTAATCTGGCCCAAGCTCTTATTTTTGCAGTCAGCAAAAATTCGGCATCTTCCAACGTTCCTGACTATCTCATTGCTGCGTTTCAACTTTGATTTTGCCAAGTGTGAAAGGTACAAGGAGACAGGATGCTACACTTTTCCAGTCAGACTTGATATGCGGCCATTCTGTGAGCAGGTAAATCATAACTTCAGTTTTATAAATTCAAGATTTTCATCCTATGTAATCATATATTGTTTTTCTCCATGGATGATTTCATTTTGTTTTATTCAGTTTTTTCCATAAACCCTTCTGTGTGAGGCATGTAAAAACAGAAAACTAGTTAATTTAAGCAGCAGAGAAAGAGCACGAGTGATAGGTGAAACAAGGGGAATAACTTGGGAGCTTTGAGCAGCACCCAACTGGAAAGTTTGGAAGCCTGAAAATACGTAGTTCATTCAGGTTTGCCGATTGAGAGAAGGCAGTGACTTGCTGCAGTTTGGAGCTTTCAGCAGCAGCCAATCAGCGTTTAGGATTGATTGGCAGGAACAAATTAAAATAAGGCAGAGGCAAGTGAGTGGCCATCATTGTGGTAGGACCAACCAGTGTAGGTGTAATATAGTGAACGGTAGGGCACTGAGGAGTGTGGTAGAACAATGGGATCTGGGAATACAGGTCCATAATTGAAAGTGGCATCACGGGTTGATAGGGCAGTAAAGAAAACAAATGCTTTTGGCACATTGGCCTTCATAAAACAAAGATAGAGTACAGGAGATGGGATGTTATTTTGAAGTTGCAAAAGACATTGGTGAGGCCTGATTTAGAGTATTGTGTGCTGCAGTTTTGGTCACCTACCTACTGCAAAGCTATAAATAAGATTTAAGGAGTACAGAGAAAATTTACCAGGATGTTGCCAGGTCTGGAGGACCTGAGTTATGTGGAAAGATTGAATAGGTTAGGACTTTATTCCTTGGAACATAGAAGATTGAGAGGAGATTTTGATAGAGGCATACAAAATTATGAGAGGTATAGATAGGGTTAATGCAAGCAGGCTTTTTCCTCTGAGGTTGGATGGGATTACAACTAGAGGTCATAGGTTAAGGGTGAAATGTGATAAGGTTAAGTGGAACATGAGAGGAAACTTCTTCACTCAGAGAGTTATGAGAGTGTGGAGTGAACTACCGGCTTGATTTCAAAATTTAAGGGAAGTTTGGATAGGTACGTGGATAGTAGTTTCACAGAAAGGGTGGTGTGTATTTAGAATGAGCTGCTGGAAATGGTGGTTAAGATGGGCAATTTTGCAACATTTAGAAGCTAGCAAGTGCATGAATAAGAGAGGTTTGAAGGCATTGACCACGTGTGGGTAGATGGGACCAAGCTCAGTGGGTAACACAATTGACAAGTGAGGCTGAAGGACTAGTTTCCATGCTGTATGACTTCATAACTTTACAATGCTAACCATTAAAGAAATTTTGTCTTTCAACTCCATTGTTGCCTCCCATACTTCTGAGGCTTTTCTTTTAATTTGCTGAATTAAATTGTTCCCCCAGGCTTGGCTTTCAGTCTTCTTGTACTATGGTAGCACTTTTATCACTGACTAAGAGGATTATGTGATCAAATGATATACCATCGTAAGAGCATGTAAACCAGACTAACATTTCAGTGTGTTATCTAGGTGTGCAGCACTGTGAGATGTAATTCTTCTGTTGGAATGTTATGCTGAAGTCTTATCGACCTGTTTAGATAGAGGAAGAGGGGGAATCCTGTGTCCCATCTAATGTGTATCACAAGGCCACCGATTGATAACCCCTCTTTCGGTGAAATGGCTTGGTATCAAATTTACATCTTACTTTGTAATGGGTGCAATTTAACTACATGTTGTTGTTATAAAGACTGCTACAAGCAATGGAGCTCTTCTTGAATTTCCTTATTTTGTCTCGTAGGATAACCTGGCAGACACAGAGTATGAACTTTTTTCTGTAATCATTCACAAAGGAGGATGCTATGGAGGGCATTACCATGCTTACATCAAAGACATTGACCAACTGGGCACCTGGTTCTCTGTAGTAAGTTGCCTACTGTAGAAAACATCTCATTACAATTGATGTATTAGATGCTGATATTGAATGCCACCCTCTATTTGTACAAAATACTGTGCTGTTTTACCAGTAAATGAAGGTTTTAACTTGTTTTTCATTATTTATAAACTATGTTACCTCCTTTTCTTGTAATTTATGACACTTATTGACCATCTTACACCATTGTCATTGTGTTGTCATGCATCTGTGTGACCTATCCAATTATAACACCCGGTAGGGTTTCTTAATGCTAGTTATTTAAAAGTTTTAAGCAACTTTGTTAAGTGCTTGGACCATGCAGTAAGTAGAAAAGAATGATCTAGAAAAAAATGATCCCATAATGCCACAGACATCAAAGTTGCTGGTGAATGCAGCAGGCCAGGCAGCATCTCTAGGAAGAGGTGCAGTGGACGTTTCAGGCCAAGACCCTTCGTCAGGACTAACTGAAGGAAGAGTGAGTAAGGGATTTGAGAGGGGGAGGGGGAGATCCAAAATGATAGGAGAAGACAGGAGGGGGAGGGATGGAGCCAAGAGCTGGACAGGTGATTGGCAAAAGGGATACGAAAGGATCATGGGACAGGAGGTCCGGGAAGAAAGACGGGGGTGGGGGAGGGTGTCTATCCACGGCCTCCTCTACTCTAAAGATGATGCCACACTCAGGTTGGAGGAACAACACCTTATATTCCACCTGGGTAGCCTCCAACCTGATGGCATGAACATCGACTTCTCTAACTTCCACTAATGCCCCACCTCCCCCTCGTACCCCATCTGTTACTTACTTTTATACACACATTCTTTCTCTCACTCTTTTTTCTCCCTCTGTCCCACTGAATATACCCCTTGCCCATCCTCTGGGTTTCCCCGCCCCCCCATCTTTCTTCCTGGACCTCCTGTCCCATGATCCTCTTGTATTCCTTTGTGCCAATCACCTGTCCAGCTCTTGGCTCCATCCCTCCCCCTTCTGTCTTCTCCTATCACTTTGGATCTCCCCCTCCCCCTCCAACTTTCAAATCTCTTACTCACTCTTCCTTCAGTTAGTCCTGATGAAGGGTCTCGGCCTGAAACGTCGACTGCACCTCTTCCTAGAGATGCTGCCTGGCCTGCTGCGTTCACCAGCAACTTTGATGTGTGTTGCTTGAATTTCCAGCATCTGCAGAATTCCTGTTGTTTGTGATCCCATAATGCCAGATTTAGTTGTTAAATAAGGACAATATTTTTGTTCCTTTTCATAGGAAAGAGTTAGTCAAACCAATCCCACTGTGCATCTAGAAGATACCTAATCTATACTTTAGTACTTTGACAGCTCTGATCAATATTCCTTGGTGTTCAAACCTAAGAAACCTTCATTTGACTTGGCATCCACAGTATTTTGGAAGATAATTCCATGTTTCCACTACCTTTTCTGATTTTTATCATTTTTCCTTCGACTGGGAGGCGTGAACTTTCTGTCATATTGTGATGATGTTAATCGTGTATTTTCTGCTTTGGATGTCTCATTATAACATGGTGGATCATGTGGTCATTTTCCACCCTGATACACCTGAGGAAAATTTCACATGCAAATGAACTAACACAAATGGAGGCCGGTGACTAGTGGCATGCCATGGGGGTTGGAGTTGGGGTCCTTGTTATTCATTATTTATGTAAATGATTTGAATGTGAGTGCACAAGACTTGATCAGTAAGTTTGCAGATAACATGAAATTAGGAGGTGGTGTTGATAGTGAAGTTGTGATAGATTACAGGGGGAGCTTAATCAGTTAAGAAAGTGGGCTCAGGAGCAGCAAATAGATTTGGAAATGAGTGTGAGCTGATGCACTGTGGACTGTAATGGATCAGAGGGACTTAGGAGTACAAGTGCATAGTTTGTTGAAAGTGGTGTCACAGGCAGACAGGGTGGTGGAAAAGGTGTTTAGCATCCTGACCATCAGTCAGGGCATTGAATACAGGAGCTGGACAGTGTGTTGTAGTTGTATAAGTTGTTGGTGAGGCTACACTTGGAGTACTGTTTTGGTCACCCTGTTAAAGGAAATGAGTGGTTAATAGAAAATAGATGTGACTGTAAGACATAAGAGCAGGATTAGGCCATTCTGCCCATAGACTCAGCTCTGCTATTTCATCATAGCTGATTTATTATCCCTCTTATTTCTCTTGCCTTCTCCCTTTTATTTCTTTTGCCTTCTCCCTTTGACACACTGACCAATCAAGAACTCATCAACCTCCGCTTTAAGTATAGCTAATGATTTGGCCTCTACTATCGCCTGTGTCAATGAATTCTGCAGAATCAGTATCCTCTGGCTGAAAAACTTCTTCCTTATCTCTGTTCTAAATGGATGTCCACCCCTTCTGAGGCTGTACTGTCTGGTTCTAGACTTCCCCACTATAGGAAGCATCCTCCCTACTCTGTCCAGGCCTTTCAATATTTGATAGCTTTCAGTGAGATCCCTCCCCCCCCCCACCCCCAATTCTTCTAAACTCCAACAAGCACAGGCCCAGAGCCATCAAATGCTCTTTGTATGTTAACCCTAGTAAGCTGCCAGAAGAAGTGATCGAGGTAGGTTAAAATAGTGTCGTTTAAGAAGCACATGAATACCTGGGACATGGGCTGAATGCAGGAAATTTGGACTAGATGGGGGATACCATGGTCAGCATGAGCTCGTGGGGACAAAGGCCTGTATCCATGCTGTGTAGCTCTATGACTCTCGAGTCAGAAAGGCTTCAAAGTAGACCCTAGCTTCCCATTGTAATTTAGTGACCTGTGGCAGGATCATGGCAACTTTTAAAATCTATAAACATGCTGTCATTTACCTTCATTGTTATGTGTACCACAATCCAAATAGTGGAATGGGGAACTAGACAATATTACATGAGCTGAGATTAGGAAGTGTCCTTGAATGAGACATTGGGAGTGATGTGGAGTCAGGGCTCTTGCAGGTGATGTTTGCGGTGAAGCTTGCTGAAATCTCTGGAGCCTGGCTACCGGACCTAAGTCCAAAGAGAACTGACTGTAAGCTCTGTAGTCAAAAGGGGACACTGGTTCATATACTTTCTGGGTGTAAAACAGCTCTAACTCAAGGATGGTTTAGATGGCGCCATGATAAGGTGCTTCTGGCTCTTGCTGACACACTAGAGCGGGAAAGATGCAAGAAGAGGACAGTTGGTACAGATTTGAGGAAGGCCACCACCTTCATCAAAGAGGGAGCCAGGCCTTTCGTAACCAAACAACCAAAGCCCAATCTGCTGCTAACAGGTAGGTCCTGGGAGATGAGGGTCGATGTGGGAAGGAGGCTGCAGTTCCCGGATGTGGTGAACACAACCCTACACCCAGACATTGTACTGTGGTCAACTGAAGACAGGAAAATAATTCTGGTTGAGCTGACTGTGCCGTGAGAGGAGGGATGGGGAGAGGCCCATGAGAGAAAGGCCTTGAAGTACCAGCCCTTACTGCAGGAGTGTAAAGACAAGGGATGGCAGGCATGGTTGTTCCCTGTGGAGATTGGCCACAGAGGTTTCCCAGCCAAATCAGCATGGCGGTTGTTGTCAGCTCTGGGCTTGGATGAAAGGAGCAAAATCAAGCAGCTCGTAGGATGGGGGAAGAGGCAGAACGAGCCTCTTGTTGGATTTGGAGTAGGCGAGAAGAGGAAAACTGGAAGCCAGGAGCAGACGGGCAGTGATTTGGCCACCATTGCCAGCCCACCAACTGGCGTGTCGTGGTTAAGGGTCGAAACACTCTTTGAAGGTTGGGAGCCACCTGATGACATCTGCTCCTGGCTGAAGGCTACGGTTACCTTATAAGGTATCTGGAGAATGCACCCTAACAGGTGTATGTAACAAGTATTCACTGAGTTCAGGTCCAGTTATTTATAAGAAAGAAAAAATGTCCTTTGAGTTGGGTTGGGTTTGGTTTGGCTATGTTTGGAGCAATTTCAATTTTAACTTTAAACCTGAGCGGAACTATGTTTTAAAGGGGTCCGATGGCATTAACCTATTGATAATGACAGCATTTCTCTGCAAGTAGAGAACTTATTTAATCAGGTCTGTTATCTCCAAACTTAACATCAATAGCTACAAAGCACATATCTATATCTGCATTGCCTTTTGCAGAGAAAAGTTTCAGAATGCTCCAATTCTGTCTTGTCTAAATGTTGTTCATGACCGCAGCTTCATTTACAACATAGAACATAGAACAGAAGTCAAGTCAAGTTTATTGTCATTCAACTATATACGTGTATATAACATGTACTTAGAAATGAGACAATGTTTCTCATTGTCTCATGTGTAAAGCACATAACACACATTAATTTACGAAGGTAAGGATACAATCTACAGATGAATCACTCATAATTAACAAATTAAGGTACACTAATATTAAATATTGTAAGCTATGGAATAGCTTAACCAGGGACACTTTGAATATGATGCGACAGGGAGTTCAGAGGCCTAATGACCAGGGGGAAGAAACTGCTTTCCATCCTGACCATTCTTGGTTTTTATGCATCAGAGTCTCCTGCCTGATGGTAGAAAGAGAGGATGATGGATGGATGGATGGATGGGTGGGATCATTAATAATACTAAGGGTCCTATGTACGCAACGCTCCTGATAAATGGCCCCGATGGATGGGAGGGAGACCTCTATGATCCTCTCAGCTGTTTGCACAGTACTTCATAGGGACTTCTGGTTTGATGCTCAGCTGCTCCCATACCAGATGGAGAGCCAACTTGTCAGGACGCTCTTAATGGTGTTTCTGTAAAACGCTATTAAGATGGTTGGGGGTGGGGTGGGAGGCCTTGCTTGCCTCAATCTTCTTAGAAGTGGAGGCACTGCTGTTCCTTCTCATTCAGGGAGGTGATATTAAAGACCAGGTGAGGTCATCCGTGATGTCAACACCCGGGAACTTTGTGCACTTAACTCTCTCTACAAAGGAGCCATGCATTCGCAGAGGGGGATGGTTTGTCTGCACCTTCCTGAAGTCCACAACAGGCCCTTTAGCCCACAATGTGCCAACCTTTTCACCCACTCTAAGATCATTCTAATGCTTCCTCCCCACATTCCCACACAGCCCTCCTTTTTTTCTTTTATTGTGTGCTTATCTAAGAGTCTCTTAAATGTCTTTAATGTATCTGCTTCCACCACCACTCTGGGCGGCACATTCCATGCATCCACCACACAGTGGACTTCTGATATCCACACCCCCCCCCCCATACTTCCTTCTAATTACCTGAGACTTATACCCTCTCGTTGAACATTGCTGCTTTGGGAGAAAGGCAGTCCAGTTATCTGTGTCTCCTATTTGTTTATAATAGTCTTTGAGAAGATGCTGTGAACAACAAGAAGCAATTGAAACACAACGTAATATCAATCAGG
The DNA here is from genome assembly GCF_963921235.1 of Mobula hypostoma. Lineage (NCBI taxonomy): Eukaryota > Metazoa > Chordata > Chondrichthyes > Myliobatiformes > Myliobatidae > Mobula > Mobula hypostoma. Next base: position 127,353,355 of record NC_086102.1, read on the forward strand.
GATGTGTTGAAAGTATTCTTGCACCTATCTCAGCTGGTAATCTTCATATTATTAGGCATAGGTATCCAGTTAAATTTTGCAGTTGGAACATTGGAAGCCTGTAGTCTGCACCAGTTTGATGGTTAGTAGGATAGCTAGAAGGTGATAAGTGGGTGGGAAAGGGAAAGGTAAAGGACTGGAGATGAGAGAATTTGAGCAGGGGAGAGTGTCCCTCCTCCTTCCCTTTCTCCTCTGGTCCACTCTCCTCTTCTATCAGATTCCTTCATCTCCAGCCCTTTACCTTTCCCACCCACCTGGCTTCACCCATCAGCTTCTAGAATCCTTCTTCCCCTCCCCCCCAACTTTTTATTCTGCTGTTTTCCCGCTTCTTTTCCAGTCCTGAAGAAGGGTCTCATCCCAAAGCGGCTGTTCATTTCCATGGATGCTGCCTGACCCTGCTGAGTTCCTCCAGAATCTTGTGAATGGTTGCTGTTATCACAAATGGTATTTTTGGAGTTATGCACAATATGACAGCAACAACCCTGATCAGACTGTGATCTGTATAATAATGCTGTGTCCTCTTTGTAGTGGTGACTGACAGTACAGAGATATATTCCCTTAATGGGACTTTAAAACGAATTTGCAGTTGGAGGCTGAAGTGACTTCTAAAATATTAAGTTTCAATTTTACTTGTAAGTTAAGTATCGTACCCCGACGAGATTTTTCTGAACCCCTATAACTTAGATCAATAATCATGAAATTGCTGGAAATATATCTTAGGGGTAGAATTTCCTTGCCTTTAGAAAAGCATGGATTTATTAGGATTTCTCAATATTGCTTTGTGTGGGAGGTCATGTTTTATAAATTTGGTTGTTTTTTGAGGAGGCGTCGAAGAAGATTGTTGAGGGAGGACAGTTGTTGGCTACATGAATTAAGAAGCATTTGGCAGGGTCTCATGTAGTTTGTTTAATTAGGGTAGAGTTAAAATATGTTGTGTATGGGACATCACTAATAAGTGGCCTTTTCAGGATGAAGAGAAAACAGTGATCAACTCAACTAAAGATCCAATCAAGGAAGCCAACCAGTTGGAACTGGGAGGTCCCCTCGAAATTCTGAGAGCTATTCTAGTCCAGGTATGGTATTAGGTATGGAATCTTTGCATATGCCTCAGCCTGGAGCAGCACACTGCTGCTCCTTCAAATTACTCAACCTTTAAATGTAATGATCCAAAATATGGCCAAGTGAAATGGTGTTTTTCAAGGAAAGCATAACATTTTGTTGGCTAACTTGATCTTGGCTTCTGGAAGATGTGCTTTGTTGCAATTCTCTCAAATATTGTGTTAAATACTGTATGCTAACATCTTTGAATACGAGCCAACTGGGAATTTTTAGCAGACAAAATGTCATTACAGCTTCTGGCTCTGTACTTGAAAAGAGTCGCTTGAATGCACTGCTGTTCCCTACCCTGTACCTGCTAAGAACCCTGCTAACTAGGGTAACTAGGTTTACTTTGCTGTAGCCCTGGCAATGTACCAAAATTATAAATTACATTCTTGAAATAAAATTCAACGTTTTCTTACTCCATTCTCCCATCTGTTCACTTAGATAGGACCCGATGGCATACTGGTTGACCAGCTGGGCCAGAAATTACTGGAGAAGGTCGGTGTTGCATGGAACAAAAAGTATCGCAAGCAGTGTGGGTCTATAAGAAAGGTAGGAAACTGCAGTGCGATTACGAGAATAATGAAAATTGAATGGTGCACCAAGTTGTTTTCCCAGTAAATGGTTTGCACTGTATTACTACTTTTCATTGTTGGGGGTCTGTAACTGCTGGTGAAGCTGTTTTACAAGAGAGTTGCATATTTATTTATGATTATTTCCAATTATGAGCTATATTATTATGCTGTTTTGTTATAGTGCTCTTGGTCCTGGACTCCCAATTACTCACAAGTATATACACTTGTATTTTCTTTAAAAAAAAAATTGCATTGCTGTAGTACCATGTGAGAATCCTGGTGCTCCCACTGCTGCATGGCTCCTTACGGAGTGGGTTGCCAAGGCAATATACAGAAGCTGCTTGTGAGTACTGACGTTGATCAGGTTAGGATAAGCAGGGCGATTGTTTATAAATCCCACCCCAATCCTAAACTTTCCCTTTTCACTTCCTGTTGAATGTAATGAGATTGCTGTCTTCCCTTCTGTTTGCTTGGCTGCAAGGCTGTCCGTAGCCTGGAGATTTCTATGTAGCACATTCAAACGTGGTTGCTGGCCATTGAGCTTCTTGCTATAGAGAGGTTTCCTTACTGGAGTGAGCCATGCATCCAAGCAAAGACAGGCAGAAATAGCCTCAACCATCATATCCAACAGGAGGTGACGAGAGAAACACATGGGACAGCCATGACAATACCTGAGAATGCTTGCATTTTTTATGCCAGCCACAATGGAGTCTTAAGTCCTGCATCTTAGCACTGAATGGCTGCACCACTCTTCTTGGGCTGCCCAACACCAGTTGTCAAAACAGCACTCAGCAAAATACCAGAGAATGCTGAATATTGTCTTTGACCTCACCAGTATTTACCTGGGGGCAAACTTGTGGCTTATATGTCCACCACAGTCGCTCAGTAATTGTTTCTGAACATGGCAATGACATTGAATCCTTTAATTTGTTTGCTTTGCTATGTAATCACTATGAGGAGGTTGCTGGTGTTTGGTAACTGGTCAATATCAGCATCTAATTCATTTACAAAGCATAAACTGGAAGGAGCTTTTCTTGAACATGTAACAACTGCTATTCCCTGACTGGGCTTAAACCAGTTGTAAATATCAGTCAGTGCCAGTCTTCTTCCTTTAGGCATTACAGCTATATTCTTGTGCTGTTCTGTTTGATGGAGGGTTCTATTATAATCTTTCCCCTTTTATTTCAGTTTCTGGAGAGGCATCCTGATGTGTTTCTGCTAAAAGCAAATGGAACAAGGGTTGCGCTAAAACCGACTGATCACGGTTGCCCAGGGCAACAGCTCCATAAATCCAATAAAGTCAGAAAGGCACAAACAGGAAATACCACAGCCATCAGTGAGCAAGGGATTGATGCAGGGAGAACGCAGTCCATCACATCTACTTTTGAAGAACATTGGTTCGATTTTGATGATTCCCAAGTGCGACCTATCCGTGAGAAAGACATTGAGAAGCAATTTCAGGGCAAGGAGTGTGCGTACATGTTGTTTTACAGAAAATCTCGACTGCAGCGACCAGAACAGGGTACAGTATATTGTAGATTATACTTTAGAATATCTCAATTGACCAGTGATTCTTCATTAGACAAAAATTCTGCTGTATCATCATTGGCTGTAATAGAGTCATAGAGCACTACAACACAGAAACAGGCCCTTTGGCCTTCCAGCCTGTGCCGACCTTTATTTTTAAGCTCTGAATAGTGGCCAATCGGCACTTGGGATTGATTAGCAAGAATAAATTCAAGGAAGACGGGCAAGCTCAGTGGTCATCATTGGAGCGGACAGAGTTAGAGTGGTGAGGCTTCAGCTCTTCGAGGCTTCAGTCAGAGAAAACAAAAAAGAAAAGCTCCAGGTAGAGTTTTTTTTTCCTTCCCTTCTTTACATCTGTTCAGTTAGGACAGTAGAGATGCCAAGAAGAAAGTGGAATGCTCATCTTATGGGATGTGGGAAGGCAGGGAGACTTCCAGTGTTCCTGACGACTATAACTGCAAGAAGTTCATCCAGCTGCAGCTTCTAACGATCTGTGTTAAGGAGTTGGAGTTGGAGCTGGAACTGGATGAACTCCAGATCTCTCGGAAAGAGTCCTCAGCATTCTTAAGTGTGAGAATGAACAGCCAGTAGTCACGGTCCATGTAGGTACCAATGACGGACAAGTTGAGTCATGAAGTTTTGCATATGGAGTTCAGGGAGTTGGGTGTTAAATTAAAGGGTAGGACCTCCAGGTTTGTGATCTTAGGATTGCTTCCCCTGCCACATGCTAGTGAGGCAGAACTAGGAACATTATACAGTTTAACACGTGGCTAAGGAATTGGTGTAGGAGGAAGGGCATAAGATTTTTGGATCATTGGGCTCTCTTCCAGGGAAGGTCGGACCTGTACGGGAAGGACTATTTGTACCTGAACTGGAGGGAGACTAATATCCTTGTGGGAAGTTGTGTTAATGCTGTATGTGGAGTTTAAACTAGAGTTGCAGGGGGATGGGAACCCGAGTGCTAGAACAGTTAGTGGAGAGGTTGTGGAGACAGATCTTGGTAAGATCTCAGACAAAGTCAGGAATCAAAAGGTTGAGCATGGTGCAACTAGTGTCCTGAGCTGCGTATATTTTAATGCATAAAGTATCGTAGGATAGGTGGATGAGCTCAGGGCATGTATCAACACTTGGAATTATGACATTATAGCCCATTGGTAAGACTTCGTTGCAGGAGGGACAGGACTGGCAGCTCAATATTCCGATGTTCCATTGTTTTAGACATGACAGAGTGGGAGTGATTAAAGGAAGAGAGGTGGTGTTACTAGTCAGGGAGACGTCAGAACAGACTGGAGAACTAGACTAGTGAGCCGTGATGGGTGGAACTGAGAATTAAGAAAGGTATGACCACATTAATGGGGCTAAACTACAGACCACCTAACAATCCATGGGATTTAGAGAAAAAAATTTGTAAAGAGATCGCAGACTGTTGCAAGAAACATAAGGTTGTTATAGTAGGTTATTTTAACTTTCCATATATTGACTGGGAATCCCATACTGTAAAAGGACTAGATGGATAGAGTTTGTCAAATGTTTTCAGGAAAATTTCCTTCATCAGTACATAGAAGTCCCAGCGAGAGAGCATGTGGTACTGGATCTTCTGTTAGGGAATGAGGGGGAAGGTGACACAAGTTTGTGTAGGGGAATACTTTACATCCAGTCAACACACACAAAATGCTGGAGAAACTCAGCAGGCCATGCAGCATCTATAGAAAAGAGGAAGCAGTGGATGTTTCATGCTGAGACCATTCATCAGGACTGGAAACGAAGACGAGAAATCAGAGTAAGAAGGTGGGAGGAGGGGAGGAAGAAGTACAAGGTAGTAGGTAATAGGTGAAACCAGGAGCAGGGGAGAGGGCAAGTAAAGAACTGGGAAGTTGATTGGTGAAAGAAATGAAGGGCTAGAGAAGGTGGAATGTGATAGGAAAGGATAGACCATGGTAGAAAGGGAATGGGAGGAGCACCAAAAATAGGTGATGGGCAGATAAGGTGAGAGGGAAAAGGGAATGGAGAACAGTGAAGGAGAGGGAAGCGGGGCAATTATCGGAAGTTTGAGAAATCATGGTATCAGGTTGGAGGCCACCCAGGCAATACATGGTGTTGCTCCTTCAGCTTGAGTTGGCTTCATCATGGGCAGAAGAGGAGGCAGTGGCCTGACATGTCAGAATGAGAATGGGAAGTACGATTGAAATGGGTGGCCATTGGGACTTCCTGCTTTTTCTGGCGGACAGAGCACAGGTGCTCGATGAAGCAGTTTCCCTATCTACATTAGGTCTCACTGATATATAGGAGGCCACACTGGGAGCACCAGATCCAGTAGATGACCCCAACAGGCACACAGGTGAAGTGTCGCCTCATCTGGAAGGACTGTTTAGGGCCCTGTATGGTAATGAGGGAGGAGGGGTTTGGGGCAAGTGTGGCACTTGTTCCACTTGAAAGGATAAGTACCAGGAGGAAGATTCAGTAGGGATGGATGAATGGACAAGGGAGTCGCATAGGGAGTAATCCCTGCGGAAAGTGAGTGAGCGTGAAAGATGTGCTTGGTGGTGGTGTCCAGTTGGAGGTGGCTCCAGTGCATCTAGTGACCATAGTGCCATTAGTTTCAAAGCAAATATGCAAAAAGATAGGTCGGGTCCACGGATTGAGATTTTAACTTGGAGAAAGGCCAATTTTGATGGTATCAGGAGTGATCTGGCAAGTGTGTATTGGGATGGGCTGCTTTTTGGGCAAAGATGTACCTGGTTAATGGGAGGCATTCAAAAACAAAATTTTGGGAGTGCAAAGTTTGTATATGCCTGTCAGAATAAGAGCTAAAGATAACAACTTTGGAAACTTTGGTTTTCAAGAGGTATTGACTGCCTGGTTAAGAAATAAAAAGTGGTGCATATAATATATAGGTACTTATAGAATATACAGAATGCAAGAGAACACTTAAGAAAGGAATCAGGAAGACTCAAAGAAGGCATGAAGTTGCTCTAGCAGACAAGGTGAGCGAGAATACTAAGGGATTCTACGGATGTGTTAAAAGCAAAAGGATTGAAAGGGAAATAATTGGTCCTCTGGAAGACCAGAATGGTCATCAAAGTGTGGAGTAAAAACAGATGGGGAAGATCTGAAATGAATTCTTTGTATCTGCATTTACTCAGGAGATGGATACAGAGTCTATAGAAGTGAGGTAAAGCAGCATCAACTTTATGGAGCCTTTACAGATTACAGAGAAAGAGGTGTTTCTACCCTAAGGCAAATCAGGGTGGATAAATCCCCAGCGCCTGACAAGATGTTCCCTTGGGCCCTCTGGGAGGCAAGTCCAGAAATTGCCGGGGTCCTAGCAAAGATATTTAAATCATACTTAGCGACTGCGGAGATACCAAAGGACTGGAGGATAGCCAATGTTGTTCTGCTGTTGTAAAAAGGCTCTAAAAGTACACCAGGAAATTAACTGTCCAGCTCTTGGCTCCATCCCTCCCCTTCCTGTCTTCTCCTATCATTTTGGATCTCCCCCTCCCCCTCCCACTTTAAAATCTCTTACTAGCTCTTCTTTCAGTTAGTCCTGACGAAAGGTCTCGGCCCGAAACGTCAACTGTATCTCTTCCTATAGATGCTGCCTGGCCTGCTGCGTTCACCAGCAACTTTTTTGTTTGTTGCTTGAAATTCCAGCATCTGCAGATTTCCTCGTGTCCAGGAAATTATAGGTCGGTGAATCTGACATCAGTTGTGGGAAAGTTATTGGAAGGTATTCTAACAGACTGGATATACAAGTATAAATATAAATATTTGGAAAGACATGGACTGATTAAGGATAGTCAGCATGGCTTCGTAAGTGGTAGGTTGGGTCTAAGCAATCTGAGGAAGATATCAGGAAAGTGGATGAAAGCAAGACAGTATCTACATGGACTTTAGTAAGCCATTGACAAGGTCCTGTATGGGAGGCTGGTCAAGAAGATTCAGTTGCTTGGCATTCAGGATGAGGTAGCAAATTAGATTAGACAGTGGCTTTGTGGGAGAAACAAGGAAGTGGAAGTAGAGGGTTGCCTCTCTGACTGGAGGTCTGTGACTATTGGTGTACCGCAGGAATCAGTGTTGGGCCCTTTGTTGTTTGTCATCTATATCAATGATCTGATGATGCAGTAAACTGGATCAGCAAATTTGTGGATGACACCATGATTGAGGGTGTAGTGGGCAAAGAGGAAGACCATCAGGGCTTGCAGAGTGATCTGCATCAGCTAGTAAAATGGACTGAAAAATTGCAGATGGAACTTAATGCAGACAAGTGCGAGGTTTTTCACTTCGGTAGGACCAACCAGGATAGGTCTTACACAGTGAGCTGTAGGGCACTGAGGAGTGTGGTGGAACAAAGGGATCTGGAAATACAGGTCCATAATTTGTTGAACGTGGTCTCACAAGTAGATAGGGTCATAAGGAAAGCTTTTGATACATTAGCCTTCATAAATCAATGTATTGGGTGCAGGAGATGAGATGTTAGTACCTTTAAGAAGTATTCACCCCCCTTGGAACATTTCATGTTTTATTGTTTTACAACATTGAATCACAGTGGAGTTAATTTGGCTTTTTTGACACCGACCTATAGAAAAAGACTCTTTTCATGGCAAGGTGAAAACTGATCTCAACAAAGTGATCTAAATTAATTACATATATAAAACAAAATAATTGATTGCATTAATGTTCAACCTCTTCAAATCAGTATTTAGTAGATGTATCCTTGGCTGCAATTACAGCCTTAAGTCTGTGTGGATAGGTCTCTATCAGCTTTGCACATCTGGACACTGCAATTTTTCCCCATTCTTCTTTACAAAATTGCCCAGGCTCTGTCAGATTGCATGGGGATTGTGAGTGAACAGCCCTTGAGTTGTTGAAAAACAAATCTTCTCCCAAGTTGCAGGTCTCTCGTAGACTGCATCAAGTTTTTCTCCAGGATTTCCCTGTATTTTGCTGCATTCATTTTACCCTCTACCTTCACAAGCCTTCCAGGGCCTGCTGCAGTGAAGCATCCCCACAGCATAATGTAGCCACCACCATGCTTCATGGTAGGGATGATGTGTTTTAGATGATGTGTGGTGCTTGGCTTATGCCAAACATAGCGTTTAGTCTGATGGCTAAAAAGCTCAATTTTGGTTTAATCAGACCATATAATCTTCTTCCCACTGACTTCAGAGTCTCCTACATACCTTCTGGCAAACTCTAGCTGAGATTTCATGTGAGTTGTTTTCAATAGTGGCTTTCTCTTTACCACTCTCCCATTAAGCTGTGACCGGTGAAGCACCCAGGCAACAGTTCTTGTTTGTGCAGTCTCTCCCAACTCAGCCACTGAAGCTTGTAACTTCTCCAGAGTTGTCATAGGTCTCTTATTGGCCTCCCTCACTAGTCCCCATCTTGCACTAGTTACTCAATTAGGCAGATGTACAGCTGTGCAATATTCTTTCCATTTCTTGATGATTGACTGAACTGTATTCCAAGGGATATTCAGTGACTTGGAAATTTTTTTGTATCCATTTTCCTGACGTGCTTTTCAATAACTTTTTTACAGAGTTGCTTGGAGTGTTCTTTTGTCTTGATGGTGTAGTTTTTGCCAGGATACTGACTCACCAGCAGTTGCACCCTCCGGATACGGGTGTATTTTTTACTAAAATCAATTGAACCACCTTGACTACACACAAGTCTCCAAAAACAGTTCTCCATTTAACTAATTATATGACTTCTAAAACCAATTTGACTCCACCAGTGATGATTTAGTGTATCATATTAAAGGAGGGGGTGAGTGTGAATACTTATCCAATCAATTATTTTGTTTTATATTTGTAATTAATTTAGATCACTTTTTAGAAATCTGTTTTCACTTTGACACAAGTCTTTTTCTGTTGATTAGTGTCAAATAAGCCAAATTAAATCCATTGTGTTTCAATGTTGTAAAACAATAAAACATGAAAACTTCTGAAGTAGGTGAATACTTTTTATAGGCAGTGTATTTTGAAGATGTATAAGATGAGGTGAGGCCTAATTTGGAGTATTGTGTGCAGTTATGGTCACCTACCTGCAGGAAAGAGACAGAGAAAATTTTCAAGGATGTTGCCATGTCTGGAGGACCTGAGTTACTAAGGAAAGATTAAATACATTAGAAGTATATTCTTTCGAATGTTGAAGATTGAGAGGAGATTTGATGGGTGTTTATGAGGGTGTAATGTTGTATCAGGTTCATGGGTCTGGCAAGTGAGACCAGGAAATGCATTGACTTCGAATAGGTATGTTAATGACTTGTTTATAAACAGTAAAAACTTGGCCACATATTCATGCTCCCCAAGTTACAGACACTACAAAGCTGAATACTCAACAAACGTGCTTAGTTAAAAGTGCGCACAGAACATACCTTCCTAATAATCAGATACATTATTGCCTAAACAAAGGAAGAAGAGAGCAAACCCTTCCATCTACTATTTTATATACCAAGGATATTTGAAAATGGACACTAGCCAGCTATCCAGTGGGAAAATCAGCTGCAGTTTCTAAACTAGCCAGTCACCACAGAAGTTTCTTTCAACAATCAGAATAAGGCATGCCTTCACAGGACAGAGGCAAAGTTTGCAAAAACATCAAAGGCCTCAAGATACACCAAACCAGGTCCAGTTGTGGAACAAATGTGACTCAAGTGCAATGCACGGACTCAACATTCAATGAGACGATGGTGAGCTCCAGCCAGGAAGCACCCCACAGATCAGCAGGTCTCTCCACACCTGACCCGCCCCTGTGCCAGAGAAGAGACCAAGTGAGTGTCCCCTGTGGCACCCTAATCCATTCATCAAGGAAAGTGAGGTTCAGATGGCCTGGATCATCAGATAATGTATCTTGGAAGCAGTTCGATGACCTGGATTGCATTTTGGAACCTACACTGGCAGTGATTCCCTCACAGCCATTGTATTCAACTTTGTTAAAGAGCGATTCAGCCCAATGGAGAAGAAGGGGGATCTTAAACCTTCATTTCAACCAAACAGGAGGGTAAAGGAGATTCGCCACCTGAGAAGTGAGATAAAGACCCTGAACAAACAGTTCAAAAACAGTTCACCTGATGGAAAAGAAGGTGTCAAAGATCTAACCAGCGAACTGCAGGAACAGGTGAAGCAGCTGCAAAAGCGAAGAAGGGAGAAAGAGAGAAGGAGAGCACTGTTTGTTAAAAACCCATTCAGGTTCACCAGGTCTCTTCTCAGCCAGCAAAAATCTGGCACCCTAACCAGCTCAAAGCAGGAGGTGGATGAATTTCTGTGGGAATCACACAGTGATCCCTGTAGGAATCAGGAACTAGAATTCAATCCAGAAGTCTCCTAACCAAGAATCCCAGCAACTGAGCTGAATATGGTGGAGCTCACATTGCAGGAGGTTCAGAATATCATCAAAAGAGTGAAGTCATATGCCACCCCAGGACCAAATGGTATACCCTACAAGGTATATAAGAAATGCCCATAGCTCCTCCAGAGGTTTTGGAAGATAATGAGGAAGATTGGGACCAGAGGTGCTATTCCACCAATCTGGAAATAGCTGAAGGATGCTTTGTTCCCAAGGAAGATGATCCCTCTACAATCACCCAGTTTAGGACAATCTCCCTCCTTGGTGTGGAGTAGTTGTCCTAAAGAACTTCTTCTTAGTGGTTCTCCATTAAGTAAGAAGTCAGCCATATCAACATATCCATCCAGAAAGGTGGCACCCCGGGTTGTTCTGGATGCCTTGAACACATCACTATAATCAGCCAATTGATCCACAAGGCCAGGCAGAAAAAAAGGCAATCCAACAGAATAAGGCACACCCTCACAGTACAGAGGGGTATAAATAGGGTAAATGCAAGAGGGCGTTTTCTACTGAACTACAACCAGAGATCATGGTTAAGAGTGAAAGGTGAGAAGTTTAAGGGCAACATGAGGGGAAAACTTCACTCACAAGGTCGTGAGTGTTTGGAATGAGCTGTCAGCACAAGTGTTGCGTGTGAATTCGATTTCAACATTTAAGAGAAGTTTGGATAGGTCCATGGATTGTAGGGGTATGGAGGACTTTGGTCCAGGTGCAGGTCGACAGGAGTAGGCAGTTTAAAAGGTTTTGGCATGGACTAATGGACTGAAGTGCCTGTTTCTGTGCTGTACTTCGTTATGACTCTAACTTAATGACCTGTTTTTCTGCTTAGTCTCATCTAGCCACACCTGGGCCATAGCCCTCCATACCTATCCTATTCACATACCTATTGAAGCTTCTCTTAGAGGTTGCAAATAAATCCTCATCCACCACCTCTGCCAGCAGCCTCTTCTACACTCAGATCACCCTCTGAATGAAGACATTTCCCTCTCAGGTTCCTTTTAAATATCCCACCTTTCATCCTAAATCTCTAGTTCTAGTCTGACCCAATCTGATGGGGAAAAACCTGCATGTATTTGCCCTAAATATACTCCTCATAATTTTGTATATCTTTATAAGATCTCTTCACATTCTCCTATACTCCAAGAAATAAAGTCCTAAGCTATTTAATTTTTCCCTATAACTCAGGTCCACCAGTCCTGGCAACATCCTTGCAAATTCTCTGTGCACTTTTTCAAGCTTATTGTCCTGATGATCTATTTTAGGTTTGTCAAGGGTCTTGTTGTTTTATGCTACCTATGAGCTCCTAGCATCTGTTCACCCAGCCTAAATCAACCCAGCTGAAGATGGGGCTGAATGGTCAGGTTCTCTGTGGGGTTAAAGTTGCGTTGCTGGTTTTAAATGTTCAGAAATATGTCAGCTCCCACTGGCAGTTGTAATGTGCTAACCAAGTTTGATAAGTCTGCATATCTGTTGATGGATTAAAGAATTGAATTTTACATGCAACCTAACTGAATGATTTACTTGCACTGTAGTTCAAACTTCGAGTTGTTTCAGATTATCTAACAGTGTAAAATTGGATGTAAACAAGAAATATAATCAGTGATCTGTCCTGTTACACAGCAGATTCTAAGCTGTTATAACTCCAGCATTAATTACTTCTGCATACATTTTGCCATCCTTGTGCTTTATTCGGCTAACTTGTGCTTAGTTTTAGTGGGATATGTTCATATGTGAAAATGTATTCTCAAAATTAATAAATCATAAACTTTACGGAAAGTTAGTATTTATTTACAGCTTGATTGTGGGTAAAGTATTTATCAAACCCTGTGATATCTTGCTATTTAATAGTAGAACTATTAATATCCATCTGATTTTCATTGAACAACATCAACATCTGTGTAGTGTTTGTTTATCATTTGGTTAATGGAAAATATGGTCTTTAGATAGTAATCAGTGTAATGTTGCATCTGATAATTCAAAAATGAAAAGATATTTTGACAACATGCAATGTAACAGTAATCACCTTCATTGTAATTATCTTGACCCTCAAATGTTTATGCTAATTCTCCATTAAGTTGCCTGAGTAGAGAAGACAGCCATTCACCTGAAGCATTAATTACTTTCTCTTTTGCAAATCAACACCAAGCATTCTTCTTTATGATAATTGTATTTAAGACACTAAATGTTTGGTTTTAAGGGAAGACATTATAATCAAGTTCAAGATACAGGGCTGTGGATAGATCGAAGAATGGTACAGAGAATTTATCGTAACATGATTTAGTAGCTTTAGAACAGATGACAATTAACCTCCATTTGTGTTGTAAATTGTATAACCTTAGTCACAGCAGCAATGGAAGGGTTGAATGTACTGCTACTGGCTTTTATTAGACTGCGCTGAAATTATATGAACTTTTTTGTTCCTTTGGTAAAACATTGTTTGTTTCATTTGTTTCCATAGCTAGAGGAAATTCAAGGTATAAAGTACCAGCCAACTTGGAGGAGGAGATGGCCAGCTTAGATGCCAGTCTTCAGAAACAAAGGTAATTTCCGTAACACAATTAACAAAATTTGTTCTAAGAGATGACCGTTTGGCATTGTGTGTTTTATATTAGAAGCAATCCAAGAAATGTCAAGAATCAATGATTACAATAGGGATCATTTCAGGAGCCAAAAAAGGTCCAGATGTATGACAAGGCAGAGGGCAGAAAAAAAGCACTGTAAGAGAAATAATGAAGGGGTCCACAGCCTCGAGGTGCCAATAAGCTCAGAATTAAAATAGTGAATTGAACCTTTATATAGTTTGAGTAAAGTGTAGCAAACACATTTCATAACATGGGATATGTTCAAACTAAAGTTAACTATGCTCACACACTTTGCCAGCAAGTCCCTCCTAAAACAGATTTCAGTCATTAGTGAAAGCTTAATGTTCGTGGATGTAGACTAATGTCCTATTTATAGTTTTGTATGTGTGATTTTAAAAAAACCTGAAATTAGTAAAATAATTATGTTGGTTTTATTAGTGATGCTTTACACACTGCTCTTTAGTAGAATCTTGGTAATTAAGATGTTGGAAAAGATTTGTAGCTGGGTTGAGAATGTTGTTGTTGAGTAGCTCGCCAAGCTGGCTCGTTAGCTTGCAGACGTTTCATTACCCAGCTAGGCAACGTCACCAGTGCAACTTCAAATGACATGTTGGTAAATGTTCGTCTTTTATGTGTCCTATGATTAGTCCGTGTGTGTGTGTGTGTGTGTATGGGTATATGTGCCATTTCTATTGGTTACCGATTATGTGATCCGCGATTGGTTTGTTAAAATCCAAGCTACTCAACAACAACAGAATCTTGGTATATTTATCAAATCATTTAACTATAGTTTAAAAACATTTGCTTTGATTCTGTTGAAATCCACTTGCGGCCCTCAAATGATTAACCAATTTGAATGTTTTGGTTGCTAATTGGTTGAAAGCATTGCAATTTAGCCTTTCTTTAGAAAATGAACTGTATTATAATCACAGTAGAATTGTTAATTTTTCAGGTTCTATTTCAAGGGCCACGGATATTTCACAGGTCATTAGAAAATTATTTTTACTTTTTGCTGAAATAGTAGCTTGCTGTCACATTTTGTTAGAAGACAGAAAAATTGTATTTAGGGTTGAGTTACCTATTTTAAAGTATGTTAGTCACTGATTCTTCCCAAGATTTGATACCTGTTTATTGCCTCCTTGTTTATTGAGTTCCATTTTTGACTTCAAATGTGAGGTAAAATTGGGGAGGGAGGAAATTCATTCCAGAGTAAATTGAGCCATTGGTGTTGTTATTTATTTCAAAATCTCCTTGAAATGAAGAAAATTAATGTAGAATTAAAGAAAAACTGCTGTTTTATTAATAAACATAAAGGATTTAAATTATTTTCAGTTCCTTTTGACTGAGATAGCTATATCCACCTTCAAATGGTGATGGATATCTTAGCTTTGGATATAATTGTGACTAAGCAGTTAACATTCTGGAATTATTTCTCAGCAGTATTTGTTATATGGGCTGAGTTTATCACTTTGTAAAGTTGTCTGTAATGCCTACACCCATCAACCTGCACCGGGACCATAGCCCTCCGTACCCCTAACTTCCTTTAAGTGTTGAAATCAAACTTGCATGCACCACTTGCACTGGCAACTCATTCCATACCCTCACAACCCTCTGAGAGAAGTCCCTTAAACTTTTCACCTTTCATCCTTAACTCATGACCTCTAGTTGTAGTCCCACCAAACCTCAGTGGAAAAAGCCTGTTTGCACTTATCCTATCTATACCCCTCATAATTTTGTATACTTTTATCAAATCTCCTCTCAGTCTTCTATGTGCCAAGGAATAAAGTCCTAATCTATTCAATCCTTCTATATAACTTAGGTCCTCTGGACCTGGCAACATCCTTGTGAACTTTCTGTGTTCTTTCAACCTTATTAACATCTTTCCTGTAGGTTAGCGACCAAAACTACACATGATATTCCAAATTAGGCTTCACCAACGTCTTATAAAACATCAACATAACATCCTATCTCCTGTAGTCAGCAATTTGAATTATGAAGGCTTATCTACCTATGCTACCACTTGCAATGAATTATGGATGTGCATTCACAAATCCCATTGTTCTACCACACTCCTTAGTACCTTACCATTCACTGTGTAAGACCTACCCTGGTTCTACAGAAGTGCAACACCTCGCACTTGTCTGCATTAAATTCCATATGCTATCTTGCAGTCCATTTTTACAGCTGGTCCAGATCCTGCTATAAGCCATAATAGTCTTCCTTGCTGTCCATTACTCCCAGTCTTGGTGTCATCTGCAAATTTGACACCACATTACCCACATAATCAACCAGATTATTGAAATAGATGACAAAGAACAACACAGATCCCTGTGGCACTCCACTAGTCAAAGGCCCCCAGTTGGAGAGGCAACCACCTACTACGACCCTCTGGCTTCCCCCATAAAACCAATGTCTAATCCAGATTACTACCTCATCTTGAATACTAAGTGACTGAACCTTTTTGACCAACTTCCCATGCAGGACCTTGTCATGCCTTGCTGATGTCCATGTAGACAACATCCATTGCCTTGCCTTTATCAATGTTTCTGGTAATTTCCTCAAAAAAAACTTAAGATTGGTTGGACACGACCACATACAAAGCCATGCTGACTCTCCTTAATCAATCCATGCCTATCCAAATACTCATTTTGTTACGAGAATACACATAAAATTAAGATGTTTGCTGGCCTGGGCTAGCATCAGTGGCATCAGCAGTTGGTCTGCCACCTGCCCTCAGGGGAAGGAGAGATAAGGAACAATGGAGCAGCGTCTGGAGATGTGTAATGAAGGGATGTGGGAGGGAGAGCTGTCTGGAGCGGCTCCCCCCTTTGAACCCTGAACTGTTTGAAGTGATGGACAGGCGATACCCCAGCAGGGGGATAAAAAGGGACAGGTTCGCTAAGACGGGACACACGCCACCCGAGGTAACGAGACCCTGGAAGCGGTGCGCCTCTCACGAGTGGGTGAGAAGTATCAGACAACGACAAGGGTGGAAAGGTACGATCAGCGGGAACCCGGTGTGTGTCCGCCCTTGCCTGGGTGCCGGGTTCACTGCAGAGGATCGACCGCATCTGGAGGAGGGGTCACAGTCGGTGACCTCAGGTGACATCACCAAGGACCCGCCCAAAAGTTGCTTGTGAGCAATCTCGCTGATCTGTGAGTGAAGCTGTGCTGAATGATGAGTTGTTCTTGTTCTCTCTGTCTCTCTTCCCCCACCTTGTCCATCGCCATGGCAACGATTACTGCGAACTGAACTACTAACTGGACTGAACTTTGAGTCATTTTGAAATTGGTCATTTACCCCTAGACAACGATAGAGCTTGATTGATGCTGTTATCTTAATTCTGTGCACATGTGTGTTTATCATCACTGAACTGTTGCATTTATTATCCTTTCGATTACTGTGTTGCTTGTTTCTTTAATAAAACTTTCTTAGTTCTAGTACTCCAGACTCCAACTGAGTGATCCATTTCTGCTGGTTTGGCAACCCAGTTACGGGGTACGTAACAATTTATACGGTCCCTCAGAATATCTCCCAATAACTTTCCCACCACTGATTTCAGGCTCACAGGTTCATAATTTCATCTTTCAGGGTATAATTATTTATATCCCTGAAGATGAATTCGAATTGTTGGGCTAAATATCAAACATGAGTATGTTCAAATCAAACAAAATGTGCTACTTCCTTCTCCTTTATATTGACATTCCTAGGTTTTTGGTAGAAAAAAAATACACTTGCTGTTTGATTGTCTTTATAAACTATGCTTGATAAATTTCTGCTTGCTAACTCACATTTCCTTATTTTTATGGGACTAGTTGCTCCTTAGTACATAACTTAGAGCAATATCATCTTCAAGTCCAAACTGTATCAAAGTAATCTGAGACTTTGCTCTGAATGGCTAAATCAATTAATTTTAAATTTGTTCAACTACTGGACAGAACATCTTTTATACTTAATATATGGCTCAATATCACTGATGTTAGAACTTGCTTTCAAGTGCTAAATAATATTTATATTGATAGTTTAGTCTACTTAATTTCCACAAAAGAAATTCTTGTTTAAAATTAAGTTTGCATTAGAACAAGTCGCAGGAGTAGGCTATATAACACGAGCTTGCCCCACATTTCTGTAAAATCATGGCTGTTCTCATGGCTTGTACATTTATGATCTTTATTCTCAATTGTTCTAACTCCCTTAGTGTTAAAGTCTACCAGTTTTAACTTGAATCAATTTGATGGCTAAACCTCTGTAGATCTTGAGGTAGCAAATTCCAAAAACTTACACTTGACTGGCAGACCACAGTTTGTGCATCTTCAGAGCAGTGTGTCAGACATGGCTATAAGCAGCAATGGACTGTATTGGCTCCCTTCCTGTTTACCCTGTACACCTCGGATTTTAGATACACACTGAG
This sequence comes from Mobula hypostoma, assembly GCF_963921235.1. NCBI lineage: Eukaryota > Metazoa > Chordata > Chondrichthyes > Myliobatiformes > Myliobatidae > Mobula > Mobula hypostoma. The sequence continues at coordinate 127,370,941 of NC_086102.1, forward strand.
CCACGTCATCTGCAGACTCAGCAATAGTTGGGTATATAAAGGAAGGATGGGAGGATGAATACTGGGCCCTAGTGGAGGACTTTGTCAAATGCTGCAAGCTGAATCATCTGCAGCTCAACATCAGTTGGACAAAGGAGATGGTGAAGGGCTTTTGGAAGACTAAGCCTGCACTGCTTCCTGTTACTATTGATCGTGAGGACATGGATATGGTGAGAACCTACAGGTCCCTGGGGGTGCACTTGGATGATAGGCTTGAGTGGAGCACCAACACAGAGGCTGTGTACAGGAAGGGCCAGAGTTGCCTCTACTTCCTGTGGAGACTGAGGTCCCTTGGAGTATGGAGGCTTCTCCTTTACGTGTTCTACCAGTCCATTGTCACCAGTACAATCTTCTATGCAGTGGCGTGCTGGGGCAATGGCATCAACACAGGTGATGCCAACAGGCTCAATAAACTGTTTCGAAAGGCTGGCTGTGTTACAGGAGACAAACAGGACTCACTGGAGGTTGTGATAGAACAAAGGACCTTACGAAAAATGCTGGCAATTATGAACAATGTTTCTCACCCTCTGCATGCCACCGCGGCTGAACAGAGGAGCGCTTATGGTAATAGACTAAGACAACTGCGCTGTTCCGAAGAGTGCTATATGAGGTCATTCTTACCCTCGGCCATTAAACTCTACATTGAGTCAACTTGTAGCTGGGCATGTGATGACCCCCTCCTATTAGACTGTTTGAGGTAACTTATTTTTTATTCCTCCTTACTTTTCTAATATTTGTTTATCTGTGTACTTGTAATGCTACAGTGTACTGTAATTTCCTTTGGGATCAATAAAGTATCATCTATCTATTTACCTTAGTGTAAAGAAAAGTTTCTCCTTCTCTTTCCTACTTGGTTGTTCCTTTATCCTTAGGCTTTGCCTCCATTCCCAGGTTCTCCATGTTGCAGAATCACCCAAGATTGCTGGATTTTGTATGTCATCCACATCACTTTGTTCTTAAATACTTTGTTTTGCCACTTTTAACATAAATAATCTTGTTCAAAAAGGAAATGAATTTATTTATCCATTCCTTCCTCTAGTTACTGTCTGGCCTTCAGGATTTTAGTTTTGCTAACAATGTATTTGACTTGACCATTCAATGCTGGTACTTTGGTTTATTTGTAGATCAAGCAAGAATGAACAATCTAGTTCTTAATGTGTGGCACTTTGTTCCTTTGTATAAAATAGATTCAATATGGTTCAAAACAATTTTGACAGGAAGTGATTTATAAAGCAAAACTATCCCATCACTATTTACTTTCTATTTTTTTTTTAAAAAAGCTGTAATAGTTATTTATGCTGTTTCAAATCCAGGGCAGAATTTGATTCTGCAACCAATAACATTGAAGTCCATCTTCACTGGGGTCCCAAGTACAAGTTTGAAACTGGTGCCTTACAGCCTGCTTCCTCCCAGCGGGACAGTGTGTTGACAATAACCATAGACAGGAGAAAAACTATTGGTGATCTCATGCAGACCATTTTCCAGGTGAGTGCACAACATTGGTTAGTGTCAGTGATGTACTGTAAAATATATATATAAAAAAATTATTTCTGGATTATTGTACTTAGACTTGTGGAGCCGAGAAGGTGATATTCAGCCCATTACAACATTGAAGGAGTTCTCTATTTCTTACTCTCTGCTCTTTACCCAATATCCGATTCTCTTTTAGATGTTGGCTTTTCTGTTCTTCCACCGTTCTTCCACCATTCTTTCGGGCATCTCAGCAAGTGATTGCATAAAGAATATTCTTATTTCCCTTGATGGAATTTTTGCCAATTATATTTAAACCATTATTATAGACATGAAATATATAGGAATTAGCAAAACAGGGCTCTTTAAAGAATTCCTTCTATTTTCCTTTTATTTAAATTAAAATCAAAGTATTTGACCCTCTTATTTTACCAAGATAGTTTTGTTAATTGTACAAACAGAAATTTTGCACTGTTATTTAATATTAGTGCCCAGTAAACTTATAACCCAAGAGCACTTAAGGACATTTACTTTATACAATCTAGTACATATATTTAACATAAGGAGTGACACCTCGTATCCATCTGGGTGGTTTCAAACCTGATGATATGAATATCTGTCTTCCAGTATCCACTCCCCCTTTATTGTTTTCCACCACTCTGATGGCCTTCTCACCCCGTCCCCTCACACACCTCATGACCTATCCATCACCTCCTTCTGGTTCCCCATCTCCTTCACTTTACTGTCCTATCAGATTCCTTCTTCCTCAGCCTCTTTTGCCTATTATCTTCCAGCTTCTCATATCATTCCTACCCCCATTACCCACCTTCCCCTCACCTGATCGTACCTATTAACTATCAGTTTGTACTCTTCCCCTCTGCCCTACCTTACTCTGGCTTCTGCCCTGTTCCTTTCCAGTTCTAATGAAGAGTCTCAACCCAAAATGACATCTGTTTATTCCCCTCCCTAGATGCTGCCTGACATGCTGAATTCCTCTAACTTTTTGTGTGTTGCACATGTCTTGGGGTTCATGCAGCATATATTCCATCATTCTGAAGGCTCATGGCTATCATCTATACAAGATGCAAACTCGTATTTTTTGTTCTTAATTTTATCTAAAGCAATCTATCAATTTCTAATATAACTAGTTTGTTCAAAAATAATCAATCAGTTTTTAGCTGTTGAACATAATCTTCAGGATTAGATACAGGCATGAGAGACTTTCCCTCGTGAATTGTCATTGAATGCCTTTTACTGACCCAGCTTGAGCTTTTAACAGTTTATTGACTCGTTCCACATCATGACTCTTCACTCACTGATGTTGAATCTTTGGAATTTGGTGCCTGAGAGAGCTGTGTTGAGTAGTATATTCAAGAGATTGATAGATTTTTAGATATAGAGGAAATCAAAGGATATGCGATTTCTGGAGGAATACAGTGCTGGTTAAAGATCAGTGATTTTATTGAATGGTGGCACAGGTAGAGTAACTAACTGACTGCTTCTATTTATTTCCTTTACTTTCACTATTAATTATGATTCTCTTTTCCATTGACCCTATTATGACTCTGTTAAAAGCTTTCATTCTCTTTAGTTGTCCATTCTACCGAAGCATATTTAGTCTGGTGTCCAAGGTCTTTACGGAAATACTTCTTTGCATTATTTATGTGCTTACTAAGATACAGTGTGGAATAGGTCCTTCCACCCCTTTGAGCTATGCCATCCAGCAATCCCAGGATTGAATCCTAGCCTAATCACGGGATAATTTACAATGACCAATTAACCTACCAACCCGTATGTCTTTGGAGTGTGGGAGGAAACCCACGTGGTTACAGGGAGAGCATACAGACTCCTTACAGGCAGCGGTGGGAAATGAACCTGGGTTGCATTGTGCTAATCACTACGTTACCATGCAGTCCTTGTCTCAATGCATGACCGCTCAGTTATCTTGGCTTTCTCTAAATACTCTTGTTTTAATTATCTTCCACAATGTTAATAAAAATTCACGTATGCATATTTTCACTCACTTCCATGAAGTTTTCTCTTGAAATCCAGTGCAAGTTATAGATTCTTCCTCCTATGCCAGCTCTACAATTTATACTTCAGTGCCTCCCACACATTTTGTACAAACTTGACAGCAATAATCAGAACAGCACTTGAGTGAATTATTAAAAATGTAACCTATCGATTGCTTGAACTGAGAGGAGCATTTTAGATACAGATAAAGAACAAATTATATAAATTCGATATGCTTTCCTCTTGAAAATGCAATAGTGAGTACAAATGTTTACTAAGCAGAGGCTTTGTGGTATAAGGTGTTAAGTGTATGGCAGATTTAGATGTAGCGGTAATGAGGTTAAAATTTAATTAAAATAGGGAACCGGAGATGGCACAAAAGTTGGTAGAAAGATTACTAGAATATGGTTGTAGCCAGTAGATACAACATTGAGATCGGGTGGAACCTAAATGATGAGAAGAAGAAATTGAAACAGTGGGAAGACAGTAACTTGGAATGAAGCCAAAAAGAGAGAGTAAATGAACACCAAATTTTGGGATAAGTCAACTCAAGAAGTCAAAGAGCAGAGTGAGGTATCAGAAGGTGGTGTCACTCGCTGCAGAGTACCCAGGTTGTGCCATTTTATTCATAGTTTTAATGTGCCTGATGGAGTTACAGAATGTTTTGGCCATTGATTTCCCAATGATTTTTTTGTGGGGGAGCCATTGTCTCGCACTAGTGTGGCGCAATTTTATTTACTACTTATTGATCATAACTAAATGGTGTTTTTAATCTTGTTCAACATGACACCGACTGCCTCATTATCTAATCAATTGCAAAAATGCCAGCACAGGCAAGATCTCCACCACTAACCCTACCATAGAGGAAAATGTACTGATAATCATTCACACCTGGTTGGATCCAAAACATTGTGATTGTAAGTTTCTGCCCCAGGAATTTGGTGAAGGAATTTACACTCCATGGCCACTTTGTTAGGTACAGGAGTGGAGCCCAGTGTGCTCTTCTGCTGCTGTAACCCATCTACCTCAAGGTTCAACATGTGCGTTCAAAAATGATTTTCTGTACACCACTGTTGTAACGCCTTCTTGTCAGCTTGAACGAGTCTGGCTATTCTCCTCTGACCTTATTAACAAGGATTTTTTGCCAACAGAACTGCTATTCACTGGTTCTGAAACAACAGGAATTCTGCAGATGCTGGAAATTCAAGCAACACACATAAAAGTTGCTGGTGAATGCAGCAGGCCAGGCAGCATCTCTAGGAAGACTGCACCTCTTCCTAGAGATGCTGCCTGGCCTGCTGCGTTCACCAGCAACTTTTATGTGATTCACTGGTTCTGGTTGTGTTTTTTTTTTGTTTTTCACACCAATCTCTGTAAGATCTAGAAAAAAATCCCAGGAGATCAGCAGTTTCTGAGATGCTCAAACCACCTGTCTGGCACCAACAATCATTCCACGGTCAAAGTCACTTAGATCATATTTCTTCCCTCTTTGCACTGAACAACAACTGAACTTTTTGACCATGCCTGCATGCTTTTTTGTATTGAGTTGCTGCCACGTGATTGACTGAATAGCATTAATGAATGGGTATACAGGTGTACTTAATAAAATGGCCAGTGAATGTATAAGCACAGTTTGAAGTTCTGTAACTACAACCATCTACATGTATGTATTCTTTAGGACTAAGTAGTGTAGAGACTTCCCCCAGTTCTCAGTGATGTAGAACTTGGTCAAGACTAACTTGATCTCAAGTAAGATTCCTCTTAACTAAACTCTGCTGTCTAGTTCTTGTCCACTTCTGGAACACGGGGTCTGGGGCTGGCATATCAGTGAGTTTTTGCCATTTGATTGCATACTGAACTGTATTAACTATCACTTGAGAGGTTAAGCCTAAGCTGATGAGTTGTTAATTGGCTGGATGAAATTTTTATGTGTACCGAAGTCAGGACATCTTTGGGCAATTTTCAAAGTTCAAAGTATGTTTATTATCGGAGTAGGTATACAGAATACGACTCTGAGATTAGTGTTCCCACAGGCAGCAACGAAACACACTATGGAACTCATTCCTAGAAAAACATTCAGTGCACGGAAAAAAGAACAAATTGTGCAAATGGCAAAATGCGAGCAAACAATACATAGAAATCAACATCAAACCTGGAATCCAGGAGTATTCAGTTTCATTTAGTTTAGTTCATCACTGCAAGGCACAGAGCCAGTCTTCACTGAAGCACCCCAGTCCTCACCGACCATCTTGATGAAACTGCTCAAAAACGGGAAAAAAAAGTAACTGGGATCCAGTATCACGTGCAGCATGAACTTCAAAGTCCCCCAAAGTGAGTCTACAGCCGCAAGTCTCGCCAGTGAATCCTTGCAACATGAAACCCAAAACTCTTTTACTTTCCTCTGACAGCATCTAGCAAGAGGGAGAGGAAGATCGGTCAAACACAGACAGATGGCACTGAACACCCAGCCATTCTCCGCTCTCGTCTTTGTCGACCTCAACCTTGACGCCTCAAATGAAGAGGAGCAATGGAGTCAATTATGGTCTCCAAGCTTTCAGGCCGAACTCCCTTGGAGACAGCAAAGCACAAAATCGTTCAATCGGCCCACGAGCACATAATTAAAATATAAATCACAGGTTCCAATCACACGCAGCTTGGTAGCAAAATCATATTTGAAAAAAGTAAAAGAAGTAGTTTTGTGAACTATCTGAAAGACGTCGCCGTTGGTCGCATTGTTTGCCAGCACAGTCTTGAAGCAAGGTAGTTTCAAGTTTTCCACTGTCAGATGGTTGCCAGTGAGGTAGCTGGCTAGAAACAAAGCTGGTACTGGACCAAAAGTCTTCAGTACTAATCCCAGAATGATTTTGGGACAAATGGACAGAATGGGATTGGCTGAGGACCGACATCAGGGTGTGTATAATCAGCTGCCATATTTGTAGTATATTGCCTACTCTTGAGAAACTGTTTTACTGTAAGATGCTTCGGAACCTCTTGAAATTACAAAAAGTGTTCCACAAGTTCACATGTTTCTTCTGCAACACATAAAATTGTGATGAAACTTAGTAGGTCAAGCAGTATCTATACAGAGAAATAAATGTTTCAGTTCCAGACCATTCATCAGGACTCATAAGCTCATAAATTGTGTTTGTGTTTCTTCTTCTGCCCATTTGGCTCAGGCGTTCTTTCATTTACTTGTATTTTGTATCCTCCCATGTTCTCCTTAAAGTATCTGCTCTATTCTCTTGGGCCTGCTAACTCTCTCTCTCTGTTGCTGTTGTTCCCTCTTGCTTGTCCTTTCTTTTAGATGTATCAAAAATCCTAAATGCTCCATGGGATTAATATTCCTCTTTAGAGGTGTAATTGTTAGAAAAAGCAGATAAACCATGTGTAAATAATTACAGCAATTAACATTAACTTAAGTATATCTCATTGCAGCAGTTGGAATTCTGGAATGGCGATATGGTAATAACTCGTGCCAAGCAACTGCCAGCTGGTCTTCATCTTTATGAGACCTTTAAAGGTAAGGATTATATAAGTAAAGATTAAAAAGTGCAAGTTGCCTCCACTGATAACAGCATCTTTCCAAAGCTTACTACTGCCTGTATAGATAATGGGAGGATAACTTGAGGGTGGGGGGAGGAGTGGGTGAAGTGGAGGGGAAGTGTCTTTGGGCCTTTTGAACCACCAGTTATCTTTTGATGGATCCTACAGGTTTAACATTCTTGGAGAAGTTTTGTTAAAAAGGAAAATGGTCTCTATTTTAACTGATTATCTGAATATTCATTCAATCTGAATTCAATTAATTGCTTTCCAGGATATCATAGTTCAATGGTCCCAACATTGTAGCATTAAAAATTTGGTCAACTTTAACAATTTTTACTTTTCCAGATATTTATAGTTAAACTTATGAGGAATCTTTTGGGTTATAATTGTATAATATTACTACTTTCAGCTGACAAATATTACATGTCCATTTCTAATTGTGCTCAAAATATCCTTTGTAATTTTCCATTTTCAGTATAGCTTGACCATGGTGGCATCATGCAAACAAGACCAGTAAAGCTGTAGTGCCACAGCACCTTCATAAAAATGCTGCTTTACGAGTGGAACTGTAGTCTTATGTGGGTTTCTTAAATCCTGTAGATTAGGTCAAAAGAAAGTAAAATAATATTTTTTCAGCATTCTTAATGAGCAAATAAATGTAAAAAATTATTTTCAATGGTTGCCTTTTCAAATCTGTACTCAGAACAATTTCCACAGTTGCTGTCCTACCACCATTCATGGCTGATCAGTTTTAATTATATTCAAAGTACTGACTGCACTTTTCCTCCCTTCTCAACCCAGAGGATCATATCTCTCTGTACAGTTTGGGCATTACAGATGGAACAACTCTTTTTGTATGGAGTGGTAACAAGGTAATAAGCAATCAATTTTTCTTGTGATTAGATTAATTTTCCCATTCTGTACTTTGTCAACTTTGTTTTGCGCTCATGAAGGTGTGAAGGTTGTTACTGCTGGAGAAGGATTACTTTTTCTATTTTGGTTGCCATGTTTCAACATCAGATATTGAATAGTTTAATACTGGTTCAATAACATGATTCAATAAAGCACTGGTGTTTCTTCATGCTGTATATTCGGTGCCCATTTTATGCATGTAATGTTGCCAGTTTGGTGTTGAATTCTGGAAAACTTCGTCTGATAGTTGGGTCTTAACTCATTTCCTAAAATTTTTTTTAAGGTTTGTCTCATCATTTTGGAGTGGAGATCTAGGGGGTTGGGAATACTCAAGTGAGCAAGGTTCGGTGGAGGGACAGGGTTAAATCCGACACCTGGAAATTCCATCAGGCTGGAATTTAGAAGAACGGGGGGGGGGGGGTGACCTAATTGAAACCAATCGAATGGTGAAAGGCCTTGATAGAGTGGATGTGGAGAGGACGTTTCCTATGGTGGGAGTGTCTCTAAGAGTAGAGAACGCAGCCCCACAATAGGGAAGTGTCCTTTTAGAATGGCGATGAGGAGGAATTTCTTTAGCCAGAGAGTGGTGAATCTGTGGAATTTGTTGCCACAGGCAGCTCTGATGGCATACTTAAGGCAGAGGTTGGTAGATTCTTGATTGATCAGGGCATGAGGGAAGGGTGGGGGAGGGAAGGCAGGAAAATGGGGCTGAGAGGAAAAAATGAATTGGCCATGGTGAAATGGCAGAGCAGACTGGATGGTCCAAATGGCCTAATTCTGCTTCTGCATCTTATGGTCTTGTGGAATAAAGAGTTCAGAGGTTAACATAAATTTTTATCAATGTTTTGGGCCAGGACTCTTCATCAGGATGTCTTGGCCTGAAATGTCGACTGTTTACTCTTTTCCGTAGATGCTGTCTGGCCTGCTGAGTTTCTCCAGCATTTTGTGTGTATTATTTTGATTTCCAGTATCTGCAGATTTTCTCTTGTTTGTGATAAATTTTCCATATTGTGCCAGTTCTCCCTGTCACCCGACCTTGTACGTTCAGTTGACTGAATGTGATAATTCTAGGTGTGGATGTCTTCATGATCATGCTGAACTGGAGGTACAGGAAGGGCAAGAGAGCATATAGTCTGTCAAGTGTCTTATGTTGAGTTAGTCAGGCTGAGCCCTAATTTCATTGACCTTCCTGAGATCTATTCATCTTAATAAACATCTAAACCTACTTAAAAATATTTTTACCTGGGGACTACCGCTATCTTTGAAAAAAGGGGCACTTGGGTTTCCCTTCCTCTGTCACTGATGCTGCCCTTACCTGTGTCTCCTCCATTTCCTGGATATCTGCGCTCACCCCATCTTCCCTCCACCTCAACAGCGATAGAATTCCTCTTGTCCATGTATACCACCTCGTGAGCTTCTGAACCCAACACATCATTCTCTGCAACTTCCACCATCTGCAGCGGGATCCTACTACCAAATACATTTTTACTTCCCATCTACTCTCCACTTTCCGCAGGAATTGCTCCCTCTGTGATTCCCTTGTCCATTCCTCCCTCTCACTACTCTACATCCAGGCACTTATCCCTGCAAGAGAAAGAAATGCTACACCTGTCCATTCATCTTCTCCTGCAGCTCCATTCAGGGCCCCTGCCCCAAACAGTCCTTCCAGGTGAGGTAACAGTTCACCTGCGAATCTGTTGGGGTCATATACAGTATCTGATGCTCCCAATGCGGCCTCCTAACACTTTGTGAAGCACCTCCACTCTATCTGCAAAAATCAGAATTGCCTAGTGCCCAAACATTTTAATTCCTATCCCCATTCCTGTTCTCATATGTCAGTCCATGGTCTCCTCTTCTGCCATGATAAGGCCACTCTCAGGGTGGAGGAGAACACCTTATATTTGCTCTACGTAGCCTCAACCTGATGGCGTGAACATCGATTTCTCCTGGTAATTTTTTTTCTGTTTTTCCTTCCCCTTCCCTCTTCATCTATTCCCCTCTCTGGCTTCGTACCCCTTCTCCTCACCTGCTTATCACTTCCCCCTGATGCCCCTCTTCCTTCCCTTTATCCCATAGACCATTCTTCTCTCCTATTAGATTCCTCCTTCTCTTGACTTTGCCTTTTCCACCTATCACCTCCCACCTTCTTACTTCATGCTCCTCTTCCACCCACTTGGCTTCACCTATTACCTTCTAGTTTGCCCTCCTTCTCCTCCTCCCCCTACCCCTACATTTTCATTCTGGCACCTCTCCTCTTCCTTTCTAGTCCTGATGAAGGGTCTGAGCCTGAAATGTCAACTGTGTATTTATTGCCATAGATGCTGCCTGACCTGCTGAGTTCCTTCAGCATTTAGTGTGTGTTGCTCTGGTCTTCCAGCATCTGCAGAATCTCTTGTGTTTATCTCTGGCAAGGTCATCACAAATTACGAATGTGCCCTCTCTGGTCTTTTCTGATTTGAACAAATAGATACTTGCCCCTTATTTTCCCTCTTCTGAATTTCCCTTCCTCCATATGGAATAATCTTGTGATAAATAAGCCTAACTAAAACTAGTGGCATAATCTCTCTGAAACCATACAAGTATTTTGTGGGAGCAATTAAGATTATCACGCTGTAATTTGAAGCATTAGACCTCTTTTGACAGTACACTGTACATGGCTATAAATTATCATGTAGACCATCTCCCGTCAAGATGGCACCAGCGAACAACGATTCCTCAGGTGACATCTTCCAGATGGTCAATCATTTCAGTTTTTCTATATATCCGATTTATTCTTTTTATCTTAATTTTGTTTTTGAAACTGTTGGAGCCTGTGACATACAGTCTGTAGTTTGATCAAGTGAGCTTGGGATATGCTGTCCCTGAGAAAACTCCAGGGGAGAGAAATGTGAGAGTGAGCTACCATGAGGAGAAGCTCAGATATGAGACAAGGGGCCATGATTGACTACATTTCTCGCCGATTAAAACATCGTGGAAGATTGTATCTATTATTTGGCTCTAATTTTGTTTCTGTTCTAGAATTCTCTGAGAGGAAATTGTTTCAATAAGTACATTTAATGTCAGAGAAATGTATACAGTATACACCCTGAAATTCTTTTTCTTCACAAGCCTCCATGAAAACAGACGAGTGCCACAAAGAATGAATAACTATTAAATGTTAGAACCCCAAAGCCCTCCCCCAACTCCCCCACCCACGCACAAGCAGCAGCAAGGCAACAAAACCCCCACAAGAGCAAAAAAGCATCAACACTCCCCACCAAGCACTCAAGCGTGCAACAAAGCATCAATAAAGACACCGACTTGCAGTTCCCAAAGACTACTTGTTCACCCGGTATTTGACATACCACAGGCTCTCTCTCCCTAATAAGGGAGAAAGGGATGTTCCCATTTCACAGTGAGAAAGGAGACATGACAAACAACTCGCTGATTTATGGAGATATAAGCCTGTTGCGTCGCTTTTTCCGAGCACTGTGCCTCTGGGCACACAGCCAACAGCAAGCCCACTGTTTACGATCTTCCTTGTTCTCCCATGACGCATCAGTCATCGGCAGCAGCACTAGCCTTGCATCCACCCGCCTCCAGAGCCACGAAAATCCGGCGTCCTGAAGGTGTGGTAGTCTTCTAGGGAAGGGAAACGTCAACTCAGACTATGAGAGGCCTGCGTCGGGCATTTTCATGCCTTACAATGCGCAAGTTGGAAGTCTTCTAGGCCGTGTCCTTAGCATATTGAAAAGCAGCCAGTCACGAGGCCCTGAGAACAGGTCTCATTCCTGCAAAGAATCAAAGTCAGAGTGCAACTCCAGATTAGGGTCTTCAAAAGAACCTTGAAAGGGAAAAAAAAGAGATATCAAAGATAGATAAAGCTGTTTCCATAGATGCAAGCAAAGGAGTTACCGTTTAGTGCCGTCATCACTCAGCCTCTTTCTTGGCCTGCTTCTTTGTAGTTTCTTTTAAAGTTTTCTTGTACTTCTCTATATTCTCATATTTCAAGTGCTCTCTGCTTATAGATATTTATGTCTGGCTCCTCTTCGATGACTTCAGCTTCCCTGATAATGATTGGCACTTCCTTTATGCAAGAAGTTTAGATGGGTCAGAATTTGTTAGGCGTGTCCAAAAAAGGTTTCTTACACAATTCGTGGACAGGGCGACTAGAGAGAAGAGGCCATACTAGGCAATGAACCTGGTCAGGTGACAGATCTCTCAGTGGGTAAGCATTTCAAAGACCGTGACCAAAACTTCCCTGACCTTTAGTATAGCCTTAGACAAGGAAAGGAGCAGATTGTATGGGAAAATATTTAATTGGGCGAGATGTAGTTATGACGCTATTATGCAGGAACTTAGGAGCATAAATTGGGAGCAGATGTTCTCAAGGGAATGTACAACAAAACATGGAGGTTATTTAGGAGCACTTGAATGGGATTCTGGATAGGTTTGTCCAATTGAGCCAGGGAAAAGAGGAAGGAACTATGGGTGACAAGAAAGGTGGTATATGTAGTCAGAAAGAAGGAAGCATGCTTAAAGTTTAGGACAAAGATCAGACAGGGCTCCTGAACGATGTGACATAGCCAGGAAGGAGCTTAAGCAGGGACTTAGGAGAGCTAGAAGAGGTTATGACATGACCTTTGTGAGTAGCAATAGGGAATACCTCGAGGCATTCTACATGACTGAAAAACAAAATGACTAAAGTGAGGGTAGGACTTATCAGGAATAAAACAGAAAACATGCCTGGAGATGGGGGAGGTCATTAATGAATACTTTGCTTCAGTATTCACTAGTGGGAGAGACTTGATGAATGTGAGGACAGTATAGAACAGACTATTCTGCTGGCACGTGTCAACGTTAAGAAAGGGGATGTGCTTGAACTTTTGAAAAACATTTGGATAGATAAGTCCCCAGCACTGATTGGATGAACAGTGAGATCTTGGGGTCCACGTCCAAAGATCCATCAAGGTTGCCACACAAGTTAAGTTGTATGGTGTGTTGGCCTTCGTTAGTCGGAGATTGGGCTCAAGAGCTGTGAGGTAATTTTGCAGTTCTCTAAAACTCTGGTTGGACCACACTTGGAGTAATTTGTTCACTTTTAGTTGCCTCATTATATGAAGGATGTGGAAACTTTAGAATGCAGAGGAAATTTACCAAGATACTGCTTGGACTAGTCTTATGAGGATAGATTGAACTAGGTAGGTAGAGCAAAGGGGGATGAGAAGTGAGTTGATAGAGGTGTACAAGATGATAAGAGGTATGGATAGAGTGGACAGCCAGCATCTTTTTCCCAGGGCGGAATGGCTAATATAAGGGGAAATAATGAGAGGTGGGTGCATGGAATGCCCTGCCAGGGGTGGTGATAGAGGCAGATACATTGGGGCATTTAAAAACTCTGTGATAGAGCAAGAGAGTCACATTATCACAGAGAGAGAAACTATAGGGGGGGATGTCAGAAATAGATTTTTTTTTCACACAGTGGTGAGTATGTGGAATGCACTGCCAGTGCTGGTAATTGGAGTGCATACATTAGGGAGAGTCAAGGAGACTCTTAGATAGCCACAAGGATGAAATAAAAATGAGTTGTTTTGTGGGAGAGAAGCCTTAAATTATCTTGGAATAGGTTCAAAGATTAATAGAACATAGTGGGCTGAAGGGCCTGTTCTGTGTTCTTTTATCTTCTGTCTATATGTAGATTCGTCCTCTGTCTATTTTTTTTCTGTTCGCTGAACTCCCCCCTCTCCACCCCATCCCCACTATCTTCATTGTCACTTGCCCATTCACTTCAGAGTCTCCTAAAATTCTATTAGTGGCCTTTTCAACTGCCATGATACCTCACATTGCCATAATCCTCAAACACTGACAATGGTCAGCATTCATATTTATTCTTACTGAATATAGTGATTATACCCAGTGTTACTGGTTGACACTAATCTTTGCATAAATCACAATTATCCATTATCTTAAAGAAAATGTCTCTTTTTTGTTGTGAATAAATTTGAGTAATTTCCTCGAGTTACTCAAAATGTTCTCAAATTCTTAACAGTTCTTTTGCCATATGGTGGTGAATGCAATTTAATCTACTGTCTAAACTGAAAGCATTTCATAGTATTGTTCACAAATACTGTCTGATTAGGAAAGAAAAATTGGGCATTTTGCATTTTGACAGTCTCAATACCATAAAAAATAGGAGGAGAATTAAGCCAATTGGACCAGCGAGTCTGCCCTGCCATTTCATCATGGCTCATTTATTATCATTCTCCTGTCTTCTCCATGTAACATTTGATGCCCTGACTAATTAAGAATGTATCAACCTCAGTTTTAAGCATTCTCTATAACTTTGCCTCTACAGCTGTCCATGGCAATGAATTCCACAGATTCTCCTCCCTCTGGCTAAAGAAATTCCTCCTCATCTCTGTTCTAAATGGATGTCCCTCTATAGTGAGGCTGTGCCTGCTAGTCCTAGACTCACCCACTATAGGAAATATCCTCCCCACATCCACACTACACAGACCTTTTACTATTCAATAGGTTTCAATGAGATCCCCCTCATTCTTCTAAACTCCTGCGAATACAGGCCCAGAGCCATCAAACACTCCTCATACGTTAACTCTTTCATTCCAAGAATCATTCGCATGAACCTCCTCCTGACCCTCTCCAATAGCAGCACATCTTTTTTAAGATGAGGTGTCCAAAACTGTTCACAATACTGCCAAGTGCGGTCTGAACAATGCCTTATAAAACATCAGTATTACATCCTTGCTTTTATATTTGCCTTCCTTACCACCGACTCAGCCTGCTAGTTAACCTTTGGGGAATCCTGCACAGGGATTCCCAAGTTCCTTTGCACCTCTGATTTTTGAATTTTCTGCCCATTTAGAAAATAGTCTGCACCTTTATTCCTTCTACCAAAATGCATGACCATACCCTTACCTACACTATATTCCATCTGCCACTTTTTGTCCATTCTTCCAATATGTTCAAGTCCTTCTGCAGACTACCTTCTTCCTCAACACTAACTGCCCCTATTTTTGTATCATCTGCAAACTTGGCCACAAAGCCATCAATTATGTAATCACAATCATTGACATATAACGTAAAAAGAAGCGGTCCCAACATTGACCCCTGCGGAACGTACTAGTCACGGCAGCCAACCAGAAAAGGCCCTCTTTATTCCTACTGTTTGCCTCCTGTCAGTCAGTCAAACTTCTAACCATGCTAGTATCCTTTGTCCATCTTGCTTGTTATTTTCTTAAGATTTCCAACAGATTCGTCAGGCATGATAGCCCCCTTAAGGAAACCATGCTGTCTTTGGTCTTTTTATATCATGTGCCTCCAAGTACCCCAAAACCACATCCTTAGTAATGGACTCCCAACTTCCTAAACACTAAAATTAGGCTAACTGGCCTGTAATTAATTTTCTTTTGCCTTCATCCCTTCTTAAAGTCTACAATTTTCCAATCTTCCAAAACCATTCCAAATTCTAGTGATTCTTGAAAGATCATTACTAATGCATGCACATCTCTTCAGCTATGTCTTTCAGAACCCTGATGCCTGCTCCACCTGGTTCAGGCCTACTTTCAGACCTTTCAGTTTCCCAAACACTTTCTCCTTAGTAATAGCAGCAACACTTACTTCTGCCTCCTGACACTCTTGAATTTCTGGCATACTGCTAGTGTCTTTCACAGTGAACACTGAATCAAAATGCTTATTAAAGATTGTCCTCTATTTCTTTGCCCTCCACTACTACCTCTCCAGTGTTATTTTCCAGCTGTCCAATATCCACCCTCACTTCTCTGTTACTCTTTATGTATTTGAAAAAACAATATTATATATTTGATGGTTTTTAAGTACATCCCTAAACAACTTGTGACTCAGTCTGAGTCGCATGGAAACTGCTGGAGTGTGGGGTGGACATGTGGACCTGTTTGTGGTGTTTCATAGGGGATGGGGAATACTCAATGAAATATATCTATTGGTCAAGATACTCTAACATCTCCCCTACCATTTTAGGTTGTGCTGTGAAATCTCATATAGGCCTGTACAATAGGGCAAAAGTAGTGACTGTTCAAACATCTGTTCTGAAAACTTCCTCTGACAGAATAGAATTCCCTTGAATCTTTAGAATCTACAACTTGCCAAGTATAATTGTTGAACCAATGCTGACACCTAGAGTATAGTTGTAGAACTAGTTTCTTATTTGGTCTGTTTCTTTAGATTTATTACTCTTTAGAGACTGGTTCAGGTAATTGTAGCCGAGAGATAAACATACATTTTTAAATGGCTTGTAGATTTCAGTATGCAGCATCTTAGTATGTATTTGTTGTGCATTTACTCTCAGGACTCAGCTTGTGCATTTGACATGCATGTATGTATTTGGGTGTTGTTAATATTTAAAGGATCTGGCACTAAACAAGTTACTGGTTACCGTGCAATTATTCCCTGCTGTGAATATTTCCATTTTTACAGTCTGTTGTGTTGTTTTGCTCATCTGTTTGTTTCATTTCTCCTTTAACTTGTGGATCTGTTGCTTCTCTATCCTTTGGGTTGCTAATGCTTTTCTGCATACATATAGGTTGGTGTTGTTGTGAATAGTGTAGAGGATTGTCGAAGATTGCAGAGGGACATTGATAGGATGCAGAAGTGGGCTGAGAAGTGGCAGATGGAGTTCAACCTGGAGAAGTGTGAGGTGGTACACTTTGGAAGGGCAAACTCCAAGGCAGAGTACTAAGTAAATAGCAGTATACTTGGTAGTGTGGAGGAGCAGAGGGATCTGGGGGTACATGTCCACAGATCCTTGAAAGTTGCCTCACAGGTAGATAGGGTAGTTAAGAAAGCTTATGGGGTATTAGCTTTCATAAATTGAGGGATAGAGTTTGAGTCGCGAGGTAATAATGAAGCTCTATAGAACTCTGGTTAGGCCATACTTGGAGTACTCTGTCCAGTTCTGGTTGCCTCACTATAGGAAGGATGTGGAAGCATTGGAAAGGGTACAGAGGAGATTTACCAGGATGCTGCCTGGTTTAGAGAGTATGGATTATGATCAGAGATTAAGGGAGCTAGGGCTTTACTCTTTAGAGAGAAGGAGGATGAGAGGAGACATGATAGAGGAATACAAGATATTAAGAGGAATGGGTAGAGTGGACAGCCAGTGCCTCTCCCCCAGGGCACCACTGCTCAATACAAGAGGATATGGCTTTAAGGTAAGGGGTGGGAAGTTCAAGGGGGATATTAGAGGAAGGTTTTTTACTCAGAGAGTGGTTGGTGCGTGGAATGCACTGCCTGGGTCAGTGGTGGAGGCAGATACACTAGTGAAGCTTAAGAGACTACTAGACATGTATATGGAGGGATTTCAGGTGGGGGGTTATATGGAAGGCAGGGTTTGAGGGTCAGCACAACATTGTGGGCCGAAGGGCCTGTACTGCGCTGTACTGTTCTATGTTCTAATATCTTTGATACAGTTTACATCAGAAGTAAAAGGATTGCAGATCTATAGTTCAACTTAAATGCCATCAAGATGGAGATAACCTATGTATAGAAATTACAGATTTTGCTTATGTAATCATGTAATTTAGAGGCTTAATGTTATTGTATGTTTTGTTAACTATTCTGTTGCCAGGTTGGTGGTGTAAAGATACAAACGGGTGAGGAGTTTGAGCCGTTACTACTTAAAATACTGTATCCCAGAATGAGGCGTAAATCAGAAACTGAAACCATACACTACAACGAGACACAAAAGGTGTTCACCCGGAACACATTGCTCAGTTCAGTTCGAGAAGCTCTTGCCTTATCAACAGGAATTTCTCCAGAGGAGTTAACTCTTTTTTATAAGAGATTGGAGAATGAAATGTCCTCAAATTGGGTTGCGTATGCCAGTGAAGATGCACACAAAACCCTAGCAGAATTAAAACTTAAGGATGGCGATTCCGTGTTAGCAACAGACCAGAAATACTATGACCTGAGGTAAGAATTTAAAGCAATTTATATCAGTGCTAAAGACTTACCAAATTTTTTTCTAGAGCCTTAAACTATTGGAGAAAAATATTGACAGTTCCATTTGCATTACTCCCTGAAAATGCTAAAGGAATTAAGTGATCAGTCTCTATTAGATGTTAATCCATTATCCTAAGCTCCCAAGTGTGGTTTTGCCAGATTCTTATTTGATAGAAGTTTGAAAATTTGGTCCTTGCAATAGCATTTTTGAAAGTAACATTAAATAAAATCCAAGTTCTTCCTCTGCATGTGGAAAATAAACTATTGGAAATACTAAAATATGAGTAAAATCTGTGCTTTCATCAAGAAAAGAAAAACAACTGCAATTGATTCCTTGTTTGTAATTCAAGTAAATCACCTTGTATTTAATGGCTTTCACAGTGTTCCCTGTCCCAATGATATCCTTGTAAATGTAGCACCACAGACTGATCGCAGCTGGCTACAGATCAAGAATTACTGTGGTGAAGGATTGTCACAATCTGCAGGGGCAGTGGTGACTGTTGCAGTTACTATGGAGATGGTGAGTAGTTTTGTGTGTTATTTAAAAGATAATGCATGCCATTATTAAAATTCACAACTGCTTAGATCCTGTACTTGGGTGGCACAGTATTGCAGCAGTTAGCGTAACACTTTACAATTCCACCGATCAGTGATCAGGGTTCAGTTGCCACCACTCTCTTACTATCTGTACGGAGTTTGTATGTTCTTTCCATGACTCCATGGGTTTCCTCCAGGTACTCTGGTTTCCTCCCACGGTCCAGAAATGGGTTAGCTAATTGTGGGCATGTTTTGATGGCATTGGAAGCAAGGTGACACCTGCCGGCTGCCCCCAGCACATCCTCGGATTGTGTTGTTCACCAATGCAATCGATGTATTTCACTGTAGGTTTCGAGTACATGTGACAAATAATTCTTTAAGATCTTTATTCTCTGAAAAATAAATGGTTTATAACAGTTACTGCTGTCACAGAGGGTGAGTCATTTAAGGTTGGGAGTACTGTCATCAATTCCATTTCATTCTCTCCTCCCTCATTGCCTTTCAGAACTGTGATGGGGGTGAGCCATATTTTTGAAATTATGCTATCTTTGTAAAGAAATTTCCATGTTGATATTAAGTGGCAAATTCTAAGCCTTTGGTCTAGCTATAATGACAGAGTGGAGATGTATACCCTTGGTATATGACTTGGAGGGGAATTTGTTGCCTTCACATGCTCTTCCAGTGGACCTTCTAGTTGGTAGAAATATTGGGTTTATGGTCGATGATATGATTAGATAAAAATTCTGATTAAAAGCAGATTGAGGATTGAAATGTGTGATGTCATGAGGGCTGTTATGAAGTCAGTACAATGGGCTACTTCTGGCTCTTGCATATTTTACGTCATCTGCTACAGTGAAAAATTGGATTAAAGAAACAGTCAATCTGAAATGTGAAACCAAAACAGCAAATGTGGAAGCACTGGGCAGGCCAAGCAGCATCAATGGAGAGGAAAAACTGGACCTGAAACTGGCAAGTAGCTAATGCTTTGGCTGTACAGTATGTAAGATTGAAAATCAAGTATGTCCAGGTTATGATAGCCCAGCAACTTAGCACTGGTGCTAGGAAAAGCAGTGGAGACTACAAGGAGTAAATAAGAAATGAAACAAAGCAATAGGTAGAATAATGTGAAAGTGAATATAATAAAATGTAATAATAATTTCTGAATTTAAAAGGCAGTTTAAAAGTATTCAAAAAGGGAATACCTGTAACCTCACAAATCTTTTTCCGAATTAATATTATTCTCACTAAGAATATGATTTACTTCAGTTTAATAATCTTGTTTGAATCAAATATCTGGAAGTTTTCAATTTCATTTTTATAAAGATCGCTTGGCCTGAAACGTCGACTGTATCTCTTCCTAGAGATGCTGCCTGACCTGCTGCGTTCACCAGCAACTTTGATGTGTGTTGCTTGGACTTCTCTACACTATTTTCCATCTGCCATTTATTTGCCCATTCTCCAAATCTGTCAAATCCTTTTGCAGAGCCCCAGCAACAACCTCTGTGGAACAGCACTGATCAACAGCAGACAACCAGAAAAGGCCCCCTTTATTCCCACTCTTTGCCTTCAGCCAGTCAGGCAATCTTCTGTACTCTCAGGGCTGCTATACTTGGTGCAGCTGTGGCCTGTTCTTTGCTCCCCCGCCTCAGTAATCACCTCAACTGCCTTCCAGTTCATCTGGGGTCCAGGAAGGATCGAGTCCAACAGGTTACAATACACAAGTCCCCATAGAATGAAGGCAGAAGTGGGTCTAATGTTTCCCTCATCCTGATGACCACCTTTGTGAGTGGTTTTATCAGGCTGTGTACGGATCCAAAGTGCATGCACACCAAGTGTCACTGTGTACTGAAGTTCTACCTATCCCTAATGTTGCAGAGGATAGTCTGGTCCTGTTACCATGCAATGTCCTATTTAGTTAAATGTTGCCGCACCACCCGTCATTTGTGGAAAAGTTCTACCAAGAAAGCACCTTTGACCACAGGTCCAGCAGAGAAAGTCTTGCAGAAGCTGTGGGACAGAGACTCTGGATACAGTGGAGTGTCTCCCTAAGCAACTATCCAAATCATCAGGCAGAATTCATCATCGTCAGAATT
This sequence comes from Mobula hypostoma, assembly GCF_963921235.1. Classification (NCBI taxonomy): domain Eukaryota; kingdom Metazoa; phylum Chordata; class Chondrichthyes; order Myliobatiformes; family Myliobatidae; genus Mobula; species Mobula hypostoma. The sequence continues at coordinate 127,391,523 of NC_086102.1, forward strand.
CGCTAACAAGCACAAAGATCTCCCTTCACTGACATTGAGAGGGACCCTCAGAGTGAGATCCTTCCTGTATAGATGACATATAATCCCCAGCACACACTGCCCTCGGAATAGTTCTGCTGAATGGAAATAATCACCCACCTCTGAAGATTTTGGATTTGCTGAGAGGGTGTGGAGAAGGATGCAAAGCTTCTTCTCTCAGTTCATTCCCAACAGAAGCATAACAGTGGACTCTGATATACAGGCTGTCCCCAGGGTACACTCTGAGACAAACATCACGTGGTGCTGGAACGTCATCAGTTTGGTGAAAGGTCCTCTTTGATCTGCCTAAAACTTGTTGGTCTTCTGGCACAGTGAGATGCTGCTGAAAGGCACATTCCAGGCTACAGGACCATGCATTGAGGGATCCACTGAAGTTTAGTGCAGCCTATACCAAAGTTCTGTAAGGAAACGCCACCTGCTAACGCACATGGAAGGGCTCAGTTGGGTGAGGAGTGAAGGCTCTCAAACAACAGAAGGGTGTATCACACCACATAATTGACAATGGTACCATGGTTTTTAAAAAAAAATGTTAACACAATCTGCTAATGACCATGAATGTAAAATTTTGCACTTTTTTTTCTTTCATATATTTTTATTGTGAATGAAGTTTATTTTTGAAGTATATATAAAAAAAAAGCTTGTTGAGATGAATGAAGACTTTCATATCCAACAGTTTCTCCAGTGACTTGGTCACAGTTACAACAGTTAGTCATAGTCATAGTCATACTTTATTGATCCCGGGGGAAATTGGTTTTTGTTACAGTTGCACCATAAATAATTAAATAGTAATAAAACCATAAATAATTAAATAGTAATATGTAAATTATGCCAGGACCAGCCTATTGGCTCAGGGTGTCTGACCCTCCAAGGGAGGAGTTGTAAAGTTTGATGGCCACAGGCAGGAATGACTTCTTATGACGCTCAGTGCTGCATCTCGGTGGAATGAGTCTCTGGCTGAATGTACTCCTGTCCCCACCCAATACATTATGTAGTGGATGGGAGACATTGTCCAAGATGGCATTCAACTTGGACAGCATCCTCTTTTCAGACACCACCGTCAGAGAGTCCAGTTCCATCCCCACGACATCACTGGCCTTACGAATGAGTTTGTTGGTGTCTGCTACCCCTAGCCTGCTGCCCCAGCACACAACAGCAAACATGATCGCACTGGCCACCACAGACTCGTAGAACATCCTCAGCATCGTCCGACAGATGTTAAAGGACCTCAGTCTCCTCAGGAAATAGAGACAGCTCTGACCCTTCTTGTAGACAGCCTCAGTGTTCTTTGACCAGTCCAGTTTATTATCAGTTAGTTCTATGTGATTGTATCACTATGTGAATTATTTGCTAAACCATTTTTTTTGTTTTATTTTCTTTCAGCTCGTTTCAGAAATTAAAGCTAATGCAATTGAGAAACTGGAGGAGAGAAGTGAAAAAGGTAATAAGTACCTTTGGAAGTAAAGACAGTTTTTTTTTACAGGAATTCTCACTATCCAGTATGATGCAGTTTTCTGTGCAATCCAACAAACACTCCGTGGCCACTTTATTATGTACAAGAGGTGCCTAATAAAGTGGCTACTGAGTGTATTTTTGTATGTTCATGGTTTTCTGCTTTTGTACCCATACACTTCGGGGTTTGACATGAAGAGCGTTCAGTGATGCTCTTCTGCACACCACTGTTGTAATGTGTGGTTGTTTGAGCCTTTGTCAGATCAAACCAGTCTGACCATTCTGCTCTGTCCTCTTTCATTAACAAGGCGATTTTATCCACAGAACTGCTACTCACTGGATTTTTTTTTTGTTTTTCGCACCATCCTCTATAAACTCTGAAGACTGTTGTGTGTGAAAATCCTAGGATATTAGCAGTTTCTGAGATACTCAAACCACCCCAGCTGGCACCAACTATCATTCGGGAATCACTGTTACTTAGATTACATTTCTTCCCCATTCTGATGTTTGGTCTAAACAACTGAACCTCTTGACCATGTCTGCATGCTTTTATGCATTGAGTTGCTGTCACATAATTGCCTAATTAGATATTTGCATTAACGAGCAGTTGTAAAGGTGTACCTTGTAAGGTAGCCACTAGGTGTTTGTACACCTTCAGTAGATGATGGGAGGAGGCTATACTTGAGGTGTAAGAATAAGAATTATGACTAATATCTTCTTACTTCATCTAGTGATATTACCCACACCAGTGTGATATTACATTAAAACATTATTTACTCATAAATACAAAGCTGTTCGCAAAATCTTGCAGTTTGCTGTGTGTCCCCTACATTGCAATATGCATTTGAGAAGTATCTTATTCACTCAGAATGCTTTGAATGCCAAAGTTAAGGAAAAATATATAGATGGAAGTTCATTGTTTCTCACTGAAAGTCTTAATCAGTGAGAATTGGTTCTCTGTTACTAACCAGGCAGGAAAAGGGACACGGATTGAATCATTTTTTGAATACGTCTGATGAAACTATGTTTTTTTTTTAAACAGCTACTGCACATAGGTCTAGTTAATTAGATGCTATTTTGTCTTGCAGAAAATGAGATCTGTCTGAGACCAATTGACAGAGTTGGAAAGCTCCTCCCACCAGGTGGGTGCACTACTCTTATAATGGGCTCCATGGGTTTCTCCTTCTGTCCACCTTGGTGCTTAACTCAATTGCCTCTTGTCTTTGGGAGAAGTCATACATGATTTTCTCTTTGACCCATATGCTTGTCCTTGATATCTGTTTGCATCTTGCCTCCAGTATATGAAAATTTGACCGTGAAAGAAGCTGGGTTGAAAACAGGAAGCACTTTGGCACTTTTTCCTGGCTGTACTCCAACTGACACACAGGTAAGAGAGGTTAGGGTAGTTTCCAAAATGTACTGACAAGTGCTATTTCTTGCATTTAAAGGTGAAAGTGCTTAGCAAATATTCATATTTGCATTTGTTTGTTCTAATGCTGTTCAGTGCAATCTGTTAATTCTCGGAGAGGATTACTTTAAGCTATGGTGTTTAGGGTTTGAGCTTTGTTAAAAGAAATGCCAGCATTGACTTTTGAAAAAGAAATAAACTGGAAAAAAATCACCAAAATGTCAATGAAATTCTTTGTAAGGTAGAATCCAAGTGTGCTCTGCTGTGTGAACAAAATAAATTAGAAGTTCTTCTATGTTGCCTAAATTCAGAAGCATTAGAATGATAGCTTCCATTTCTGGGGATTTTGCTTTTACCATAGTTACAAGTTTGGCTTCATGAATTGAGAATGCTCAACTTATTTCATAGTCAAAATCAAGTTTATTGTCTTATGCACAAGTACATGTATTAAAAACTTAGCTTCAACAGTATCACAGGCAGACAACATCATACAAGCAGAATCATAAGAAAAACATAATTACAAGAAAGAATACAATTGGAACAAAAACTCTATTTACTGCAAAGTGGTTATAGTCTTGCTAATTTTCAGTGATTATGCTTTAATTGAATCATTGAAGGGTAAGTAGCTACTCTTGAACCCGGTGGGATTCTAAACTTCTGTACCTCCTGATAGCTGTAAAAAGAGGGAATGGGCCAAATGGTGGGGATCTTTGATGATAGATGTTGCTTTATTGAAGCAGTACCTCCTGTAGGTACTACCAGTGATGGGAAGGGATGTGCCTATGATGTATTGGGCAAAGTCCACTACTCCTAACATGATGGACTCTTTTATTCTCGTAGCTTGGATCATATCCAATGGAAGAGCTCAATAATTTGGAAATACAAAAACTGCAAAGTCTAGAACCCAGAGCAAAAACGAACTGTTGAATTCTTGAGTAGAGACCCTTCATCCAGGCTGCAGTTGACCTGGAACCTGAACTGTCCCATTTCTCTCTACAGATGCTGCCTGATCCACGGAGTAACTTCAGCAGTCTTTTTTTCAAATTAAATAGTTACATAGTCACAGCCTTTTCTGTGGTAATTCAATGATAAATGAATATTGGCTCTGATCTTCCTAAGCCCATGCACTACCTATACTTACTCTTCAGGTTCCCTATTCCCCTGAAGTAATCTCAGGATACAAGAGGGTGATATCTGAGGGCTGTAGGCAACACAGCTAAGCAGATGGGCTGCACAGTCTCAAGTGACAATGGATGTACAGTGGCCCATGAAATTCCTCTGGAAAGCTATTGATCTTTTAAGACCTCCCTCCCCCAGCCTTGTCATATGTCATGCAGAAACTTTTTAAAATCAATAAAAATAAAACATTTTTGTAAGTTGTATGAAAATTTTGAAAATAAAATCAATTCTAACTATTTTTAAATTACTAATTTTGGCAGAAAAATATTGATAATTCTGCATTTGTCCAAGAGCCTTGAAATTTAATAGATGTTAATGCTGAGAAATATCAGCTAGTTCAGGCTATTGATTCAGTATGTCTCAATTTATTGTTCTTTTAGTTAGACTGACCCGGCTGGTGGCGTAGTGGCATCAGCGGCGGACTTCAGGATGAAAGGTCCTGGGTTCGAATCCAGCCAGCCGGCTCCCCTGCACGCTTTCCATCTGTGCTGGGTTACGAGCTGGTGATCTCTTTGGAAATTCACCCAGCAGAAGGCAAGGGCAAATCACTGCTGTAACTTGCCTCGTTCGCGATTCCCCGCTACATCAGAGAGGCGTTGAGGGAAATCGGCCGCTAACCGGAGAAACTCCAGATGCGACGTACCTTTCCTTTCCTTTAGTTAGACTAATGAAATGTTTATTACTTAAGTTAACCATCGAATTTTTCCCTACTCAATGCACTTCATCTGTACTAATTAGGTAGTCTATTGATTTAACTTGAAATAGACTTGTTTCCAGAATATTTGTGGCATTGCGTGTTGATTTGTTCTGCTAGATTTTGTCAGAGTTTTCAGCACTTTCTCCAATTCATCATTGGTGCAATTGAACATTATCATTCATTTTTATTGATTATTTATCCTTTTTTAAATCTAGCTATTCTTGTATTTCACTATTGGGGACAGAATTCACTTAAACTCAGAAATGGAGATTGTGGTAGAACGGAGCAGCTCAGTCCGAGAGGTAAAAAGTGGGTGTACCCCATCAGAGTTTTTTTTTATAAGCAGCTTTTATTGTAGCTTTCTTATGACCAGTGCCTGGTGTGATCTCCCAGCTCTATGAATAATACTTTCTGTCTGAGGTATATCATATGTATATAAACCTGTATATGTCAAACTTCTATTAAATGACATTTTAAATGATTGAAGTTACAAATATTAAGTAAAATCTTGTAATGAATACAGTGTTAGGCGTAAGTATTTTATGAAAGGTTATATTAAAAATACAAATACAGAAAGGTGGAGCTTAGCCCCATGAGCTGATCATTTTTCATTTAGATCAAAACTGATCTTTGTCTTATGTCTACCCTCTTTAGTTCCATGTTCCTTTATCTTTTTTTTAATAGAGTCATAGAACCCTATAGCACATAAACAGGTCCTTTGGCACATCTAGTCTATATCAGTCTGGTTTTCTTCCTAACACTACACAGTCCATAACCCTCCATCTCTCTCACTTAAGTGTTACAATTGATCCATAACCCTCCATCTCTCTTGTCCATGTACACTTCTCTTAAGCCCTACAATTGAACCCACATCTATTACTTCTGCTGGCAGCTCATTCTACACTTGAACCATCCTTTCAGTGAAGCACTTCCCTCTCTGATTTCTCTTAAAAACTTCACCTTTCACCCTAAATCTATGACCTCCAGATCTAGATCACCCAACTTGAGAGGAAAAGGCCTTCATTCGTTCTCCCTATCTTTACCGCACATAATTTTGTATATCAAATCTCTGCTTATTCTTGTGTACTCCAGAGAATAAGGTCCTAAGTTATTCAGCCTATCCCTGTAACTCAGGTCCTCAAGTCCTGGCAAGATCTGTCTAAATTTTCTCTGAACTTTTCAAGCTTATTGGTATTTCTCCTGTAAGTAGGTGATCAAAACTGCATATGTACTCTAAACTTGGCCTCATCAAAATCTTATACAAATTCAATGTAGCAACTCAACTCTTGTACTCATTGCCCTTATTTATGAAGGCCATTGTGCAAAAACCTCTTTATGACCATATCTACCTGAGATACCATTTTCAAGCAATTATGGATTGATATTCACTATTTGTCTTACCTTGGTTTGTTCTGCCAAAGTGCAACAGCTTACACTTGTCTTCATTAAATTCCATCTGCCATCTTTCAGCCTATTTTCTAGCTTTTTCTGTCAATTATTCTGCATGGCACACTTCCAAATATTTAATGTTGGGTAATCAATGCAGAAGGAAGTAGTATATTTTCAATATATACAATATTACAATGATCCTCTGCTTTCTATTGACTAATCATATAGAGGAGTATCTCAACTGTTTAATTATGCAGTTATCACCGATGCTTAATGATGGAGATTGGAGTGGACTTAGGCTTGTGAGGGGAAGTCAGAGGAACAAATCAGTAGTGATTCCCCGTTTGAAAGCTGTTTTTATATTTTCAAGTAGTTGAGTGTTTTGTTTAAAGTTACAAAATCATTCTTTTGCAGTGAGAGTGGATCTGAATATTTTGATAAACTCTCATACGCTCAACCTATTTTG